>NC_053490.1:487149279-487490945 GCF_905171775.1 Rana temporaria
TAATTCTTCCACCCTGCCTCTCCAAATTATATAAGTTTAAATAATAGACTCTAAATGCTTCAGCTATTTGCTGTGTTGAGCTCACCAGTACATTCCCCTGCGTTCTAATTTTTTCGATCTGGTTGCGGGATCTCGTATCTCTGAGTGCGTTCGCCAGTAACCTGCTGGGTTTATTCCCGAATTCGTAAAAAGTTCTTTTACACCTGCTCAATTTGGCTTTTGCTTTGTCCGTTAGCATAAGATTTAATTTTTCCCGCAAGCCCGCCAACTTTTCCCCTATCTGATGTGTCTGTAATTTCTTATGTGCTGTTTCCAGAAGTTGGATTTCCCCCAGCAGACTATCCAGTTTAGCACTCAGATTACGTTTTCTATGTGCCCCCAATGAGATTAGTACCCCTCTTAGGTAGCATTTATGTGTTTCCCAGATATTCATAGGCAGTGTTTCATCTGAGTCGTTAATAGAGAAGAAATTGTCTAATTCCCTAGCTATCTGCTTCTCATAATCCGGATCTTTTAAGAGTGTCTCATTAACTCTCCAATTCCATTCTCGTGGCCCCCTTTCTCCCCATTCTATACTGCAATTGGTTGGCGCATGATCGGATATCGTAAAAGATCCTATTGCTGCTCCTCGTAATCTTGAAAGAATGTTCTGATCTATAAAGACATAATCTATCCTTGTGTATGTTTTGTGTTTCGCAGAAAAAAAACTATAATCCTTGTCATGCGGATGGGTCATCCTCCAGCTATCTATTACCTGAGTTTCTTTCAATAGACACCTAGCTTTCCGTAGTTTTGTGTTGGAGATATGAGACACTCCCCTTGATACATCTATCACTGGGTCTAATGCTATATTTAGATCACCCCCCATGATAAGGAACCCCTCTTTATGTTGTTGTACCATTTCCAGATATTTTCCCAATGCGACTGTAGGGTCTTCATTGGGTAAATATAAGTTCACCAGAGTAACTTTTTGATTCCCTAACTCCCCTTTTACGATTAGCATCCGGCCTACATCGTCCGTAATTACATTTGATTCCTTCCAAATCATTTGTTTTGAAAGCAAGATTGCCACTCCATTCGCCTTCGATGTCTGCCAGGCACCATGGTATACAGTCGGAAAACTTTGATTTCCCAATCTGGGTATTTTATCTTTTCGAAAATGGGTCTCTTGTAAAAAGGTTACTTGTGCCTTAATCCTGCTAAGTTCTGCCAATAATTTAGTACGTTTTTCTGGGCTATTTAAGCCTTTGACATTATATGAAGTAAAATTAATTATATCCGTTTTTGTCATCTTTCTACTCTAGTGTAGGGGATTACCCTTTAACCTCACAAGGGGGCTCGAAGATACCAAGGAGGATGGGAGGGGAGAAGGGGGAGAGAGAAAGGCCGCGACCCCAATTTTAGACAGACAAAAAAAAAAAAAAAAAAAAAAAAAGAACCCCCCTACCCCTATTCCCCGTATCTCGAGGACTGGTCACACGCCCCAATGCCCGAGTAATTTCACTTCCTTTCCCCTCCCCCGCGGCTCCAACCCGCGTCCCCTCGCTACTCTGGAGGCGGATCGCTGTTGGACCTAGACGGGACGGGGAACGAGAGAGAGAAAAAAAAAAAAAAAAAAACCCCAGGGAGAGGGGAAAATCCCCTTTCCCTTTATTTAACGCCTCCGGTCTACCTCCAACTGGAGGAGAGGCGTTTTTGGTGGGGAGAGTGTATGTGCAGAAAAGAGCGAGGACAACGCGTCGGGAGCTCCCCCGCGTTTGCCCGCGCGCACCCCTTCACACGTTTCACATTGACTTTATGTTAACCATGTATCTCTTCACCCCAGCTTTAAGGATACCCCTTTATTCCGAAGACCCCCCTCTGACAATCTCCGCCCCTAGATTTCCCAAAGCATGCCCCCCCAAAAAAAAAAAAAAGAGGGGGGAAACATAGAGGGACGAGGGAGGGGGAGGAAGAGAGAAAAAGGCGAACCTATAGAACCAAAAGAAGAAAAAAAAAATGGCACATGTGCCTTTCCTCCCCTCCTCCCCCCCTCTGGGCCCACTCCCCACCCCCCCCCATAAAAAAAAAAAAATATAAGAAAATTCCTATATACTGTTGAGGGAAAATATACATTTTGCATCTCATCCTTCTGCCATATTAGCTTCTTCTGGCATATATAAATTTCTATAAGCATTTCCTCATCAGTATCATGCAACATAGCTTACAACCCTGTTTCTACCTTATTCTATCTTATTCTTAGTCCTCATTAAGAGGTATAGTTCCATGGTGCATTGCTATACAACATCATAAAAAAAAGACAACATAATAAAAAAAAAAAAAACAGATATTTTACTACCGTCTGAGAGCTTGGCCTTCAAACCTTCCGACCTTTTAATTTCCCCCTACCTACCCCTTCCTAGCCCCACTTCGGCCCAAGCCCCTTTAACCCTTATATCCTATCTATTCCCTATCACTTCTATCCCCGTGTCCATGCTTCACTCCGATGTGTTTTTAGTGAAGGCTTAAAAACCTGCCTTATCTCCAAAAAAAAAACAATACACACATAGAAGGGGAGCACAAAAAGGCCCCATTTATCCTTGTGATTATATTTAATTTAGTTTTAATATCCCTTTTGTATAACACTTATTTTATAAACCCTTTATACCCCTATGGTGCTATTTAACCTACCCCCCCCCCCCCCCCCCCCCCCCCCCCCCCCCCCCCCCCTCTCCACAAGCCTTTAACCCCCCCCCTTATTACCCACCCTAAGATACCCCCCAGACCACACACATCCCCCCCTCCCCTAGAGAAAAAAAAAAAAAAAAAAAAAAAAAAAAAGTATACATTCCTATTACCCCCCCCCCCCTCTTAGGCCTTAGACGGGGCATCTGATCTTCTACTAATTTTTATGGCACCAGGGCGCCCCTTAATGGGGGGTCATTCTAGCATTTTCCTCTACTTTTTCGCTCCCACCACGCTTCCCTCCAAAAAAAAAAAAAAAAAAAAAAAAAAAATAAAAAAAAAAAGGGGGAGGGAGGGGGGGGGGGACGACCCCCGCCTATCTCTCCCAGACACCTTGTTTGGACCTTAATCCCTCATTCCATTTTCACTATCATTTTCACTTTTCATTTTCACTTTCACTTGTATCAATTTGTATTTAACCGGTATACAACAGTATTCTGGGTCCCTCCCCCCCCCCTCCCCCCCTCCAAAAAAAAAAACACTAAAAAAAAAAAAAAAAAAAAAAAAAAAAAAAAACACAGGCAGAGCCCCGATATTCTAGTTCAGACCCCCTGAAAAAAAAAAAAAAAAAATAAAAAAAAAAAACATATGGGGGTAAGATGTCCAAATGCCCTCCATTTCTCTTCACCCTTTCCAGAGGGATTTCTCCTCTTGTCTTCACATAGGCCCATTGTTACGATCCCCAGTCTCCCTTTGTCTTTTTAGAGCTAGTATCGATCCAACAGTATGGGTGATTCTAACCAATTTGGAACTTCAATAGGATCTGTTCCCAGAAACTGAAAAAGTTCTGTTAGTTGTGCGGGGGACCTTAGATTGAAGTTCTGCCCTGCTTTTTTAACGATCACTGCCAGGGGGTACCCCCATCGGTATGTAGCTTCTTTAAGGCGTATGTATTCCAGCAATGGTTTTAACATTCGTCTTCTCCATTTTGTGAGCCTACATAGATCCGGATAGACCTGTATGTCGACACCCTCCCACTTTATCACTCCCTCATTCCATGCAGCTCGCATTATATCTTCCTTCACCCTGAAAAAATGTACTCTGCACACCACATCTCTAGGGCCTCCTTGGGCTGGGGAACGAAAAGTAGGGACTTTGTGGACCCGGTCCAGTTCAATTGGTGTATCAACAGGGTTATTCAGAATTTGATTAAATATGGACATGGCCGCCTCTCTCAGAGCGGGACCCTCCAAATTTTCAGGGACCCCCTTAATTCTGATGTTATTCCGCCTACTTCTGTCCTCAGCCTCCTCAGAATGTAGCTGTATCATAGCCAACTGTTGGTGCTGTCTCGCATGCTCCTCTTCCATATTCCCCATTCTCTGCTCCAGTCTACAATTTAGCTCTTCTAAGTATGTAACTTTAAGCTCAGCCTTTGCTACCCCAGCACGTACCTCCTCAATTTCCTCTCTCAGTGCCCCCATAATGCCTTTGATCAGAGACTGTATGTCCTCCTTTGTGGGGAGAGCCTTAATAAGTGCTCTTAGCTGCTCCATGTCAGTTCTGGACTCTTGTCCCTTCTCCTCCTGTATCTCATGTAGTTGTGGGGGCATATTATTATAACCCAGACATACCTCTGTCACCAGCAGCTTGTTAGTCTCTGCTTCCGTGGAGCAATCTCTCCCCCTGGACATACCTCTGTTCTGTGTGGGTGTCACCGCCGCCGCTGGAAACGATACCTCTGATAGAGAATCTCCTCCACACGCCATCGTATTTCCAGCAGCTGCCATCTCCTGCAAATCTCTCGTGCTGGTGGTGTTCCCGGCGACCGCCGCTGACTGCAACGCAGCGTCCGTCTTCGCCCTGAGATAGCGGGTGATGTATGAGTGAGCTTGAGTGCTGGGTGCTCGAGTAGTCCTTCCGGGTCGTCTTCCGCGACGCGACATGTGCCGCTGCAGGCTGCCCTCCCTGGGACACACGGTCTGCTTAACCTCAGCGCGCTCTAAGCATATACTGGCCGCTCTCGCTGGGTTGCTCTGCGGTGGACGCTTCAGTCCACTGTCAGTCGGTCAGCTGTTGGGTGCACGCAAGGATCGCGCTAGGGGCTCCTCACATTCCTCCTCACTCCTCCATACTCAGACCACTCCCCCCGGAAGCGGAAACCAACCCCCTGATCGTGACAGGTACTCTTTATGGAGGGATCGGGGGTTTAAAAGACCTCCGAGCCCTCCTTTGCACTTCAAAGTATTCAGATCGCCGAAAACGGCGATTCTGAATACTGTGTACTTTTTTAAATCCGGCGCCATTGGCAGCCGAGAAACCCGAAAGTGACGTCATGACGCCGCTTCCGTGGTTTCAATGCGGAGACTGAATCAAAGCCGCTTACGGCTTAGTGTCAGTCTCCAACCTGGACACAGAAGGCGGCGGATCTAGGATCGGGTCTCCCGGTGGGACGGGAGGCCCGGTCAGAGCGGCGAAAGGCGGCGGGAGGGGGGGGATGTCCCCTCCCGCTCCTCCGGCATAACAACCGAGCGGCTTTTAGCCGCATCGGTTGTTATGTTTGGATAGCCGATTGCCCGCTCTAAACAACGGTACCGGGATGATGCCTGCGGCTGCAGGCATCATCCCGGTATAACCCCCGAACGCCGCCTCGTTAATCCCGCGATAAAAAAATTGACGGCGTTAACATGGGTTTGCGTTAACGCCGTTAATAGCGCGTTTAACTGACAGCACTATATATATATACACACACAGACACACACACATCTATATATGGTATATATTCACAGTATCTGGGTTAATAATCTTAATATAATCTTGGCTGGCTTTTTTTCATTACACATTCATATATTAAGAAACATGGGACTGTATCATCAGACAACAATGCACTGTACACACTCACTAAACAAAACTGGGTCAGAATAGAGTGTGTAAATATTTGCCTCGAGCATGTGCGGTGCAGCTGTGGGTATTTAATTTAATATGTGTATTTACTTTCCACAAATTAAACATAAGTACACAGTTGTAAAAGCAGTGAACACAGCCCTGCTTTTCTTCTCATTTCAGATTTAGCTATACTTTAAACAGATATACAGTATTTATATGTAGTACTTAGTAGCTTTAGAGATATAAAGTATCACATGCTAAGCGAGACTAATTTCTAAAATACTATAAATGTTACTGATGACATTGTTAGGCACATGGTCACATTGCATTGCTAGATTGAAACACCAGGGGGCAGGTGAAATCTGCATTAGCAACTATTGATTTCTGTGAATATTTTTCTCTGTAAAGTCCTGTAGAATGTGTATGCAATACATGAATAAGTAGAATATATAGTGGAAAATACACTCACTGTCCACTTTATTAGGTACACCTTTCTAGTACCGAGTTGGACCCCCTTTAGCCTACAGAACTGCCTTAGTTTTTCATGCCATAGATTCAACAAGGTGTTGGAAACATTTCTCAGATATTTTGGTCCATATTGATGTAGCGGGGTCGTCCTGTCAGAAGTCTAATGACAGGCTATCCCCACTGGACTTTATTCATGCTTGTAAATATGTAAGATACCTTTAAGGAGTTATGCATTGTGGGATTGCAAGTAGCAGGAGATATGGACTCCGTTGACTCTTAGGAGAAACAGACTACACATCCCACAATGCCCTGCGACATTAGAACATGTGACACCTCTGCACAGACTTATGGGGGAGGCTACTTAACCACTTAAGCCCCGAGCCTGTTTTTCAGATTCGGTGTTTACTAAAACAGTTTTTTTTGCTAGAAAATTGCTTAAAACCCCCAAACATTATATATATTTTTTTCTAACACCCTAGAGAATAAAATGACGGTCATCGCAATACTTTTTGTCACACCGTATTTGCGCAGCGGTCTTACAAGCACACTTTTTTTGGAAAAAATTCACTTTTTGGAATTAAAAAATAAGACAACAATAAATTTGGCCCAATTTTTTTATATATTGTGAAAGATAATGTTACACCGAGTAAAATGATACCCAACATGTCACGCTTTAAAATTGCGCCCGCTCGTGGCATGGCGTCAAACTTTTACCCTTAAAAATCTCGATAGGCGACGTTTAAAAAATTCTACAGGTTGCATTTTTTGAGCTACAGAGTAGGTCTAGGGCAAGAATTATTGCTCTCGCTCTAACGATCGCGGCGATACCTCACTTGTGTGGTTTGAACACCGTTTTCATATGCGGGCGCTACTCACGTATGCGTTCGCTTGTGCGCGCAAGCTCGTCGGGACGGGGCGCTTTAAAAAATGTTTTTTTTTTGTTTTCTTATTTATTTTTATTGATTTTATACTTTTTTACACTAAAATAAAATAAAAATGTATCACTTTCATTCCTATTACAAGGAATGTAAACATCCCTTGTAATAGAAAAAAGCATGACAGGTCCTCTTAAATATGAGATCTGGGGTCAAAAAGACCTCAGATCTCATATTTAGACTTAAATGCAAAAAAAAAAATGGAAAATTTGTCATTTAAAAAAATGACAACAAAAAAATTGTCTCTGTAAGACGCTGGGCGGGACTGACGTTTTGACGTCACTTCCGCCCAGCAAAGCTATGAGGACGGGTGGGGGCCATCTTGCCCTCACTCGAGTCCTCACACACTAGCCAGCAGCATCCGATCTCCTCCGCCGCTACCGACGGCTCCGGTAAGCGGCGGAGGGCGCGGAAGAGCGGTGGGAGGGGGGCCCTCACCCGCCACCGATAACGGCGATCTCGCGGCGAATCCGCGCCCGCCTACAGAAGAGATGGATACCTCGGTTGTGGCAGCAGCTGCTGCCGTTACCGAGATATCCATCTTTCAAAAGAGGAACGTATATACTGCCCGTTTCCTACTGCGCATGCATGAATCTCGCGGCGCTTTGTGAATGGGTGGCTGCTCTCTGGGATACACACAGTTCCTAGAAAGCAAAGCTCCCCATTGACCAATAGACAACGCGAGGATGAAGACCTGGACTAGGAAGAGGCAGATTAGGAATATCTGTATAGCAACCGGAATTTCTGGTAAGTAAAAAAAGTATTTATTTTTCAAATTTTTTGGAGCATTTTGGTGTCTTTTTTTTTTTTTTTTTTTTAGGGTGGACCTCCACTTTAAAGTCCCACTCCAGGATAAACGGAAAAAAAAATTCACCAGCACACCAAGATCTCCAGAATGGGTCCAAAGCTTTATTCAGCAATCAGATCATAAATACCGAAGTGACTTTTGAAATCTCACAGAACACCTTTATCAGGCAGGTCATATGCCTGATGAAGGAGCCGTGCGAGACTTCGAAATGTTGCTTCTGTAACTATGATGTAACTTTCGACCTGTTCTGGATATCGTGGTGTGCTGGTGACATTTCTCTTTATCCTGGAATGGGGCTTTAGCCTTTGTGGTGCTTTATACTGTTCCCAATATTGCAGAAAGAGATTTACTAAAACTGGAAAGTGTAAAATCTGGTGCAGCTCTGCATAGAAACCAATCAGCTTCAATATTTTATTGTCAAAGCTTAACCCCCTCAGCGGTATTCCAGAGTCTGGCTCGGGGTGGAATTTCAGAACGAAAAGCGGTAACCCCGAGCCAGACTCGGGATCGCCTCGCAGTGTCCACAAGCAGGGAATTACTTACCTTGTCCCTGGATCCTGCGATGCCTCTCCGCTGTCTGATCGAGCTGTGTCCTCGCTCGATTCACACAGTGCCTGTGTGCCGCCGAGCTCCGTTCCCTGCGACGTTACGACGCACGGGGGCGGAGATCAGCGCCAAATCCAAAAAAGTAAATACACACAATACATACAGTATACTGTAATCTTATAGATTACAGTACTGTATGTAAAAAATACACACCCCCTTTGTCCCTAGTGGTCTGTCCAGTGTTCTGCATGTTATTTTATATAATAAAAACTGTTCTTTATGCCTTGAAACTGGAGATTGTCCATAGCAACCAAAAGTGTCCCTTTACATCAAAAGTGGACCAGCTAGAAAACAGTGATATTAAATTAGAATCACTTGCAGAATTGAGCGATAGCGATTTGTGGGGAAATTTGTCATCAAACAATAAAAGTAATGACATTGACAATTCTGCAACTGAGCAAATTTCAGTGTTTTTGATTTGATTACATTATTGAATATTTTTTATTATAATTACATTATTATTTGTTATAATTATTTATAGTTATTTATTATATTTTAATTTAATTTATGATTTTGTTTTTCAAACTTTATCATACCCGGGATGTCTACTAGACTCTTGTTTGGACAGATTTAAGTGAGTTATTCCTAAGAATTGCAGGCCTACAATATAAAATGCAAAATTTCCGTGCAAAATAATGGTACCGCTTTCAGCACCTAAAATCTGAAGTAATCATACCGCCAGGGAGGTTAACTGAACAAGCTGAAGTTAGAGCCGGTTCACACTGGGGCGGCACGACTTCGGGGGTGACTCAGCAAGGCGTCCTGAAGACGACTTTAGAGGCAACTTGCAAAATTACTTCTGTATAGAAGTCAATGCAAGTCGCCCCGAGTCGCCCCCAAAGTCGTACAAGAACCTTTTTCTAAGTCAGAGTGACTTGCATCGCTCCTATTAGAACGGTTCTATTGAATAGAATGGGACACGACTTGTCAGGCAGCTGAGTCCCCTGACGAGTCGCCCCAGTGTGAACCGGCTCTTAAGCCTCGTACACACGACCGAGGAACTCGACGGGCGAAACACATCGTTTTGCTCGTCGAGTTCCTTGTTAGGCTGTCGAGGATCTCGGCGAGCCAAATTTCTCCATTGCCGTCGAGGAAAAATAAGACATGCTCTCTTTTTGGCTCGACAAGATCCTCGACAGTTTCCTCATCGAAAAGTGTACACACGACCGGTTTCCTCGGCAAAAAAAAAAACTCAGCAAGTTTCTTGCTGGTTTTTGCCGAGAAACTCGGTCGTGTGTACGAGGCTTCAGAAGCTGATTGGCTACCATGCACAGCTGCACCCAATTCTAAGTGCTACAGCTTTATTAAATCCCCTGAAATGTTTGGTATACCAAAGACCTACAAAGTGGAGCGTGGCCAAGTAGGATCGATATGTTCCTGCTTCTGCACTTAGGCTTGTGGAGACTTAGCCTCATACCGGTATAAAAAGTTTCATGGACAATGCGTATGTTTTTAATAAAACCAACCCCGGTACAGATTGCCTTCTTAGCAGAAGCTGTACACAATCCTAATAGCACATTATTACCGATACTGCAGGTAAGGAGATCCTCAGTCTCTGGAGACTATCATCTAAGAAGACTGCAATAAACAGGCTTGGAATTGTTTTTGTCTAGCTGTGCAGTTCATATTGCTTCTCTCCCAACCAATGTGAGATGTGATACCTGCTCTGCCTGAACATCTCTTGGGGGTGTTTTGTATCAAATGCACTGAGAAAACGCTGATTTTGTATTCCTTTAAGGAACACCCTACACACACTTCTGCTGTGTGACCTCAGGTCACAAGTAATGCCTGCAAGCTAATTGATTAAGAAAGGCTTGTCTAGCTGGGGCCTCTCTGAGAGTCCTCCCTTTACATTCCAAAGTTTTGTGAAGGAGGTTAGCTTAGCCTAGCAAGAAAGAGGAAGTTTCCAAGAGTTGAGATTCTGCACTCACTTTCAGCTCTTTCCCCTCTCTGCTTTCTGCAACTTCCTAACACCAACCCTTTACGCCTCACTCTTCTGCATCTTTACGTGACTCGCCAGGACAGGACACAAAAAAAAAAGGAACATAAAACCTCTATTATTTGTTTCTTCTATCCCTGCCTTGAAAAATGATCATGTTCTACAGAGCGGAGCTCCTGCAAAAAAAAAAAAGTGCACATCTGCTTAATTCTGAAAAGTAGGACTGGGATTGAATGACAGGGAAATTAGCCAGCTCTGGAAGCCGGGGCCTCTTTCAAGCGAGCAAAAGCTGCACAATGCAAAGGAGGACTGCAAGCAAAATGTGAAATGGAACAGGAGGGAGAAATGCTCAAGTGAACTCCAGGAGACGTCTACGATCACATGGTAAGTTCAGTTTGTTGGCAGGGCTTTCGTTTTTCGCTTTTTTAACAGATAAACCAAACCGCGCTTTTCCCCCCGCGCGCTTTTATTTTTTTTATGTGTGTGTTTTTAGGTGTTTACGGTAAATGGTCATTATCGCCTAGTCAGGATTCATATGATTATGCCATTAGTCCTTACAAAGAAACCTCAGTAACTAAGGCTGGGAAAATGAACATATTTTTTTAATGAGATCTGATGTTACCGACTCTTTATCAGTTCCTTCTCTGCTGCCTTATCTGAGAAATTTAGCTTGCGGTCAGTATAAAAAGGGCTTTGTGTGAGAATTCTTGGCAAAGTTAGAGGTCAGGGCCTGTACGATTCCATCTGCTTGCCAGTAAGATCCCAGAAGCACCATTTTCTAGAAACTAAAATAACCTTCTAAAACAATCTTGTAGCATTTGACTGTAGGCTGTCTGTTAACAATAAGAAGTCTATTTGTACTTTAGCCATTTATTCTGGCCTAGCTTTTTATGTTCCAGAGGCTCATTCTGCTGATGTATGTTAATTCCTTTGTTCCTTCGTCTTAAGATAAAATACATATTTAATACTTGGTTTTGGCTGCCATTACACTTACCAACATCACATTATAATTGGGTAGCCTATTAAATAATTTTTCTGAAAAAAAAAAAAATAGCTTGGTTTTAAAAGTCTGAAAAGTTGCCAAGAGAAGCCACAGCTACAATAATCTGAAAAAAAAAAAAAAAAACCTAAGTTACATTTTGCAAAGGTGGCAATAACTTAGACTTGCCCTTTATTGGACAAAGAAGTTTTAATAATCTGTCTTTTTTAAGAAAATGTTGATATATATTGGTCAAAAATGTATGCATTATTAAATATTGATTTATACCCATAATCATATCCTAACCGTACATAGTTCGTAACTATATAGACCTTGCATTTTTATATATATTTTTATTTTTTAAAGAGTTATTTACAGCAGCATACAGGGTAGCATTTCCATAAGCAGTGCTTGTTTCTGATTGCTGAGTAATACATATATATCTCTATTTCTTATAAATTATTTACAATATAAGTTCAAATATGCAAGAATCACTATTCTGTATTCAATTTAAAAGATTAATGCTTTCATAAATAATAATAAAAAAAAATCTTAAACCGTTTAAATTGCATAGTTGCATAGTATCAGCTCCTATAAAGAAAACTTTGTGTCGGTTTTTTTTTTTTCAATGTACTTTTTTATTTATTTTGCCTATGTGTTTTTATTTTTCATAATGTTATAAAAAGAACATTAATTGCACAAAGTTGTTTTTTCCCCCCTTTTTTTCTCCTTGATCTACCTTGATCTTTGAATAGTAATAGAATAAGCAAAAACAAATCTGAAATAAGAGCAAAGTGGCACAAAAATGTCACTTGGCTTTCTGATATTTTTGTGCCTGTTTGGCTTATATTTTATCCGTTTAACATTTTTTATACCCGAACTATCATAAAATGAAAAATGTCTGAAAACCATATTACACAGTTTCATACAGAGGTTATCTTTGGTGAACAGAGTCTAACAATCCAAGTGAATGCAAACCTTTGTGATTCACCCTTTTATTGTGTAAGTAAACCACTGCTTAGTGTGACATAAGAGGCTTTACAGATGATTAAAACCGGCTTGCGGTTAGCTGAACAGTTTCACTTTCAGCAAAATATCTCAGCACTAAAATCTGGGCTGGATCACAAAGTGTGAGATCAAACCTGTTCTTACTTTGTACTGTCATTCTTCAAAATCTGTCCGTTTCCCCGTACGCCATTAATGAATTGTTTTTTTTATTCATATTTGTTATAATATTATTATTAATAATTGTATGTTTATTTTATTATTTTTATTTTATATATATTTTTTTTTATTTCATTTTTTATTTTTTTTTATCTACAACTATATGTGAATTATTGGTCACAAATTTTACACATTCGTGCAGAAATGCCATAGGTGGCAATCTGATCCAGAACAACATTTTTATTTTTAGCCTCATCTTATTGGTGTGCCTTTTAAACTGCTGGATAGGTACCAACTGCAACAGACCAAGCACACCATAACACACATTGCAATCATTAAACCACTGAATTTAAAAATCTATTAAAACAAGACAATTTACTGTATGTTCACTATCGTTTTAAATAATTCGCAGGACTTTTGCTTTTTTTTTTACTAACTCTTTTTTTTGCAATGCAGCTAATCTTTATACTAGTCGTAGGTTCAATTCACAGAGCTTTAACATAAGGAAAAGGATCTTTATTTTTAGCCATGTGACTGTAATTTTCAAATTTCATTGGATCCCAGCTGAAAATCTAAAAAAAAAAAAAAAGATGATTTTTATGCTGTGTTAGTTCTGTGAATTGAACCTATAACTAATTATAACCTTCTTTTATTCTATTATTATTATTGTAATTACAACAATCAATTATTATGTTTACAATATTTGCATTAAAACATTTACTGGTTGATTAATACATTTCTTTTAAGGTCAAGCTAATATTTTATTAACCTATAATATTTTAGTCTTGTACTACCTAAAAATGTTTATTTAAAAAAAAAAAAAATTATAATTTTAAGAAACAGTATCCAAAGTACCCCATCGCCCATTTTCAGTATCCCCATAAGATTTTTTAGCTAGGATAGCAATACCAGTAAAGATGTTATCTGATTGGTTGTTATTTTTTATTCACTTTGCACACAGCTGTTTGCCTTTCTGAATTATTAAAAAATGCTCCTTTATCTTTATGTCATGTAATTTGTGGCTTTTGTACTATTCTTGTTATTTACATACTGCATCTTTATTTTTATTATACTACTATTAGGGTCAATTTACCCCGCCCACTGCATTATAATGCAGCGGCGGTGTGCGGTGCGGTTCGGCAGGATCACTGGACTGTTCCTTTTTTTTTTTTAACAAACTTTATTGAAATGTCACACAGACATTACATAAAATTCAATTGGCCGCTGCCCAGTGTGAAGTAGGGCCTCATATTGCGCTGCAGTGCCTTGAAAAAAAAGTAGTGCATTATAATGCAGCGGCTGGTGTGTGGTGCAGTTCAGCAGATCACTGCACTGTTCCTTTTTTTTTTCACTAACTTTATTGAAATGTCACACAGACATTACATAAAGTTCAACTGGCGGTTGCCTGGTGCGAAGCGGTGCCTCACATTGCACTGCAGTGCCTTGAAAAAAAAAGTAGTGCATTATAATGCAGCAGCTGGTGTGCGGTGCGGTTTGGCGTGATCACTGCACTGTTCCTTTTTTTTTTTTTCACTAACTTTATTGAAATGTCACACAGACATTACATAAAGTTCAACTGCCCGCTGCCCGGTGCGAAGCAGTGCCTCACATTGCGCTGCGGTGCCTTGAAAAAAATTAGTGAGCGCACGCAACGCTGTGATGTGAATCAGGGACACAGTACACAAAGCATTTTGCCTTGTCATGCACTAGAATAAACGCCCAACACAGTCCCATTGTATCTAATGTGAATGGACCCTTATACTATGGTCTGCTGTTATCCCTGCTATGATATAAGAGGTGAGCATAGCACACATTGCATTGCACCTGGATACACTGTAGATAGCATATAAGAGGAAAGACCAATCTATTTCACAGATATTATATAGCGCACATTGTAAACATTGTTGTGTTTTTTCTCCCGATTTTTACGCTATGATTCTTTTCCAGGTGGATTATAGTTACATTTTATGGGTTCTGAGTAAGAGAAAACATTCCATTTATTTGTAGTATAAACCTCTGATGGGCTACAGAAATTTTCCAGCTGGCTGATAAGTTTTATTGTTTTTTGCCACATGCTGTTAGTTAATTAGGAATATGTGCTTAGCCTTGGAATAATTCACATACATATTGAAATATAATTTTGGAAACCAGCGGTTGATTTGTGCTCACCAGACTGCGTTTTTTGTGATTCCTGTCTCAATCAATCTGATGACTTTTTGGATTCAGCAGTGCCGTTTAGAAGAAGAAAGCTAAAACCTTACTGGTCATTA
Organism: Rana temporaria; assembly: GCF_905171775.1. NCBI lineage: Eukaryota > Metazoa > Chordata > Amphibia > Anura > Ranidae > Rana > Rana temporaria. The sequence continues at coordinate 487,163,999 of NC_053490.1, forward strand.
TGGCAACAGATTTATTTTTCCAGCTGCCACCAAGGGCAGTATGATTGAATTCACAGCAGTCCACCACTTAAAATAATATGTTTACCCCCAAGTCACTCAATGTCTAAAAATTCACAGTGGATGCAGCCATTTTGAATACTTAATTGCAGTGTCCAGGCATAGAACACTATGCAGAGCTCCTGACTCCATGCAGTATTTAATGTAGTATGTAAGAGGTGCACATTAACTATGGTTTTCCACTACTGATTACCTAGGAGTGACATTTTCCAGTGCGACAATGAAGACACACCATCCACTTCAATCAGGAAATATAAAAAATAAAATAAAAAAACACTTTATTGCATGTCAGTGGAAATAATAATAATAATATCCTTCGCTTTAACACGTTTTGCCCCACCCATGGGCTTAATCATAAACTGGACTGCTGCACTCAGCATTATGCGTTATCCGAGGGAAAAGTGATATCTGGAATTTTCTAGTTACCAACACTGGGATTTTACTTCCTTTATGATGGCTAGAGACTCTTTGTTTTTTTTTTTAATCGATCTGGAACTTTCAAACCTACAAAAAATGTAATAGCCATAACTTCCCTTCTGATTGATTTAGACTCCTTCAGGTTGATCATACTGAGTCGATTATCCAGGACTATATATATTATTATTATACAAGATTTACATAGCGCCAACACTTTGCAATGCCAAGCTGCTGCTAACAAAGCAAAGAGAATATTGGCATGCATTAAAAAGGGATCAACTCCAGAGATAAAACAATAATTCTCCCACTCTACAAGACTCTGGTCCGGCCGCACCTGGAGTATGCTGTCCAGTTCTGGGCTTCAGTCCTCAGGAAGGATGTACTGGAAATGGAGCCAGTACAAAGAAGGGCAACAAATCTAATAAAGGGTCTGGAGGATTTTAGTTATGAGGAAAGGTTGCGAGCAATGAACTTATTCTCTCTGGAGAGGAGACGCTTGAGAGGGGATATGATTTCGATGTACAAATGCCATACTGGTGACCCGACAATAGGGATAAAACTTTTTTGCGGAAGGGAGTTTAACAAGACACATGTCTGGTGTGGAATTCCCTTCCACAGGCGGTGGCATCAGCAGGGAGGATTGATAGTTTCAAAAAACTATTAGATAAGCACCTGAACGACTGCAACATACAGGGATATACAATGTAATACTGACATACAATCACACACATTGGTTGGACTTGATGGACTTGTGTCTTTCAACCTCATGTAACTACCGTATTTATCGGGGTATTGCACGCTCCGGCGTATAGCGCGCACTCCTAAAGTGGACCCGCATTACTGTAAAAAAAACATTTTAGTACTTACAGTTTTGGTGTCTTGCGCGGCGTCCATCGGCGGCCTCGTCGGGTCCGGCGTCCGTCTACGGCTTCGGTGGTGTCCTTCTCCTCGGGTCCGGCGTCCTTCTGCAGTGTCCTCCCCACTCGATCCCCTCTTCCCGCGCTGAGTTTGAACTACTGCACCGGCATATACCGAGCGCAGTACACTCGTGTATAGTCGGGCAGGCTCGGCTCCTCTCGCGGTCACGTCCTGTGCGTCCTGTACGTCCAGGACGTGACTGCGAGAGGAGCCGAGCCTGCCCGACTATACACGAGTGTACTGCGCTCGGTATATGCCGGCGCAGTAGTTCAAACTCGGCACGGGAAGCGGGTATCGGCGTATATCGCGCACCCACGATTTTGCCCTGAATTTCAGGGCATAAAAGTGCGCGGTATATGCCGATAAATACGGTATGTAACTTAACGATATAAAGGGAGCCAGTACAATTACAATATGTTTTGATGCAGAATAGGAGGGCCCTGCTCATAAAGCTTACAATCTAATTTACTCACTGCGTACAATTAACGGCGCTATATAAGTACCTGAAATAAAAATAATAAACCCTATTGCTATGCATTACCAGCTCAAGCCGTGTCTGCCTGTCATACCAATATGCTGTCTTACCATTTTTTAATATGGTATCGAATCTAAAGGAATGTGTCATTTCATATATGTTTAATCATAAAAAAAAATAGCATAACATCCATAGCATCTGTTTCAGGTTACCGGCTCTGTTATGTTAACGCAGTGAGCAAATTTAAAGCATAAAACATAGAAAACAGTTTCATGCAGTCATCTGCTGATTGCCCGGTTGTGCACGTAATCTACTCCACTGCAGATGTTTCCAGTCTCCCTTACATAGCTCTCTGCTTTCTAGGAAACCAGAAAGGCCTATGCTACAGTCTGACTCACTCCGGCAGTTTGTCAAGCTGTCAGGCGTTCACAGGCTGGGTTTTATGTCTCTAAAGTTACAGTAGAAAACTCACTGGAGCCATATTTGTTCAACCCTACAAGGCAAAACGTTGATGCTTTTTTTATTTTTTTACTTTTTTTTAATTTTTTTTAATTTGCACTAAAGTTGTCAACTTTCCCGGATCCCCTGGGGGCACTGCTGATTTTTTTTTTATATTTTCCTCCAAGTCCCACAGGCTTCAACATTAGTTTCCCAGGATTGTGGTTTTCGAGTCTGTTTTCTCTATTGCATAGCATGCACAGTTTAGATGCTTTACATTAACTGCTCAGCTTAAAAGTAGCTCTTGGCTTGCAGTTTCCCCCTAAGTGTCTGATTGGCGAATGTGAAAGCACAGAACCTTGTATCTTTTTATTTGTATTATGTTGTATGAGTTAATGCCTGTACACAAGATCGGATATTCCGACAAAACACGTCCATTGGACAATTGTTGTCTGAATATCCGATCGTGTGTACGGGCCTTAACATCGGACAATTGTTGTTGGAATTTCAGGCAATTAAATGTTGACTATGCATTCTCTCAAACTGTCAAACAACAAATGTGTTCCATCGGATTATCCGATTGTATGTACACAAGTCCATCGGACTAAAATCCAAAGTACAAACATGCATGCTCCGAACCAATGCTAATCATCAGACAACATTAGCAAAAGTTGCCTAAAGGGTGGCGCTAAAGAGCAGAAAAAGAACGTCATTTTGTGTATGTTGGCTGAAAAAAGTTCTGCCATCTGCATGCAGAACAAGTTCACGTCCAAGCCCTTTGCACAAAAATCCCCAGATTTGTACGATTGTGTGTATGAGGCTTTAGATAGGCACAACTGCAGCCCTGTGCTACTTCTCATTAGTGTTACTAATAGGGTTGCCGCTTTTTCTTCAAGCTAAACCCGAACACAGCATTTTTAAAAAAAAAAAAATTTAGCATACACCATAGGACTGTAGACCTGGGTCACATTCCTGTCTAAATATTGTATCCGGGTTTCAGGCGAACTGAAACCCGGATAAATGATTCAAAACCTGGACTGTCCATGTGAGTCCCAGACAGGTGGCAGCCCTAGTTACTAAACCTTAAAGTTGTTGTAAAGGTAGAAGTTTTTTTTATCTTAATGCATGGGGAAAATAAAATGTATAATGATACAAATTCATATATATACAATCTAATATATAATGTGAAATGACCACAAAAATAAAATAAAACCTGTGAAAAGTGATGTGAAATTCACACCCAAGCTAAAGTCTGTGTTCCATCATATAGAGGTTTTTAAACCATGAATACAACAGTTCGTGGATAAACAGTGAAAAAAAGATATAGCCAGAAAGGAGATTCCACATGCCATTAGTGTTGGAGTGAAGACAAAGACAATGAAACCACCACCGGTTGGTAGAAGGCTTACCGGAGTAAGAAGACTCAAATGGGCATATGCTCAATGAGTCAACAAGGCATGTGGTATAAACACCAATGTATGGGACCTCCACATCTGGGCTCCAGATCAGGATGGAAGACGGTACAATTGGTCAGGAGATATCACAGAGAAGCAGTCCTCAGAAGTAGCCAACTTGTCCGACCAAATCCTCTCAAGTGTTCAAAATAGCATGACCAAAAAAGAAAATATTCCACATAGTGTGAATCCGTATAAATAGAAATTTATAAAAAAATTGGAAACACTCACATTTGGAAAGTAAATCATGCCCTTGAAAATATATGGTTTTGGGTAACGCAATGACATCAGCAGGGCTCGTCCCAATTTTTCTATCTTAATGCATGGGAACGTAGGCCGTACCTCTTCCTCCCCGAATACCAACAGTATCAATTTCTAATAAATAAAGACCCCCCATGTCGGAACTTGGTATATAATTGGCCACAGCACATTTAGTGGTGTAATATTTAAACAAATTAAAATCCATTTAATAATTTTTATTAATACATAAAATTCTTAACTTGTAAATAATAAGTACACAACAGCTCAGTATTTAGGACTCAAGCAATACCGCATATCAATAAACAAAAGTCCCCCCTATAAATGAAAAGGGTGACCAACCACATAACGTGCCTGCGACAAGGGGTTGGGGGGGGTGGGAAGCTTGTTGCTGACTTCTCACCAACAGTGGAATATTCCTGCGGGGGGGCGCTTTATATAGAAAGCCCCCATTCCTAGAACACTCCAGCTGACCATATGAACCTCTGGGAATTTCCCCAGCGGTCATGTGACATTCTGGGAAATTCCCCAATGTTACATGACCCCGTTTTTTCCTGCCTAAGAATCAAATACATTTTTTATTAAAGTGACCTTTTTTTTTTTTTTTAACAAACAAATTGGAAGGGGGTGCCACATGCCCATGCTGTTTAGGCTCAAATACTTAAGCCCTCTCAGTCCATTCTATGCATTAAAAGGCCTTCTGTGTGCAGCAGTCCCACTCAGCCCCCCCCAATACTTACCTAAGCCTCATCTCGATCCAGCGACAAGAGACTCGGCAGTCTGGGACTCCCCTCCTCATCGGCTGAGATAGCAGCAAAGCAATGGGGAGAGAGAGAGAGGGGCAGGGCCGGACCATGACTCTGTGTCTGAATGGATGCATAGAGCAGCGGCTTGGCTTGGGTGCCCCCATAGCAAGCTGCTTGCTGTGGGGGCACTCACTCAATAGGAGGGAAGGGCCAGGAGTGTCAAAGAGGAACCAGAGAAGAGGAGGATGTGGGCTTCTCTGTGACAAACCAACTGCACAGAGCAGGTAAGTATAACATGTTTGTTACTTTGAAACAAACAAAAAAAAACTTGAATTTAGTATCACTTTAATAAAAAAAGTTGCCCTAAATTCTTTCTATGAAAATAACCCCTGCTGTTTTCAGGTGGTTCTATCTCCTTACAGGTTCCCATGGAACCACTATTGCGGTCACGCTCTTAGGTGGCACTCAAAGTGGTTGTATAAGCTAAAGGTTTTTTTTTACCTTCATGCATAGAAAAACCTTCTGCACGCAGCCCCCCTCCCCCACCCCCCAATGCTTAATCACAGCCAGTGAGCCAATCAGGACAGAGAGGAGGTGGGGCTGAGCTGCAGAGCCACTGTACAGAGCAAGTAGATATAACATATTTGGTATTTAAAAATAACAAACTGACCGGATCTGACCGGAAGTAGAGGAGCGGGTACCTATCAAGACCATGTACCTGCTCCCCCTAGAAAAAAAGATATCCCAAATGGTAAAAAGGAGTGGGGGGAGAAGGAAGAGTGGAACCTCCCCTTTTGGCTATAGTTCCGCTTTAAAGTCTATCACTGTCTGCAGCACATACAGAACGTGTGGTGCGCATGCGCCCCCATGTAACACACTGCTTACAGGGATGTGACCTGACAATTCCAGAACGTAGTGGGGCATCCCATCATAATTTTTGCCTTTTACGAGGCAAGGTGGAGAATGCAGAGGAGGAAAAAGTCCTTGGAATGGGTGTAGGCCTGCTTTATTTGCTTTCTTTTAAGCAGCTCGGCTACCCCTGCCCCTCCCCCTTCCCCAGTGTAAATACTAATGTGCATAGATTGGCCACAGATTCACTTTAAGAAGTTTACATTATCCCTCGTTAGTATGATTTGATGACAGCATACTACAAATATAACAATGTGTATAAAATCTAGACCAGAAGCCTGAATCTTGGTCATAAATTTAAACAAAATGAGAGCAACATTCTTGTCTCTCAAATACATAAATAAAATGTGTGAATGCATAAATATATAAGCAAGTTCTTTGTCAGGTCATGGCAGCATTATTGTAGGAATCCATAGTCCAGCAACCCTCGTATTCTCCTGTAATAAAAGGTTTGCTGAGCCCATTAGGTTCCTACTAAACGTTAAAGCCAACAAACTACCTCATGCTGGAGAAAAAGGAGGGTAGGAGAGATAATGGTCAACATCTGCTGAACATCAAACTTAATCCCAACTACACAGGACGCAGTGTAAAAATACTGGAGAGCAGGCACGGGGCTCGTGGAGGCCAAGATAAACATTCTCAGCTGTGCAGCATAGGTAGAAGAAAGGAGGGAAATGATACTTTTTCGTGGAAAATTTTCTTTCAAAGCAATCACGCTGAAGTCGGTTGAAGTTTGTATTTTTAACCATTGAACCAGTTAGAGAGCTGTGTTTGTAAACTTGTATCCCTCATGTCCTGAAAATACTTTACCAAGATTTTCGGAACCCTTGAAGTATGCCAACCAAGCTAGTACTCATTTAGCAATGAAAATTCTCCAACATGGATACAGTTGTCGAAAAATGTATTTTGTATGTTAGAAAGTGAACATGTCACACACCTGGGCAACGCAATTGAGCAGATGATGAAAGATTTGCATTGTTGGTTCACTTACCTTTTTCTTCAATTTCCCTTCTAAGTGTTTTTTTTCTTTGTCTGAGTTTCTCAATTCCTGTTCCTGCCCCCATTATCTGAGCTGTTCTGGCTAGGGGTTAGTCAGTGTGCTTGCCCCCTCCCTACATTCCTGCCGGGAGATGCTGCTTCCCATGCCTTTTGTTTGAATATAGACTTGCTTGGCTTGCTACAAATTGGCAGAATTGATCAGCAAGATTTGCCCCCATAGACTTGAGTTGGGTGGTTGTCCACAAAGTTTGTGAATGTCCAACTTTGAACAAGATTTACAAAACTGTAAACCGGAGCCAGGCAGATTTGCTTATCACAAGTTTTTTAATGTGACTGTGGTATAGCGAAGCTCAAGTTTTACAGGAAAAGTCAAAATTTGCATATAATTTTAGCTGCATATATCTCCGGATCCACTGATTGCTGACATCTGATTTTCAATGATGGTATCCTCTGCTTATGCATTTTTCATTATATATTTTGCATGAATTGTCTACGTTTATGACAGGTTTACATAATGTGGAGCTATGGGAAAAATAAATATGTCACTAGCATTAATGTTGCAGCAGTTTTTAGTTTTTCTGAGTCCTCCCTCTATATTGGCTTGCTGGTCTGTGGTGATGAGCCTGTATAGGTGATCATCCAGTTTTCCCTTTGTGAGGCATTGCTTATTATTGTCAATTGTGCATTCATCACCCTGGAATTTGACTGTGGAACTGTTGTTTGCAAGACTTTTCAGTGACTTCTAGTTCTTTACAAGGCTACTGTGCTCATCTCCTTGTGGTGTAATGCAGTTCAGGAAGCCCTGGCATTTACCTTCTGATGTGATGCTTTTCCTGTTTGGTAGGAAAACGTTGTCTTTTGCACTGTTATCAATGTTTGTGAAGAAGGTCTCATCGCTAGTCATGTGGCTTGTCACTCCGAGTCCTGAGTCTATGCACCAGCCGCGTGGCTTGCCGCTCTGTATCACTTTAAAGGTGCCACTCCATGATGTGTCTGCAGTTTCCTTTGTGGCTGCTTTGACTCTTTCTTTTGTGGATAGCTGCAGCTTCCGCTGCTTGGATTTCCAGATAGAACAGTCCTTTTTTTAAGTGACCGATTCTTTTACAGCGAAAACAGATTCTGCTTTCTTTGTTGTGCTTTGCGCCTTTGTACATCTTAAGACCTTAGTCATCATGGTGCAGGCTTTCTTTCCATCTGTCATATTCATCGATTAATTTCCCTTTGACATATTCTAGTGTCAGCTCCTGCTCAGGTCTGGTTTCCAAAGCTTTAATACGAGCAGTATATTTCTCTGGTAGGCTGCAGTGGAGCAAGACAACAATATGGTTATCTTTGATGTCCTCTCCTGTTCTTATTTATATATGCACGACTTAAAGTTGCAGCAACTTCAAAGTAGTTCACGCACTACTTTAGTTCGACTTTCATGAAACTTGAGAGCCATAGACTTCAATGTTAACCCTCAGAAGTTACCTGAAAGTTATACAATGCAATTTGTTCCAACAGTTATCCATTATTACTGGTCAAAGCCAAAGTCATATCTAAATTGCACCCATTCCCAAAGTTGCAGTCGTACAAGTGTGAATGAAGCCTTCCGGAGATTGTGACAAAACATATAACACCTATGGGGGTGCATACAATGGTCAACTTTGTAAAACTTAGAGATAGCAAATATTTCTCAAATAGCTCTAGCTGTCCAAGTTTTCTAATTAATTAATACGTTTTTTTAAATATTTAAACACATAATTTTACAAATAAATATTTATTAGGGGCCCTTTCATACATGCATTCCGATCAGGTCCTTCTGTCACTTTTTGAGAGGGACCTAATCAGAAGCTCCATTCAGCCCTATGAACAGGCAGATATTTGTCTCTTTACATGTGCCTACCTTCGGGTTTGTCAAAGGAAACAGAAAAGGCCAGCATAGATACAATGACACCTGAAAATCAGGAGAAAATTGATGAAGCTCTTGGCTCAGCATTGTCAATAATTGAAAATGCATATTGGCAGGAAGCTTTTACATTATTATGAAGGAAAGGGAGGGGGGGGGGGGGTTACCTGTGCTGATGTATAGTTAAAATGTTCTTAACATATACAGTCCTTGTTATTCCATGTGTAATAAAAAAGAAAATGTTAAAAAGCAAATTTAGTTTAAAATTAAATATATTAAAATAAAATACATTTCATAAAGTAAACTATAGCATTTGAAACTAGAGGTCCTCTTTAATCACTTCCCACTAGTAGGATGTCATATGATGTCCTGTACTTGAAGTGGAGATATCTGGATGATGCCTGCAGCTTCAAAAAAAGTTTTAAGAGGCAAAAATATATATATATCTTTTAAAGCAACCTCATAAACTGTGTTTTCACCACACGTGAGAGGTATCACCGTGGACAATATAGCGAGAGCAATAATTCTAGTGTTAGGCCTTATACACACAAGAGGTTAACCAGAGGACAACGGTCTGAAGGACCATTGTCTTAGGTTAACCTATGAAGCTGACTGATGGTCCGTCGTGCATACACACCATCAGTTAAAAAAACGATCGTGTCAGAATGCGGTGACGTAAAACACAACGACGTGCTGAAAAAATGAAGTTCAATGCTTGCGTCGACTTGATTCTGTGTTTTTAACCGATGGTTTTGCATACTAACGATCGGTTTTGATCGGTTACCAATCCATAGGTTAAATTTTAAAGCAAGTTCTCATTTTTTTAACATAAGTTTAAATAACCTATGGGGCCTACACACAATCGGTTTGGACTGATGAAAACGGTCCTTCAGACCGTTGTCCTCTGGTTAACCTATCGTGTGAACCAGGCCTTAGACCTTCCCTGTAACTCTAAACTGGTAACCTGTAAAAAAAATTAACATGAAGATTTTTAAGACATAAAAATAGCAATGACCACCTTTTGCTTTTGTCTCTCTAGCATCTCTGCTATATATATAATGTTTGGGGTTTCTGAGTAATTTTATAGAAAAAAACATTTTTTTTACATGTAGGAGAGAAATGTCAGAATTGGCCTGGATGGGAAATGGTTAAAGTGACAATGGACAATGGTTGAACTAGATGCACTTGTATCTTTTCTCAACCAGACTAACTATGTAACGATATCCTTATTCTCCAAAAAGAATCCATACACATCCAATACTTAATGGTTCTGTAATGAATTTTTACTGTGTTTTTCTGCTTCCTTGTAACTTCTTAAGTTAGCTCCTCAACTTCTCCCTTTCCCCTCACTTTTGTTTGTGTGGAATGAGCGAGCAGTGCACGTTAGTTATAGTCACGTGCACTGTTCTATGCAGACTACACATCCCATAGTGGACTATGGATTTGGGAGTGAGCTAAGGAGGGTGGCTACATTTACACATACAGTGGGACTATGGAGAACAAACGTAGCCACCCTATTACAAGACATCAGATCACAGCAGCAAAAAATAATAATTTGGAGATTTAGAGGAGGCTGAGAACAATAGAAGGTACTTTGTTGCGGTAAGAATACATACTTGAATAGATTTTTATTTAAATAGGAACACTTTTTATAGCACCTTGGGGATTTTTCTGTGATCCCTGTAAATATACATTAAAAGTTGTCATATATTTTGTTAATCTGTGTGTTTAATATGCTTCCTTTAAACAATACATTCCGGCTGAGAGATTTATATAGCAGCTTTTGACAGGAGAGACATTATTAGAAAGCATTTCCAGGAAGTTCACAGAAATGCCAAGGCTTGTGCCTACAAGAAGTACAGATTTATACAATTATAATAGTCTGGAATTCAGTTAACAGCTCAGAGTCCTTTGTTTGCAAAATCTGTCCAGCAGAACCAATAATTAATGCATGGGAAATTCCTCTTTTGGGGGTCTGCACCTTGTATGTGCTGAAAGACCAGAGTGGGTGCAAGATGATTTTTTTTTATTTTAGCAACAGAGGTGAGTTTCCTTGAAAGGGTAAGGATTGTACAATTGACCACACACATGGCAATTTTCAGTCAATTTCAACAACTTATAAGCTTAGCAGGAGACCGCAGCATCTGATACTTCTGGAAGTGTTGAATGCAGAAGAACTTTGTGCAGGAATTGGCAGAGGACCTTGTCCCTTGCTTTGTGCACTGGTGCGCAGTTATGTTGAAATAGGAAGGGGCCATTACAAAACTGTTCCCACAAAGTTGGGAGCATGAACTTGTCCAACATGTCTTGGTATCCTGATACCTTAAGGCCTCATACACACCACCGGATCTATCCGCTGGGATTTATCTGCAGATCAGTTCCAGCGGATAGATCCGGTGGTGTGTACGGCCCAGCGGATATTTTTCCGCGGATATTTTTCCGGCCGATGGATTTCCAGCGGATAAAAATTTCTTAGCATGCTAAGAAATCTATCTGCTGGAATCCTGTCCAGCTGATTGATCCGGTGGTCTGTACAGACTCACCGGATCAATCCGTCCGATCCCCTCCCTCGCATGCGTCGTAATGATTCGACGCATGCATGGAAGTCTTTACCTTCCAGCGTCGCGCAGGTCGCCACGTCATCATCGCGGCGACGACGCGACACGTCACTGCGGATGGATTCCGCGCGGATTTCGATCTGATGGTTAGTACAACCATCAAATCAAAATCCGCCAGAGGATTTATCCGCTGGAATGGTCCGGAGGACCGTTTCAAGCGGATAATCCTCTCGTGTGTACGGGGCCTAAGAGTTCCCTTCACTGGAACCAAGTGGCCAAGCCCAAACTCTGAAAAACAACCCCACACCATAACCCCCCCCCTCCACCAAATGATTTGGACCAGTGCACAAAGCAGGGTTCATAAAGACATGGATGAGAGAGTTTTGGGTGGAGGAAGTTGACTGGCCTGCACAAAGTCCTGACCTCAACCTGATAAAACACCCTTGGGATGAATTTGAGTGCAGACTGCGTGCCATGCCTTCTCGTCCACAACATGCGCTTCTGGAAGAATGGTCAAACATTCCCATAGACACACTCCTAAACCTTGTGGACAGCCTTTCCAGAAGAGTTGAAGCTGTTATAGCTGCAAAGGGTGGGCCAACTCAATATTGAACCCTATGGACTGAAGCCCTGTACACACGGCCGGGAATTCCGTCAGGAAAATTTTTTTGATTTTCCTGACGGGATTCCTGGTAAGCTTGCCTTGCAAAGCCGTGTATACAGATGGCCACTCAAAAGAACCGCCGTTCTTTTGAATGGCAAGAACGCTGTGATGTCATCGACTACAACAAGCAGGCATCTTGTCACATTCGATTCCGTTGCCGCCATCTTGCTACACCCCACACTAACTTTGTTTGCTACTGCACATCCGTCAAAGTGTTATCGAGCATGCATGGTTTTTCTACACTCAGGTAAGCATACAGACGACCAGTTTTCTCAGCAGGAAACACTCTGCCGGGAATCCCGACGGGAAAATAGAGAGCAGCGTTCTCCTCGTTCTCAAAACGCGGTGACATACAACACATAGAACGGCAGGGGAAGTTCGATTCCACTGGCTAAACTCTTGGGGCTGCTTTTGCTAATTTCATGTGTTTGCCTGTTAAATAAAAGTTTGGTAAGAGACGATTTGCACTTTTCAGTCTGTTACAGCTTTAAAAATGTGTTATCTCCATTACAAATGCTACTTTTACTCCGGTCTCATACTTTATTCTGAGCAAGCGCGGGTTTCTTAGCATACACACGCTCGAGTTTCTCGTCGGAAACCAGCCCGACCAGGAACTCAACGAGACAATTTGAGACTCCTGTCGAGGAAATAGAGAACTTGCTCTCTTTTTGGCTTGTCAAGTTTCTCGACAGTTTCCTCGTCGAAAATGTACACACGACCGGTTTCCTCGGCAAAAAATATATCTCCCAGCAAGTTTCTTGCTGGTTTTTGCCGAGAAACTCGGTCGCGTGTACGAGGCCTCACACAGGCATACAGCAATGGCAATGTACAAAGTGCAGTACTCATAGAATCAGTGTACTGGAGTCAGCAAAATGAAGTTTGGTTGGTTGTTTTGGGTAATTGCTCTTAGGATATTACCATTGTTCTTTACACAGCCTTAGCAGAAAAGCCAATTTGTGTTGAAGCTCAGTACTGTAATGCATGCTATAGTTCAACCTGTCATATCCTTGTTATTTTAGTGTCTTTGGAGCTATTGCTCTATGTAAATATTGCAGAGCAAGCAGGTGCTGGAAATAGCAGCTCTAGGTGTGATAGGAAATTGCTGCGCTCAGCATTAGCTCCAAGGAATAGGAGAAGTGTGTCAGAAGCAAGAAGCAAAGCCAAGGGGCACAAAAGAGCATTAAATATTTATCATTGTGCATTTCGCAGACAGTGTCCTGTTTATATAGTGCATCTGTCTTGTAGGAGTCCTTTGCTGTCCATGCTCTGTTAGGGTGAAGCATTGCTGTGCACACTACAGCAATGCCTCTGGAAGCACGGCGGTGGGAAAGGGTTCTGCTTTGTATAATACTAGAATGTGTTTCCCGATCAACTAGGATTTCATTGGAGAATTTACTGCCATTTACTTGCAGTACGCGATATCGGATAACAGAGCTGACGAGTACATGGAGCACATGAGGTCAACATGACACTTGCTAGGTCTCTGGTTTTTCACCTTCTTTGACTGGTGGGAATCCTCTTCCATTTGTAGTTTGAAAAACAAGCAGAGATCATGCCATACTTTAGATACCTCTGACATATAGATATCCCTTGTGTCCATTAACCACTTCCATACAGGGCATTTTCACTCCCTTTCTGCCCAGACCAAGTTTTAGTTTTCAACGCTGTCTCTATTTAAATTACAATTGCGCGGTCGTGCAACGTGACTCCCAAACAAAATTGGCGCCCTTTTTTTCCCACAAATAAAGCTTTCTTTTGGTGGTAATTGATCACCTCTGCTGTTTTTATTTTTTGCGCTATAAACAAAAGACCGACAATTTGGAAAAAAGCACAATATCTTTTACTTATTGATTTAATAAATATAATTATTTTTTTTTTTAAAACATTTTTTTTCCCTCAGTTTAGACCGATACGTATTCTTCTACATATTTTTGGTTAAAAAAAATTGCAATAAGCAGCATATTTGATCGGCTTGCGCAAAAGTTCTAGCGTCTACAAAATAGGGAATATAATTATGGCATTTAAATTTTTTTACTAGTAATGGCGGCGATCTGCGATTTTTATTGTGACCGTGACATTGCGACGGACAGATCGGACACTTTTGACACATTTTTGGGACCATTCACATTTATACAGTGATTAGTGCTATAAAACTGAACTGATTACTGTGTAAATGTGACTGGCAGGGAAGGGGTTAACACTAGGGGGCGAGGAAGGGGTTAAAATGTTCCCTAAAGTGTGTTCTAACTGTAGGGGGAGGGGACTCACAAGGGGAGGAGACCGATGTGTGTTCCTCTGTACTGGGAACACACATTAGTCTCCTCACCGCTGCCGTGATTGTGGGCAATCGCGGGTGCCCGGCGGACATCGCGGCCGCCGGGCACGCGCACCAGGTCCCGAGCAATGCGACGGGGGCGCACGCGCGCCCCCTAGCCGCCTGGGAATGCAAGGACGTCATATGACGTCCACTCTGAGGGAGGGAGGGTTCCCGCCGACATCATTTTACAATGACTCGGTAGGGAAAGTGTTAAGGTAGCTCCGAGACGACTTGATAATGTTTGCTTGGAGGACTTATTTTTTTCATGTTATGATCATGCATGCTAAAAAAAGTGTCAAGGACCATACATATGATCGGACTTTCTGTCAACAACGGTCCGATGGACGTGTTTTGTCGGATAATCCGACCGTCTGTATGCTCCATCGGACAATTGTTGTTGGAATTTCCGACAACATCTTTGTCCAGGCATTATTCAGGTTCAGCATCCACTTCTTGCTCTGAGATGCAGGCTCAGAGAGACCACAGTCCTGGTGTCTTTGTTGATTCCTGGCTGTGTTTACATTTGTTTGACACAGATTAGTCCTTGGTTCAGCCTTAAGCTCTGTGACTTGGGGCAGCCCTTTCGGCTTTCACACTGGAATGAAAGGAGACGCTTTTTAGGGCTACTTGCAGGCGCTATTTTTAGCGTTATAGCACCTGCAAAGCGCCTCAGTGTGAAAGGGGTCAAAAACACTATTGCAAAAACTTTGAAAAAAGTTGAAAAACTCACTGCAAAGCTACTGGCGTTTTTATAACGTTATTTTAAAGCAGATCTCCGCCAAAAAAAAAAATATTAAAAGCCAGCGGCTACAAATACTGCAGCTGCTGACTTTTAATATTAGGACACTTACCTGTCCTGGAGTCCAGCGCCGTCGGCAGCAAAGGACGAGGGATCGCTCACTCTGCTGCCCCCACCGCCATCCTTGCACTCCGGCTTCACTGCCCGATTCCCTACGGTGCATGCGCGAGTCGCGCAGCGCTGTCCTCACTGGTCGCGCAGCGCCGTCCTCACTGGTCCCTGTTGTGTTCTGAGAGCCGAGTGTTTCCCAGAACACAACGGGCGGGGGTGGGAAGTAACACACTACCCGCAGAGTCCCCGCAGTGAGGACTCCCGGAAGTGGGTGAAAATACCTGTCTTTGACAGGTATCTGCACCCCCCTCCCCCCTGAAAGGTATCAAATGTGACACCAGAGGGGGGGAGGGTTCCGATGAGCGGAAGTTCCACTTTAGGGTGGAGCTCCGCTTTAACGTCCAGTGTGCATGATCCCTAATGGTTGCTCTTGTGTTTATAGGTCTTCCTCTTTTTTAATCTTAAAATGTTACAATGTATTGTAATATTATTTCTGATAAATGTATTGAAGTTCTCTTTTTTCAGGCCGATTCCCATTATATCTAAAAAAAGTAAAACCTTGGTTTGAGAGTAACTTGGTTTGAGAGCGTTTTGCAAGACAAGTAAAATGTTTTAATACATTTTGCCTTGATATACAAGCGATGTCTTGATATAAGAGTAGCGTCATGTCACAACTGAGTATAAAAACGAAGAGAGGAGACTCTAAGTGTAGCAATATGGTTACATTTAATGAAGGTACAACATTTAGCAACTTATTGCTACACTTAGGCCCCGTACACACGACCGGATCTGTCCGCTGATATTTGTCCGACGGACAGTTTCAGCGGACAGATCCGGTCGTGTGTACAGCCGACCGGACCGGATTCCCGGCCGAGCAGACTTTTTCCAGCGGACTAAAATTTCCTAGCATGCTAAGAAATCTGTCCGCTGGAAACCTGTCCGTCGGACGTGTTCGGTCGTCTGTACAGACTCACCGGACATGTCCGACCGACCGCCATCCCTCGCATGCGTCGTACTGATTCGACGCATGCGTGGAAGCTTTGAACTTCAAGGCCGCCCACGTCGCCGCGTCATCGTCGCCGCGACGGCGCGGCCACGTTCCCGCGTATTGTTTATGCGCAGATTTCTGTCTGATGGTGTGTACAACCATCAGACAGAAATCTCCGGGCGGACCGTTTTCAGCGGACTGTCCGTCCGTGTGTACGGGGCCTTAGAGGTGCCTCTCTTCTCTTTTATACTCTGTAAAAAAAATGCTTTGATATACAAGTGCTTTGGATAACAAGCATGTTTCTGGAACGAATCATGCTCGCAAACCAAGCTTTTACTGTATACGTATATTACATTTTATTGCTATTTCCTTAGTACGTATAGCTAGTGGCTTCCATCCAGTTGAAAAACCACCATATACAGAGTTCCTCTGAAATGAAACCTTCCATTTCCTTTATTAAATAATATGCAAAACAGCGTTTCTTGTGTGTCATTAACTGAATTATATGGAAAGTGAGGTTGCAGAGAGATTATGGGATAAAGCTGCATTTTCTGCTGTTATACAATATTGTATTACTTTGCTGCGTATGGGTTTTGTTATAGACATTGATTTTCTTACAATTATGAAAGTGAACAAAGTCTTAGCCCCGGGGCATAAAAGCCTGTTCCTGTTTTATGTAACATCTTGCTGTTTTTTCCTGATTTAATGGACCTTGGTGGATCTAGGCCTTAATTTGCGATATGTCGACCTGGTGACAGGCTGAGATATACCAGGCTGACAGGAGATGTGGGATTATGGGTCTTTAAAATTCTGACAGCAGTGTGTAAAGATTTCCAGTGGATTGAGCATAAACATTTTACTTGGCTTTGGGCTTTTTAAAAGGACACTACAACTACAGTGTGTTTTCTGGGAGGCCTCATTCTGAGCTGTCATTTGAAAAATGTACCTGATTGCAGGTTTTTGACCTTTTTTTTTACACGTTGTGTGCTTTTTATTCCATATTTTCTTGCTTATATTTCATACATGTTTATAGGTGCTCCCTCTAGTGGCTGTTTATTTTGAATTACTTTAGAAAGAAAATATATGATGATAGGTCTCTTTTCAATGGTGTGTGACCAGGGCTGGTGCAAGGATTTTTGACACCCTAGGCCAAAACCTCATTTTGCGCCCATTAATGCAGCCTCACCAGCGCCCATTAATGCAACCTCACCAGCGCCCATCAATGCAGCCTCACCAGCGCCCATCAATGCAGCACCCATCAATGCAGCCTCACCAGCGCCCATCAAATACAGTCTCACCAGCGCCCATCAATACAGCCTCACCAGCGCCCATCAATACAGCCTCACCTCACCAGCGCCCATTAATAAATGTTTGCTTGCTTCCATTCAAATAGGAGTTGGGACACAGACACAGACCTCCGCCACCACTAAGCTTCTGACACTATGTGCTAATGGAGTGGCGGCTGCCTGCTGATGGTGAGACTTAGTTGCTTGCTGCAGAGAGAAGTGAAGTAGGAACACCAGTGGCTGGGCTCCCTAGGCAGCAGTGCGCCCTAGGCGGCTGCCTAGTTTGCCTAGTGGTAGCACCGGCCCTGTGTGTGCCAATGTAGGCAATGAAGCTGAAATCTAGACAGGTAGAAAAGACACAAATTATTGCAGCTCAGTAATCATTCACTATCATTAAATGTATTGTTTTAAATTTAAGCGGTATATAAATATCTGGACTTGACTTGATATCACCGCCTTGCTGTTCCAGTACTGTAGTGCTCAGACAGTAATAGGAAGAGGGAGAAAAGAGGCCAGTCAATTGTGCTGCAGACAAGGAGAAAGCTGGTCAGAGGAGAGAGAAGAGTGACAGAGAAATTACCTCATCATATTTTGGTAGGTAAAACAGCTCTCATACCTGTATATCATCTGTTTATTCAGTCTGAAGTTCAGCGTTTGTTTCCACTGATGTAACTATTACACCAGCTGGTATGTACACAGATTCCTGACTACTCCTTTCTGCTGACATTCTATTAGAAAAAAAATGTCTGGTGCCATGTCATTTGTCCCTTCCTATGTTGTAATATACCTGGTTGATCCTGCCTGTTCCTGTGCCCCCTGTCTTTGCTGACCACAGTAATCATGGCTGCTGAGCCATAATACCGTGGTCAGGATACAGGCCTCCGTCAGTCCGCTCTCTGCTCAGTCTCTCCCCCTCCCTCCCTGCCTGTTAGCGTGAGAGCGGCTCTCCTGCCCACCCGCTATTCAGCTGCAATATAGGCGTTTCAGTGGAACTCCACTTTAATAAGGAATACTGGGAACTCTGAATAAGTGAGAGGTTTGGTAAACCGAAACCCCCTTACATCAGAGTTCCCCTTTACACCACAGTGTTCCCACTTAAAAAATAATGTTGCCGTGTGCTGCTAAAGTGTTCCAGTTTGGCTTGGTAGAAAAGGTAGCATCCCTAGCCAAGGCACATACCCGGAAGGGCACAGCTATTTTCCGAAGCAATTCAGGACAAAGGGTGATCTTTTAATAATTAACATAGGGACACACTGGATGCCACCACAAGAGTACAATGGCCGCTGAAGGCACCCAATTTATACAGTAAGGTACACATGGAAGGGCAACGAACATCACAAACAGACACAATTCACATTAAAAACAGAGGGTTTAGTTGCACACATTTGTAAATATACCGTATATGGAAGGAAAAAGATGGAAGGGACAAGATCTTGAGCAAAATTATTTTGTGTGTGGTTTTCCTTTGGGAAAGCCCATTTACTCCAAAATTGAATGTTAAAAGAAAAATGTTTTTTAAGTACTTTCGAAGGAAAGTTGTCATCTCATCCAATGTACTCGTAAGAATTTTTGTATGTACATTAACCGGCTCGCGCAGGTATACGGCGGCACAATGGCTCTCCTGGACGAAACCCCGTAATGGGTACGGCCGTCCTGCCCTTTAAGAGCCGCTAGGCGGGGGAGCCGATACGTGTGGCCGACGGGTGCGATTGCGTTCACGAGAGTCGGCACAGGGATGTGTGGGTGTAAACACACAAATCCCTGTTCTGTCAGGGGAGAGGAGGCATATTGTTTGTTCCTATTATATAAGTAGGAACAATGATATGTCTCTTTCCCCAGTCAGTCCAACCCCTATGCAGTTAAAACACACTGAGGGAACACACATTTAACCCCTGGATCGCCCCCAAATTTTTACATGACTGAATTTAACTGTGTTTTTGTAAGTACAACTTACTTCTTTTAATAAAATATGTTATGCGGAGTTATGCTATGTTGCGTCCTCTCTGTTTACACATGACCATTTGGTGGAGCTTGTGGAAGTGAAAGAAGCCAGTTCCAGGAATCTGTAACCCGTGGGTTCATTACAACGTTAAAAGCCGCAGCTGGGATATAGCCGACTGCAAACTGAGCTTGCCCTGTCTGCTAAGCGGCTTTGATGGCGGGTTCTCACCGAGAGTGTGCATATTTATGATAGTCACGGTGGTGTTTATTCCCTTACCTAACAGTGACATTTACACAGTAATCAGTGCATATTTATAGCACTGATCGCTGTATAAATGTCAACGTTCCCAAAAATGTGTCAAAAGTGTCCAATCTGTTGTCGCAATGTTGCAGTACTGCTAAAAATCACAGATCACCACCATTTCTAGTAAAAAAAAAATGCCATCAATCTTTCCCATAGCTTGTAGACGCTATAACTTTTGCACAAACCAATAAATATACGCTTATTGCGTTTTTTTTATCAAAAATATGTAGAAGAATATATATTGGCCTAAACTGATGAATAAATTAGTTTTTTTATTTTATTTGGGGGATATTTATTATTGCAAAAAGTAAAAAATATTGTTTTTTTTTTTCAAAATGTTAGCTCTTTTTTTGCTTATAGCGCAAAAAAAAAACAATGCAGAGGTGATCAAATACCACTAAAAGAAAGCTCTATTTGTCGGGAAAAAAAGGAAGCACATTTCGTTTGGGTACAGCATTGCACGCCCGCGACGACGCAGTGGCAAATTGTAAAAAGTGCTCTGGTCAGGAAGGGGGTAAAATCTTCCGGGGTTAAAGAGGTTAAAAAACCGACTAGTGTATGGCCATACTTACGTCTGAGAGACTGATAACAAGTCTTTTTTTTTTGTAAATGTCAGAATCGGCCTAATGTGACTGTCCTAAGAACAGCTGTCCCCGCCGAGTCACCAGGGCACGGTAACAAGTGTGCCTTCCTTCATTTCTTAGCCCTAAAAGCAAATCACAAATGAGCTGTAGCGAAACACATTAAAGTCATTGAGCTTCTCCATTCCTTTGTCCGGACCTGACCTCTGACTGTAACTGCTTTAGTTTATGTGTGAAATCTGATGAAGTTTTTCTGGCCCTATAAAATGGGCTACAAAACTAAACAGGTGGTAGAGCTGTATTTCAGAATGTACAGTCGACTGTCGGTACGTATTTTCCATGCTCCATATAATTTATTGTTGTCTGAATTTCCTCTTGAGTTAAGTGGTGTTTTTCTACGTTTTTTTTTTATTGACATCCAGAATTTATGAAGAAAGCTTATTGGTATGTAGTGCTAGTTACTTTTATACAGGCAGTGTTAGTTTATAGAGCATTGTCTATTTACGCGACACTTTTTAAATTTTGGCCCAGATCCACGTACCTCGGCGCATATATTATCCCGGCGTAGCGCATCTCAGATACACTACGCCGCCGTAACTTCCAGCGTATTTTCCGTATCCACAAAGAATTT
This sequence comes from Rana temporaria, assembly GCF_905171775.1. Taxonomy (NCBI): domain Eukaryota; kingdom Metazoa; phylum Chordata; class Amphibia; order Anura; family Ranidae; genus Rana; species Rana temporaria. Next base: position 487,184,678 of record NC_053490.1, read on the forward strand.
GCTCCGTAAGTTACGGCGGCGTAGCGTAACTGTGTCGGCGTAAGGGCGCGGAATTCAAATGACAAAGATGTGGGTGTGTTTTATGTTAATTCTACTTGACCCCAGGTAAATGACGTTTTTTTTGAACGGCGCATGCGCCGTCTGTGGGCTATCCCAGTGCGCATGCTCGAAATCATGTCGCAAATAGTCAATGCTCTCGACGTGAACGTAACTTACGCAAAGCCCTATTTGCGAACGATTTACGCAAACGACGTACACGTCGGAAAATTCTACGCTGGCCAGACGTCCATACTTAACATTGCGTACGCCTCATAGAGCAGGGGTAACGTTACCCGAAAAAAGCGGACGTACGTTTGTGGATTGGCGTATCTAGCTAATTTGCATACTCTACGCGGAAATCAACGGAAGCGCCACCTAGCGGCCAGCGTAATTATGCACCTTAGATCCGACGGCGTACTAAGACGTACGTCAGTCAGATCTAGCCCCCATTCAGTCGTATCTTGTTTTGTGGATACAAAACAAAGATACGACGGGGCATCGTTGAAATTACGCGGCGTATCAATAGATACGCCGGCGCAATTTCTTTGTGGATCTGGGCCATATTGTATAGTCACATAAGTCCCTGCCATCAAGGTCACTAACTCACATTCATACCTACACATTCAGACAGGAGACAATTAACCAACCAGTATGTCTTTGGAATGTGGGAGGAAACCCACACAGGCACAAGGAGAATATGTAAACTCCATGCAGATAGTGCCGTGGTTGGGATTTGAACCTTTAACCTTAGTGCTTCTATGCGGAAATGCTAACCACTTAGCCACTAATTCCACTTTTCTTTAGAAAAAAACAACCCCCTCTGGTTGATATATACCCGTTGCAGGGATCTTACAAACTCATTTTACAGCTGTGCTTTTTTTCTGTTGTAAAGAAATTGCGTTTTTTTCCACTTATGCTGCGTACACACGGTCGAAAATTCCGACAACAAATATTCGATGTGAGCTTTTGGTCGGATATTCTGGCCGTGTGTATGCTCCATCGGACATTTTCTGTCGGAATTTTTCGACACCAAAGTTCTGAGAGCTGGTTCTCAAATTTTCCAACAACAAAAGTTCTTGTCGGAAATTCCGATCGTCTGTATGCAATTCCGATGCACAAAAATCCTAAGCATGCTCGGAATCATCGAACGTAATTTTTCTCGGCTCGTCGTAGGGTTGTACGTGACCGCGTTCTTGATGTTCGGAATTTCAGACAACATTTGTGTGACCATATATGCAACACAAGTTTGAGCGAACATTCATCTGAAAAAAATCCACGGTTTTGTTGTCGGAATTTCCAATCATGTGTAGGTGGCATAAGACTGATTGCTGAATGGAAGGGCCTCTGTTCACTATAATCACCCAGTGTAATTTCAGTGTTCTGAAGATCTGCATTCCTCTACGTTACCAATCACTGGGGAGTATCTTACAAAAAAATGACTTTCTATTGCAGAGGATGCCTAAAATCTGACTTGTATCTTGGTTCAGACTTCTGAGAAAAGTAGTGAGCCAATCAACCAAGCAGGACATGACATTTCTGGGGGCATTCTGTGTTCACACAGTGTACAGTACAGTGTTCATCACATGCCTGACGAAGGGGCCCTACGCGGCTCCGAAACGTTGCACTTTCTTTGCACTTTCTTTGTGTTGTGATCATGCAATAAACATCCGTTTGGACGCTATTTACTTCGTTCCATGGTGTGCTGGCAAATATTTCTACCACACAGTGTACAGAACACTTCGAGGTTTCCATATTGCATTGGATTTTTTGACAGTTTTACTAAATTGTAGCATCCTCAGATTAAAATGGAAAGGTATTTTTTAATATCTGGAAGTGTGTCAGATGTGAATATTCTGCTGGCATTGGCGTTTAAAGACAGGGAAGTTTGGACTCCTACCCACTAAAAAGGAGAGTAATTGGCGTATTCTTTTGATGCGAATGTACAGAGTCGCTATAGCCATGTAGTTGGTCAAAATTTTAAATCAATGACATTTCAAAGTACAAACGTTTTAAAATCCTGAGGCTGTCTCTGTAAATCGGGAGCAACTATGCCACCCACCGAACACTGACTCCGCTGCCCAGTCTGCCCTCGTATTGATTGCTGAGCAGTTCATGACCAGATATCGCTGACTCTAAAGTCCAGCTAAAACATAACCATTAAGGGCTTTGTTAAACTCTCTGCCTGACGGAAGATGAATTGGCTTCTTTCCCTCCTTATGAACCTTTTATGTCAAAGTTGAACTGAAGGGCAGCAAGTATTTAATCCGACCATTAACACTTAGGACTCCGAGACTTCAAATCCTTTACCAAAATGGAATGTTATATTTTTTTGATATTTTATTTTTCATTATATGAATGTGATCAGCTCTTTGTAAGTATCAGCATGGTGTATTTTGAATTCATGTATTTACTGTATGTGGGTGTTGCTACAAATACATTTCATCCTACCTGATTAGAAGTACAGTACAGTGCTTGTACTTTACTACTCTTGTTATCTTTGTGCCAGGCCATATATATCCAATCAGACAGGCCCGGACTGGCCATAGGGCATACCGGGCATACGCGGCCGCATGTAACGTGTCCCCCCAGTGTAACATTTAGGGGGTCCAGAACTGTTAGGGGGGTGTCTGTGTAACAAACTGTGGGGTGCTGTGTAATGTAAAGGGGTCCAGAGGTGCGGTGCTATGTACTGTAAAGAGGTCCAGAGGTGCAGGGTGCTGTGTAATATAAAGGGGTCCAGAGGTGCAGGGTGCTGTGTAATGTAAAGGGGTCCAGAGGTGCAGGACGCTGTGTAATATAAAGGGGCCAAGAGGTGCAGGGTGCTGTGTAATGTAAAGGGGTTCAGAGGTGCAGGGTGCTGTGTAATGTAAAGGGGTCCAGAGGTGCAGGGTGCAGTGTAATGTAAAGGGGTCCAGAGGTGCAGGGTGCTGTGTAATATAAAGGGGCCAAGAGGTGCAGGGTGCTGTGTAATATAAAGGGGTCCAGAGGTGCAGGGCGCTGTGTAATATAAAGGGGCCAAAAGGTGCAGGGTGCTGTGTAATGTAAAGGGGTCCAGAGGTGCAGGGTGCTGTGTAATGTAAAAGGGTCCAGAGGTGCGGTGCTATGTAATGTAAAGGGGTCCAGAGGTGGAAGGCACTGTGTAATGGGGTCGAGAGGTGCAAGGTGCTGTGTAATATAAAGGGGTCCAGAGGTGCGGGGTGCTGTGTAATGTAAAGGGGTCCAGAGGTACAAGGTGCTGGAACCCCACATCCCACCATTAACCGCTAACGCCGCGCTCCCGCCCCCCCCCACGGGCTGCTCAGTCTAAAATGCCCGGGCCTATTTTTGTCTCCTCTCTCCTCCACAACTCAGTACTCCAGATGAGAAAGCCATAGACTGACAGTCCCTGACTCTCTGCTCAAAGAATGCTGAAAACTGAGCGTCTTTGATCAGTCTTTGATCGCTCAGTTCTCAGTGCAGAGATGGCGAGGGACAGATCCAGCATCAGATCAATGCTGCATTCACCTAGGTGAGTATAATGTTTTACAGAATTTCTCTTTTAAGGACAGGTGCAGTTGTTGTAGATATAAATCCATAATTTTGCACGCAAGACATAGAAGCTAGAATGTAAATTGTAAACTGCGGATGAAAATTAGAGCCAGGTAAGATTTGTACTTCAAGTGAGTTTTAATGCAACATTTTCATGTATTACTGGAGTACGGGCCGGGAAAGGGGTGGGCAAGAGGGACAGCTGCCCTTAGAACAGAGGTAAGTGGGTTCCCCCCCACCACACGCATGCTCCTGATCAGTGGTTGGAAACTAGTGGGCCATGGCTTCATGTCTGCTCTGACAGCTATGCCGATACATGCTCCAACATACCCACTCTCCACCCTACCCACCCACAACTGACATCAAAGATACAACATGCATGCACCACTACCCTGTTGCTGCTAGAAACCAAGCAAAGCAAATAGCCATGAATATGCAGGGCACATTCAATGCCATCCATGGGCAGCTGGAGGAAGGGGGCAGAGAATGGGTGCAGGGCAGTACACCCATTGTACAGCATGCATTACCTGTAAGGGGGAGGGGTGCTGTTCTGCATCCATACCCTGGACGCTGGATGATCCTGTCCTGGTACTGCTGTAGTGTACCTCCATGTAATTGGGGGAATTGATTATTTAGCATATTTATATATATACAGTACAGACCAAAAGTTTGGACACACCTTCTCATTCAAAGAGTTTTCTTTATTTTCATGACTATGAAAATTGTAGATTCACACTGAAGGCATCAAAACTATGAATTAACACATGTGGAATTATACATAACAAAAAAGTGTGAAACAACTGAAAATATATTTCATATTCTAGGTTCTTTAAAGTAGCCACCTTTTGCTTTGATTACTGCTTGGCACACTCTTGGCATTCCCTTGATGAGCTTCAAGAGGTAGTCATCTGGCGCAGCACCCCATCACTCTCCTTCTTGGTCAAATAGCCCTTACACAGCCTGGAGGTGTGTTTGGGGTCATTGTCCTGTTGAAAAATAAATGATGGTCCAACTAAACGCATAATTTTATTATGTAATATCATTGTTGACTAAATTTAATATTGCATTTATCAGATGAAAAACAGATTTGTGTTGTGATAATAATTTCTGGCTAAAAATATCTTATAACAATGTGAGATGGGTATACATTTTGCAACATCATGCTCTCTTATTATTTCATATTGAGCCAAAGAAAACTTTACATCTGTGCTATAACTAGCGTGAAATCCATTAACAACCGTGTAAAAACTTTTTTAAGTCTTTTGATTAGGCTGGTTATTTTAGAGGCTTTATAAGCTTGTGTGAACATGTTAAAAACGAATGAGGGTCTACTTTAAAGAATGGATGACCCTTTTGCAACTGTTTAGTAGATACTGAGCAATTTATCCATTTCTCTGGATGAATCTGTAATCAGAAGATTGGGTTATGTGTGTTACTGGCCAGGTCACCAAGTGAAAATAAAGAAAACAAAATAAGCTTTTTTTTTAAAAAAACTGCAATATAGTAAATCTTTACTTTTGGGTTTTAATATTGCTTTAACCTCCCTGGTGGTATTCCAGAGTCTGGCTCAGGGTGAAATTTCAGTACCATTAGCTGTAACCCCAGACTCGGGATCGCATCGCCGTATCCAGACATAGTTACTTACCTTATCCCCTGGAACCTGCGATGTCTCACCGCTGTGTGATCGAGCTGTGTCCTCACTCGATTCACACAGTGCCCGAGTGCCGCCGAGCTCCGTTCCCTGTGACGTTGCGATGCACAGGGGAGGAGATCGGCAACAAATTCAAAAAAGTAAAAACACAGTACATATACAGTTTACTGTAATCTTACAGATTACAGTACTGTGTAAAATAATTACACACTCCCTGTGTCCCTAGTGGTCTGCCCAGTGTCCTGCATGCACTTTTATATTATAAATACTGTTCTTTCTGCCTGGAAACTGGGGATTGTCCATAGCAACCAAAAAGTGTCCCTTTATGTCAAAAGTGGTTTTAGACCAGCTAGAAAACAGCTATTATAAATTAGAATAACTTGTAGAATTGAGCGATAGTGATTTGTGGGGAAATGCGTCTGTGACGGTATCGGTATGATATCCCCGTCAACGTTCCCTTCTTCCCATAACGAAAATCACCCCAATATTCCACGAGGAGGGATATCCCTGGAATCGCCCAGAAAGCCACACATGCCAAGCTTACTGCTAGAACAAGACACTTTAATGACACAAAAACTCAGCTTATATGTGGTTACAGCCTGTTAGGAACGCCCCCCTCACTCAGTGGGGTTTCCCATACAGATTATAGGAGACAAGTCGGAGCCGACCATGCAGACACGTTTCTTTAGATAAAGACATCAGTGGAGTTAATTAATACACTGAAGCAATCAGAATAATTAACATACCACTTCTCTAATCATTTAGCCTGATGATACAATACACATCTTTTAAGGGTAAACACAGATCTTCTTCACACAACACAATAGATCAATTAACGTTTAGAATAGTGAGGGGACATTAGCACGTCAATAACCTGTCAGAGGAATGAATCACACATGAAATTCCTTTCTACCTCTACCCATATGGCTAGCAGGGAGCAGTAAACTGAGACATATAGGCAAATGTATCACAATGGCCCCCCTTTTGCTCCCTGCTCCGGCAAACCCGGTTGGACCTTCCCTGGTCCAGTAGGGTTGACGGGTTCAGAGCTTTTAGTCCGAGGTTAACTCCATTTGGCATGACTGACCTCCCTTGACAACTGCTTCAGACTCAGGTATGTCACCGGGTCGTCAGATCACACGCCGGTCAGTCCCCAAGTCTTTGTGCGATCTGCAAAGTCACCAGAAGTCAGTGTGAAGACAGCGAATGGGTCTGTGCGCCGCCGTCTAGGTGTCCCGCTATGGGAGGGGGCAGGTTATGGCTCTGAAGTGACAATCACAGGAGATTCATAAAAAGAAAAAGTTATATTTGTTGAAATGCTGTAGCACTGGTGCTCAGAGTCCGGGGGGGGGAGAGGGGACTCAGAGCCCCATAAGGTCAGCCACCCCCTGCTCCCTCCGCAGCCGCCGGTTCTCCTCTTTGAGCTTCTCCAGCTCCATCTCCAGTTCATGGAGCCTGGGGTGGTCAGTCCGCTGTGACCTCAGGTGGTTGTTCTCCTCCTCCATGCGGCTTATGCACTCCTCCAGCTCTATGTACTCACGGATCAGATCCTGCTTGCTCATGTCCTGCAGGCTTTCCACGTGGTCCTTCATCATCAGGAACTGGGTGGTGGTGTAAGGGGCCACCGGTGGGCCCTTGGCGAACATCTCGGCCCGCATCTGGGGCGCCCGCTGCGATTCCATCTCCTCCAGTCGCTTCTTCTCCTCCCAGGTCCGCTGGTTATATGATTTCCAGGACCTCTTCTTCTTGGAGGGTAGCTGGCGGTGCCTCTTTCTGCCCAGCTCCCTCCAAGGCCCCTCCGGCTCATGGCTGTCGCCCATGACCAGCTGACAATGGTGTTCCCTGTTGTCCGTAATAACAGATTGTACCATGAGGGCTTCGTAAGGGGTGCCCAATGGTTCTTCCTGACCCAGCTCCTGGGGATCCCAAGCCGAGTCTACACAATGGGCTGCTGCTGGTGGGCGGTACCCAGGTTGAGACCAATTTGACCTGGTGTTGTCATTCATGGGGCAATTCTGCTTGAAGTGACCCAACTGTTTGCACCGGAAGCAGCGTTGTTCGTTGTCCTCCTGGCGTGGGTAGCGAGGGCTATATGTCATCGGTCTGTTAGGCGGTTGGTATCTAGCGGCTGGTGGGTGTGAGGGCGCCGTTGGTTGTGGGGGTTGTACCCGTGGTGTGACCTGGTTTGTCTTGCGAGTATCCGCATATTCATCCGCCAACTTCGCGGCCTCTGGTAGAGTCATGGGCCTGCGATCTCTCACCCAATCCTTGACGTCCGTCTGGATGTGATTGTAAAATTGCTCCAGGAGCATTAGTTGCAAAATGTCCTCTGCGGTGGTGGCCTGGCTGCTGTTAACCCAGTTAGAGGCCGACAGGGACAACTGGCATGCCCATTCCGCGTAAGAGTCTTTCGTGGTTTTGCGTGAGTCCCTGAACTTCTGTCGGTGGGACTCTGGGGTTACCGCATAACGAGCCAGGAGCACTTCTTTAACCCTGGCGTAGCTATGGATATCCTGATCTGGCACGGTCCGGAAAGCATCAGAAGCTTTGCCTGACAGTTTGCCTGACAATATTGCAACCCACTCTCTTCTAGCTATTCGGTGCAGATTACATTGTCGCTCAAAATCCGCCAGGTAGTTATCAATTTCACAGTCCTTTTCATCAAAAGCTTTAAAAGCGCTAAACGGAATCTTCCTTGCGTCTGCTGTGCTGTACTCACTGTTTGGAGAAGGTGCGGCTGCTTGTTGGACTGCTGCCAGTTTTAACTGTAGTTCTGCCTCTCTTATTTGTTTATCCTTCTGTATCTCTGCGTCTCTTATTTGTTTATCCTCCTGTAGTTCTGCGTCTCTTATTTCTTTAGCCTCCTTCGCTAACAGGTCCATCACTCTCAGCACCACATCTGCCGTTGGGTTCGGGCCGAACCACGCTAGCTTCTCTCTCATTAGCTTGTTGGCTGGCGATTCCTCCTCCTGAATCACTGGTGTCTCCATCTCTTGTACTGCTGGCGTTGCTGCAATCCCGTCCTCCTGGTCTAGCTCCATTGATTCTGCTATGATGACCCGCTTGGTTTTGTTGCTAGCAATCCTTCCACGAACTTCCAGTAGTTCTTCCAGTGTCTGCTTGGAATCCGGGTGTGAAGGGGAATAGAAGGGAAAATCCCACTGCTACCAACCAATTGTGACGGTATCGGTATGATATCCCCGTCAACGTTCCCTTCTTCCCATAACGAAAATCACCCCAATATTCCACGAGGAGGGATATCCCTGGAATCGCCCAGAAAGCCACACATGCCAAGCTTACTGCTAGAACAAGACACTTTAATGACACAAAAACTCAGCTTATATGTGGTTACAGCCTGTTAGGAACGCCCCCCTCACTCAGTGGGGTTTCCCATACAGATTATAGGAGACAAGTCGGAGCCGACCATGCAGACACGTTTCTTTAGATAAAGACATCAGTGGAGTTAATTAATACACTGAAGCAATCAGAATAATTAACATACCACTTCTCTAATCATTTAGCCTGATGATACAATACACATCTTTTAAGGGTAAACACAGATCTTCTTCACACAACACAATAGATCAATTAACGTTTAGAATAGTGAGGGGACATTAGCACGTCAATAACCTGTCAGAGGAATGAATCACACATGAAATTCCTTTCTACCTCTACCCATATGGCTAGCAGGGAGCAGTAAACTGAGACATATAGGCAAATGTATCACAGCGTCATCAAACACTGAAAGTAATGACAGCGACAATTCTGCAACTGAGCAAATTTCAGTGTTTTTGATTTGATTACATTATTGAATAATTGTTATTATTATTATTATTATTATATTATTTGTTATAATTATTTATTATATTATAATTTATGATTTTGTGTTTCAAACTTTATCATACCCGGGATGTCTACTAGACTCTTGTTTGGACAGATTTAACCCCCCTAGCGGTATTCCCGAGTCTGACTCGGGGTTAGATTTTCCTGCTACGATCGGTAACCCCGAGTCAGACTCGGGCTTGCCTCGCTAGATCCACAGGCACTTTTTACTTACCTTGTCCCTGGATCCAGCGATGCCACCGCGCTGTGTGAGCGAGCGGGACCTCGCTCGATTCACATAGTGCCTCCGTGTGACGCCGATCTCCGTTCCCTGCGACGTTACGACGCACGGGGACGGAGAACGGCGCCAAATTCAAAAACGTAAACAAACACCTTACATACAGTATACTGTAATCTTATAGATTACAGTACTGTATGTAAAAAAAACACACCCCCCTTGTCCCTAGTGGTCTGTCCTGTGTCATGCATGTCATTTTATATAATAAAAACGTTTCTTTCTCCCTGCAAACTGTAGATTGTCCATAGCAACCAAAAGTGTCCCTTTATGTCAAAAATAGTTTTAGATCAGCTAAAAAACAGCGATAATAAATTATAATCACTTGCAGAATTGTGCGATAGCGATTTGTGGGGAAATTCGTCATAAAAAAAAAAAAATAATGACAGCAACAATTCTGCAACTGAGCAAATTTCAGTGATTTTAATTTGATTACATTATTGAATAATTTTTATTATAATTATATTATTATTTGTTATAATTATTTATAATTATTTATTATATTATAATTTATAATTTTGTTTTTAAAAAAATGTCATACCCGGGATGCCTATTAGAATCTTGTTTGGTCAGATTTAAGTGAGTTATTTCTAAAAATTACAGACCTACAGTATAAAACGCCAAATTTCCTTGCAAATAATGGTACCGCTTTCAGCATGTTTTTTCTAAAAGAATCATACCGCCAGGGAGGTTAAGTGAGTTATTTCTAAGAATTACAGGCCTACAATGTAAAACGCCAAATTTCCTTGCAAAATAATGGTACCGCTTTCAGCATCAAAAATCTGAAAATAATCATACCACCAGGGAGGTTAAGAAACTGAACAAAAATCCTGGCTACTCGATGGCTACCAATTCCAACAGCGGTCCCCTTTAGGATATGATAAGACAAGTTTTTCTCTGTGCTGATCAAGAAAAAGATTTTGGATATAGGAGAAAAATAATGTGTTTTTGCCATTGACAATGCATGTTAAATATTTTTTACTCTTTTTTTTTTTTGCCTCTTTTTTAACCAACGTACTTTGGCAATTTTTCAAAGAATATTTACAGCTGTGGTTGACATTCTAGCTGGAGATCTTAACCATTTTATTCTGGCAGAGGTTAGCAAAATATTGAAAGCGAACACACGGAACATATGGTTACTATAATGATGTGACAACATAAAATAAATAAAAGTTTGCACTTGATTACTGCTTCAGATCACTTAGGGAATTGCCACACAGTAAACTAGTCAAGTTTTTATTTTATTTTATTTTTTTAGTACCCCTGGACAATGTTCATGAGCTAAGTGAGAGTGTTTGAAAAGCTTTCTTGGGAAAAGAATTAAGGAATTACAGTAAAAGTGACAAGATAGATGGGACGTTACATTCAATACAGAAATCACATTGAGTGTGAAAAAAAAAGTCGAAAATAATGATGGTTGTTAAGCCAACTGGTTCTCGTCTGCCATCAGCCTCTATCCACAACATGTCTGAGATCTATGGTTTTCCAGAAACGCGTCCATCACAGATTTACTGATGCGGGGTCACTGTAGAGTAAGCCCCTATAGTAGGCTCATGCTTACAACAGCTTGTGATGGATAAAGTGTAGAGTAAATAATTCTTTCTTTATAGTTTCATTTGGGATTTCTGATTCCCTCTGTGGATATATAAAGCAGGCTGAAGCAACACAAGCATCAGATGGAGATAAAGTGGTAATAAAGTCAATGCAAAAAAAAAAAAAAGAATAAGGGCCCCCTGCGGGTTAATGCCATAAGGTGCTAGTATGTACAGCACAGTTCTGGACAGAGGCTGGCAGTGGAAGCCAGCAGAGTGACATTCCATATTAAGAACTGGTGATTGGTTGCCCTGTCCTAGCAACCAATCACCTGCGGTTTTACTTTTAAGTTAATTTGGGCAGCTCCTCCTCCTGCCCTCCGTTCTGAGCTAAGCTGCCTCCTGCTTTCCACTGTTCACTGATGACAGTGGCGAGGGAGGCTTGCGGGAGCGGACGCGGGCTGGGTAAATGGCATTGGTGGGCCGTGTCCAGCCATAGTTTGATGACCCCTGGCCTAGGCCATCTTTATGTAGAGCAACGATTCTTTAGCAAGGCAGTGGTTGTCTTGGAGGTGTGTTTGGGGTCGTTATGTTGGAACACTTCCCTGAGGCCCAGTTTCCAAAGGGAGGGGATCATGCTCTGCTTCAGTATGTCACAGTACATGTTGGCATTCATGGTTCCCTCAATGAACTGTAGCTCCCCAGGGCCGGCAGCACTCATGCAGCCCCAGACCATGACACTCCCACCACCATGCTTGACTGTAGACAAGACACACTTGTCTTTGTACTCCTCACCTGGTTGCTGCCACACACGCTTGACACATCTAAACTAAATACATTTATCTTGGTCTCATCAGACCACAGGACCTGGTTCCAGTAATCCATGTCCTTAGTCTGCTTTTCTTCAGCAAACTGTTTGTGGGCTTTCTTGTGAATCATCTTTAGAAGAGGCTTCCTTCTGGGACAACAGACCAATTTGATGCAGTGTGCGGTGTATGGTCTGAACACTGACAGGCTGTACCCCCACCCTTTCAACCTCTGCAGCAATGCTGGCAGCACTCGTACGTCTATTTCCCAAAGAAAACCTCTGGATATGATGCTGAACATGTGCACTCAACTTCTTTGACGAGGCCTGTTCTGAGTAAAACATGTTCTGTTAAACTGCTGTATGGTCTTGGCCACCGAGCTGCAGCTCAGTTTCACTTGGCAATCTTCTTATAGCCTAGGCCATCTTTATGTAAAGCAACAGTTTTTTCTTCAGATCCTCAGAGAGTTCTTTGCCATGAGGTGCCATGTTGAACTTCCAGTGACCAGTATGAGAGAGAGAGAGCAATAACACCAAATTTAACACACACTTCCCATTCACACCTGAGACCTTGTAACACTAACGAGTCACGTGACACCGGGGAGGGTAAATGGCTAATTGGGCCAAATTTGGTAATTTTCACTTAGGGGTGTACTCACTTTTGTTGTCAGCAGTTTAGACATTAATTGCTGTGTGTTGAGTTATTTTGAGGGGACAGCAAATTTACACTGTTATACAAGCTGTACACTCACTACTTTACATTGTAGCAAAGTGTAATTTCTTCAGTGTTTACAAAAATGTGAGGGGTGTACTCACTTTTGTGAGATACTGTATATGAGCTGTAATGTCAGTGTGTAATTGTAATATTTTATATGTACTGTAGATATTTTTGCTCAGTGTTCCTTTCAGCTGGGGACTCAGGATATCCTGTTCTGTCTTTAGGCTGTTTATAATTTTGACAGAGAACTCAATACTAAGCCAATTCCTACTGGGAGTAACATTACCCGCTCTGCAGGTGTAGTGCAACAGACAGCTCCAGAAGGTACTTACATGGATGGTATATAGGAGCTGTCAGCAGTACACCCTTCCTCATTCCTTATTTCTTATTATATTGTCCATCAGAGAAAAAGAAGACGCAGAGGGAACATTTCTTAGTTTGTCACTCAAAGTGTGGTCATCACCAACCATGGATAAAATCATGGCGATCAGATGATCAGAAGCCACAAAGATCATTTACTTATTATCTCTGCAGGACCCAAAGCTGAAGCTGATTCCTATAAAACAGACAAAGCGGTTGATTGGCCGGAACCGCAAAGATGTCACTCCTGCGCATGCGAATGGGAGCCGCCGGTCATGGCACGGGCCCTGGAAAAACGGCACCAGCGGCCCTGTTTCTTCAGTGCGCATGCTCCGATGATGTTGGAAGCTGCGTATATAGTGAATATCTCCTAAACTGTGCAAGTACCTACAGGTAAGCCTTATTATAGGCTTACCTGTAGGAAGGCCCTATTAACCCTTTTGTTCAAAGGGGTAAAAATTGGCAACTGAACTGCATTTTTTACCATCCCCTGACCTCTATCCCCCTTAAAAAGGAACTGCAGTCTGCTCACATAATTTGTAACAAAAACATCTTTACCATTCTGAAGCTTCCATCAAACCACTTTGCATATTATTATATATATACTGTGATTCTGTACTCACCAAATGTGCTGCAGAAATCTCCCTCCACTGATTCTGGCTGTAACCATTTTAACTGTGGGCAGCTGAAGTTGCTGCCTGTTTACTTCCTGGATTTGCACAGACATACAGAGGCACACCTCCAACTGTGCAGCTTTCATCGGCCCTCATATGACTCATCCTCCCTTCCTGGCAAACTCTTACGAGAGTGAGAGAGAGAGCTGTACATGAAGTCATAAGCCTAGGCTAATGCCCAGACAAGAAACAGGAAGTTGGCTGTATAAGGGACATACTGGCAGAAAAAAATGTTTTACTACCAAAGTTATATCAACAAGGGCAGAAGATTTAAAGCGGAGGTTCACCCTAATTTACAAATCATCGTTCATCCCACCGGCTCAGTTTCAAAGTTAAAGTTAGCTATCATTTTTTTTTTTAAATAAATCCCATACCTTTGTTTATAATGTCTAAACCAGGCACTTCCTGGTTTAGCTCCCGTGGGAGTGGGCTTGTCCGTCTAGGGATTACTTTGCAATGTCTCCTGGGAGCACAGCGTGAAGCTGCCCAGGAGACGATTCTCTAGCTAACAAGACGAACTACCACGTGATTTCACACGTCACGTGACTCTTGCAGCCAGTCACGTGATGAGGGCGGATACAATTCCGCCATTTTAATTCAGGGCAAATGGGAAATCGCCAATACTGTGTAGTGTTGACGGCGCCGCTCGCCGTCAACACTGCACATGCGCGGGATAGAGCGGTGAATGCTGGGACATCAGCATTCACGGGATCCCGGAAGAATTTGCTTGTGGGCTTCAGAGTGCCCACAAGCAAGATGGAAGCGTCCTGCACATATTTTTATAAAATATCTTTTGCGGAAGAATGACAGTGCGGGGGGCTATGGAATTTGGACACGTAAGTACCGTATTAACTATATTAAGAGCGGCAGATGGATATAAAAAAATAAAAAAAACAAATTCCCGCGGAACCCCCGCTTTAATTGATGGAAGTTGAAAAAATGACTGAAGACCAGGCAGATGGGCTTGTATGCATGCCATGGCAAAAATTATATTCCCTGTTTTGTTCAACAGGCAGCACCACCACCCATCAAAACCTCTCCGAAAAAGGGGTGCCACGGTCTGCCACAAGTAGTCTCCCTGCTTCAGAGTGGTCACCCTGATTATTCAGTTTTTGGCGATCATATGATCTGAAACTACATACAGTGACTTCTGACTATCCCTACATCTGAGGAACTTGCCGGGAGGCCATTTATTTATAATTGTGCGGTCAGTAAGGGGTTGAAGCCCAACTCCAACCAAAACCCTTATTAGTTCTAGATAGATGTTTTTTAAAGCGGGGGTTCACCCTATAAAAAAAAAACAACATTTTTTTTTCTTCTAGCATAAAATTCGGCATAGTAGCGCGAGCTACAGTATGCCTGTCTTAATTTTTTTATCCCCGTACTCACTGTGTAATCGTACATAGAAGATTCCGACTGCCCACGGGGAATGGGTGTTCCAATCCAGACGGAAGGTGATTGACGGCCGGCTCTGGCGAGTCACGCTTCCCCCGTAAATAGCCGAAATAGGCTTGGCTCTTCACGGCGCCTGCGCATAGTCTGTGTGCAGGCGCCGTGAAGAGCCGAGACCTACTCCGGCTGTCTTCGGGGAGCGTGACGTGCCAGAGCCGGCCGTCAATCACCCTCCCTCTTGAAAGGAACGCCCATTCCCCGCGGGAGTCGGAATCTTCTATGTACGATTACACAGTGAGTACGGGGATAAAAAAATTAAGACAGGCATACTGTAGCTCGCGCTACTATGCCGAATTTTATGCTAAAAAGTTGTTCTGCAGGGTGAAACACCGCTTTAAGGTAATACTAAAGCCTCACAATTTTTTAAATAAGATTTGCATTTATAAAGACCAGACCAATTAGGCAGAGGACAATAAATGTTTGCGTAAAGAAAAGTCAAGACATGCAAATATTTTTGTGTTTACAACCGTAGGCTCCAGCTTCCTATGCGCCACTTCCCTGAACTTCCAGTCTCATAACTTCCATGAAAGTCCCCCCAGATCCCTCTACTTAGGGTCACACGTCCCATACATCCAAGCACCTATACACTTAAAGGTCCTTATAAACTTTATTTTGTGCCAAAAAATGATCGAAAACACAAAATCTTACCAGGGTCATTTAGATCCATCAGATTATGATTTAGAAATCTGTCTCCGGACCTACAGAAGGATTTACTGTACTAATGTTTGCAATGGGATCTTGGGCCAGTTGTTAGCAGCCGCTGATTGCCAAGATTAAAATAGGTGCTATATCAAACTGGAAGGAGGTGATGTAAATCGATCTGAAGTTTGTGTTGGAAACTGGAATCTAAACTTATTTTTGGAATCTGACAACCCCCTTTTTTTTTATTTCTAACATCGGGAACTAAAATATTTTTTTTTAAATACGATAAAACGTCAGCAAGCTGTATGGGTTCCCTGCATAGGTGTCTTAAGCTGGCCTTATACTAGTAAATAAAATGTTCCTTTTAAGAATGTTCATTACATTTTCTAAATTCACTGCTATAAGCAATAATAGTGTGTAAAAAAAAAGAAGAAAAATCCTGTTCAACTCCCCAGAGGGATACAGCGTTACTATGGTAGCACTGTATTGTGCTGGTCACAGCATGTAAAAAAAAAAAAAAATGGAAAAAATAATTTAAAAAAATATTATAAGAAATTGAAAAAAAAAAATATTTATATATTTATTTTTTTACATACTGTCACCAGTCAGTATCCCTGTCCACCACCACATCAGTTATATAATGATGCTGTACTGCAATGGTAACAGTATGTAAGAAAAAAAAAGAAAATAGTGAAAAAAAACCTGTTGTGATTAACCACTTAACCCCCGGCCCATATTGCTGGTCAAAGACCAGAGCACTTTTTGCGATTCGGCACTGCGTCGCTTTAACTGACAATTGCGTGGTCGTGCGACATGACTCCCAAACAAAATTGGCGTCCTTTTTTCCTCACAAATAGAGCTTTCTTTTGGTGGTATTTGATCACCTCTGCGATTTTTAGTTTTTGCGCTATAAATAAAAATAGAAATACAATTTTGAAAAAAAATAATATTTTTTGCTATAATAAATATCCCCCAAAAATATATAAAAAATATTGTTTTTCTTCAGTTTAGGCCGATACGTATTCTTCTACATATTTTTCGTAAAAAAAAATCGCAATAAGCGTTTATTAATTGGTTTGCGCAAAAGTTAGAGCGTTTACAAAATAGGGGGTATTTTTATGGCATTTTTATTAATATTTTTTTTTTACTAGCAATGGCGGCGATCCCCCTTTTTTTTTTTTTCAGTACTGCGACATTATGGCGGACACTTTGGACACTTTTGACACATTTTTGGGACCATTGGCATTTTTATAGCGATCAGTGCTATAAAAATGCATTGATTACTATAAAAATGCCACTGGCAGTGAAGGGTTAACACTAGGGGGCAGGGAAGGGGTTAAGTATGTTCCCTGGGTGTGTTCTAACTGTAGGGGGGGTAGACTGACTAGGGGAAATGACTGATCTTCTGTTCATTGTATGAAAAGACGGTCAGGCATTTCTCCCCTGACAGGACCGGGAGCTGTGTGTTTACACACACAGCTCTCGGTCTTCGCTCTGTAACGAGCGATAGCGTGTGCCCGGCTTTGATCGCGGGCAAGCACATGGGAGTCGGGGGCGAGCGAGGGGACGCACGCCTTCGGCGGCACGCACGGGCCCCTAGTGGCCGCTTCGAGAGCCGGCGTAGAGCTACGGGCTCTCGCGCAGGGGAGCCAACCTGCCGCCGTAGAACAGTTCTACGGCGGCTGGTCGGCAAGCAGTTAAATACTATTAAAAGAAATCTCCATTTGTGTGAAAAAATTATAACCATTATATATGGTACAGTGTTGCATGACCGCGCAATTGTCATTCAGTGCGACATTGCTGAAAGCTGAAAATTGACCTGGGCAGGTAGAGGGTAAAAGTGCCCGGTATTGAAGTGGTTCTAAAGCAGAAGTTTTTTTTGTCTTAATGTATTCTATGCATTAGGCCGGGTTCACGCCGCCCCCGCATGCGGCTCATAGCAGGGGTCCAGTGCGTGCTGGTTCACCGGTTCAGGTCCGATTTCAGCCTGAATTTTGGGCTGGAATAGAACCTGAAACGCACCAAAAAAGGCACGTGTTTTTCTGGCACACCCCGGACCCGCTGCGGAAATATGTGAACCGGCTCCATAGAGACCCAGTCACATTCTCCTGCTATGCGAATTGAATGCGGGGAAACGCGCAGTAAATTCGCCTAGGTGTGAACCCGGCCTTAAAGGGGTGGTTCCCCTAAAAATAAACTTTTAACATTGCATTTCCCACATTAATGACAATTAGAATCGGCTGGTTTTATTTAAAAAAAACGTCCGTTTGCTGTAGGCGTTCTCACCGCCACTTCCGGGTACGATGGTGGGGCTGGGCGTTCCTAATTGATGGACAGGCATCCGACCGACGCATACATCGCGTCACGAGATGCCGAAAAAAGCCGAACGTCGGTGCGCATGCGCCGTATAGAGCCGCACCGACGTTCGGCTTTTTTCGGCATCTCGTGACGCGATGTATGCGTTGGTTTTTTGAGTATAGATCTGTTTGTCCCATAGAGCAGGTAACTATGACCTGTTTGTTATTTATAAAAAAATAAATAAAAAAAGTTTTACCTTTTACAATCACTTGCTATTATACATGTCAAAGGTTTAGTATTTCTGAAATTTGGCT
Source organism: Rana temporaria (assembly GCF_905171775.1). NCBI lineage: Eukaryota > Metazoa > Chordata > Amphibia > Anura > Ranidae > Rana > Rana temporaria. The sequence continues at coordinate 487,202,808 of NC_053490.1, forward strand.
GGTCCAGTATGTTGCCATCCCCGCTCAACAGAAGTCAATTGTTTAATCAACCTCTGTCAAAGGGACATGTTGGAAAATATTCCGTCCATGCAATGTCCCAGAATACAGTGAGGGAAAAAAGTATTTGATGCCCTGCTGATTTTGCACATTAGTCCACTAACAAAGAAATGATCAGTCTATAATTTTAATGGTAGTTTTATTTTAACAGTGAGAGACGGAATAACAAAATATCCAGAAAAACACATTTCAAAAAAGTTATAAATTGATTTGCATTCTTTTTTTTTTTAAATCAAATATTTTTTTAAATTTTTATTATTATACATACATGTAAATATGTCAAATTGAATTTATAAATTATAAAAAATAAGAAAACACACACAACAAACAAACCTTGCACCTCTCGGGATAAAGTGGCATAGCATATAATAAACACATACAGTAAATACATTTTGCACATTTTAATAAGTGAAATAAATATTTGATCCCCTATCAATCAGCAAGATTTCTGGCTCCCACATGTCTTCTATACAGGTAACAATCTTAGATTAGGAGCACCCTATTAGACTCCTTTCACAATGGGGCGTTTTTTGGGCGTTTTTCAGGCACTTTGGCATCAAAAAAGCCTGTTAAGCACCTGAAAGAAGCCTCATCTGCAACCCCAATGCGAAAAAGCCTGAGTGCTTTCAGAGCCCTATCACACTGCCAGTGCCCAAAAAACGCTGGTAAAGTGCCGCTAAGACCCCTTTCACACTGGGGCTTTTTTAAGGTGCTTTGGCGTTAAAAAACCTCCCTCAATGGGAAGGGGCGCTTTAGGAGCGGTGTATTCACCGCTCCTAATGCGCTGCAAAGAAGCTGCTTGCAGGACTCAGTGTGAAGCACTCTGGCTTTCACATTGGGATTGCAGATGCAGCTTCTTTCAGGCACTTAACAGGCGCTTTTTTTAACGCTAAGACCCGTTTCACACTGGGGCGTTTTTCAGGCGCTTTAGTGTGAAAGCATTCGGGCTTTCACATTGGGATTGCAGAATGCAGCTTCTTTCAGGCGCTTTTTTTTTTTAACGCTAAGGCCCCTTTCAGACTGGGCGGGAGCCGCGGTGGCGGTATAGCGCCGCTAAAAATAACAGCGCTTTACCTTTGGATTTGCCGCGGGATTAGGCTGCTAGCGGTGCGGTATTAACCCCTGCTAGCGGCCGATAAAGGGTTAATACCGCCCGCAATGCGCCTCTGCAGAGGCGCATTGCGGGCGGTATTGCCGCGGTTCCCATTGTTTTAAATGGGAAGGAGCGGTGAAGGAGCGGTATACACGCCGCTCCTCTCACCGCTCCAAAGATGATGCTGACAGGAGATTTTTTTGTCTCCCGCCAGCGCATAGCCTCAGTGTGAAAGCCCTTGGGCTTTCACATTGAGTAGGCAGTGAAGGAGTTTTTCAGGCGGTATAGCAGCGCTATTTTTAGCGCTGTACCGCCTGAAAAACTCCTCAGGCCTCGTACACACGACCGAGTTTCTCGGCAAAAACCAGCAAGAAGCTTGCTGGGTTTTTTTTTTTGCTGAGGAAACCGGTCGTGTGTACACTTTTCAACGAGGAAACCGCCGAGGATCTCGTCGGGCCAAAAAGAAAGCATGTCTTCTTTTTCCTCGACGGGAATGGGATAATTTGGCTCGCCGAGATCCTCGGCAGCTTCACAAGGAACTCGACGAGCAAAACGATGTTTCGCCCGTCGAGTTCCTCGGACGTGTGTACGAGGCTTCAGTGTGAAAGGGGTCTAAAGCGCCTGAAAAACACCCCAGTGTGAAAGGGGTCTTAAAGGGAGTACTCCTAATCTCAGCTTGTTACCTGTATAAAAGACACCTGTCCACAGAAGCAATCAATCAGATTCCAATCTCTCCACCATGGCCAAGAACAAAGAGCTGTCGAAGGATGTCAGGGATAAGATTGTAGATCTGCACAAGTCTGGAATGGACTACAAGACCATTGCCAAGCAGCTTGGTGAGAGGGTGACAACAGTTGGTGTGATTATTCACAAATGGAAGAAACACAAAATAACTGTCAATCTCCCTCGGTCTGGGGCTCCATGCAAGATCTCACCTCGTGGAGTTTCAATGATCGGGAGAACGATCCTTTTCTACGGCCTTTGCTTGGACTGTTTTGTATTGTTGGTTGAGGTCAGCTTATAGGCTTCTGACTAACTTGTTACCAGAGTGTGCAAATTCTTTTATGACTGGTAGGCACAGACTGTAAGATTATCACAGGCAAGGAAGGATGTGAAAGCTTCAATGTAGCCTGTGAGATGCTGTGCCACTGCCTATGTCAGCACTATATTTAAACAGTGAACTTCATAAATACATGTGATGGAATAAGAAGTGGGTTCTGTAGGCCTCTGTAAGGTAGTTCAGCAGAATAATTCATATAGGAAGCACCGTTAAGTTATAAATTGTCCTGGGGGTGTGGAATGAAGCAAGTGAGCGGGTCTATACAGGCGAGCGGAGCGTATACATGGTGATTAGCACATCATTCAGTGATATACAGTCAATAGGAACAGCCTGATCCAGCTTGTCTCTGTGTGGTGCTCTGAGGCTAACCGTCATATAAGCATAGTCATACAAATCCATAGTTCAGCACGTTGTACACTTCCAGCCCTAACACCGTACTTTCTGCTCTGGCCTTTGAAATCTTTTTTATGACATGCATGCATCAGCTTAAAGTGGTTGTAAAAATCAGACATGAAAGATGAACAAAGCATATCCCTTGTCTCAATTAAGAGCACTAATGTGTCAAATCTGTCTGCTGCTTTGTTCCTCTGCTATCAGTCACTTCTGACAAGAGAAGGTGAGAGAAAGAAGGTGACAGAGGAGGGACATCCAGCAGATTGACAGCCTCAGCTCTGTTTCTGTGTGCTGTGTGATAGGAGGGGGGGGGGGGGGTGTCTCTTGTCCCTTCCCTCCAATCCGTTTTCAGAGCTCTCCTCACTGAACTCTGTGCAAGAGTGCAAATTCAGCTCCCCCCCCCTTTTTTTCTGAACTCTCAGCTCTAAAATTCAGCACTTTGATTGGATGTAGAGAAGAAAAGACAGCAGATAAACCGGTACAACTTATGTAGAAGGATTTGATTCATCCCTGTCTATCACCAGAGGCCAGTCACTTCACTGGGTATATGTAAGGGTTTACAATCACTTTAAGCTGCACCATATACTGTATGCTGGGACATTGCATGGACAGATAATGTAAACTAATAAGAGGCATGGAGGAACTCAGCTATGAGGAAAGATTAGAGGAACTGAATTTATTCATTTCTGAGAAGAGGAGAATAAGGGGGGATATGATCAACATGTACAAATATATAAGAGGTCCATATAGCGAGCTTGGTGTTGAGTTACTCACTTTACGGTCATCACAGAGGACAAGGGGGCACTCTTTACGTCTAGAGGAAAAGAGATTTCACCTCCAAATACGGAAAGGTTTCTTCACAGTAAGAGCTGTGAAAATGTGGAATAGACTCCCTCCAGAGGAGGTTCTGGCCAGCTCAGTAGATTGCTTTAACCCCCCTGGCGGTATTCCCGAGTCTGACTCGGGGTGAGATTTTTGTGCTAGGATCGGTAACCCCGAGTCAGACTCGGGCTCGCTGGATCCACAGACAGTGTTTACTTACCTTGTCCCTGGATCCAGCGATGCCACCGCGGGACCTCGCTCGATTCACACAGTGTCCTCCTGTGCCGCCGATCTCCGTTCCCTGCGACGTTACGACGCACGGGAGCGGAGAACGGTGCCAAATTCAAAAACGTAAACAAACACATTAGTACTGTATGTAAAAAATACACCCCCCCCCCTTGTCCCTAGTGGTCTGCCCAGTGCCCTACATGTTCTTTTATATAATAAAAACTGTTCTTTCTGCCTGCAAACTGTAGATTGTCTATAGCAACCAAAAGTGGCTTTTTATGTCAAAAATGGTTTTAGAGCAGCTAGAAAAAAGCGATAATAAATTATAATCACTTGCAGAATTGAGCGATAGCGATTTGTGGGGAAATTCGTCATAAAAAAATAAAAGTAATGACAGCGACAATTCTGCAACTGAGCAAATTTCTGTGATTTTGAGTTGATTACATTATTGAATCATTTTTATTATAATTATATTATTATTTGTTATAATTTATTTATAATTATTTATTATATTATAATTTATAATTTTGTTTTTAAAAAAAATTCATACCCGGGATGCCTACTAGACTCTTGTTTGGTCAGATTTAAGTGAGTTATTCCTAAGAATTGCAGACCTACAGTACAAATCACCAAATTTCCTTGCAAATAATGGTACCGCTTTCAGCACCTTTTTTCTGAAAAAATCATGCCGCCAGGGAGGTTAAGAAAGGTCTGGATACTTTCCTAAATGTACATAATATAACTGGGTAATGACATTTATAGGTAAAGAGACTTACTATGGGGCTTCCGTTGTCGGCTGTGTTCTCCGCACCCGCCTACACAGTGAAGCTGCAGCTGACAGCTCAGCGTGAGATTGGGTCGGATCAGCTTTAAAAAAGGTATGTATAGTGATTTCTTCTTTACAGGGCTATATAGGTTAGATTGTGGATGTCTGTAGATGTAGGGATTTTAGTGTTAGATCGTAAATTTCGGTTGATTTTAATGATTTTAGTGTTAGGGTTAACTTCTACTTTAAGGTGAACCTTTTAGTGACTTTACTAGTCTCTATGAATACATTTCTAAAATGCCATAATATACAGAAAGTATCATTTTCAACAAACTCTACCTTTTTCATTAAAAACTCCTTGCGCATCAGTCACGTGACTTTGCCAAGGATGAAATGACCTCATCAATCTGTTTCAGGCAGGAAGAAACAGGCAGCTGTCAGCTGACGTCGCACAGAGCAGCTCCAGTCAGGATCCACCCAGATGTCTGATCAGCAGCTGGCTTTGCCTCTCAGTCTTTCAGCCTGAACCAGCCGATCCAATCCCCTCCACAGCCCGGTGCTCCAGTGAGTGCTGAAGGGGCAGAGCAGAGAGTGACTGAAGCCTCGTACACACGACCGAGGAACTCGTCGGGCGAAACACATCGTTTTCCTCATCGAGTTCCTTATTAGGCTTGTCGAGGAACTCGACAAGCTTGCTTTGCGTACACACTGTCAATACAAAATCTCCTCGTTCTCAAACGCGGTGACATACAACACATACAACGGCAGGGGAAGTTCGATTCCACTGGCTAAACTCTTGGGGCTGGTTTTGCTAATCTCATGTGTTTGCGTGTTAAGTAAAAGTTTGGTGAGAGACGATTCGCACTTTTCAGTCTGTTACAGCTTGAAAAATGTGTTCTCTCCATTACAAATGCTACTTTTACTCCGGTCTCATACTTTATTCTGAGCAAGCGCGGGTTTCTTATCATACATACACGCTCGAGTTTCTCGTCGAAAACCAGCCCGACCAGGAACTCGACGAGCCAATTTGAGACTCCCGTCGAGGAAACAAAGAACTTGCTCTCTTTTTGGCTCATTGAGTTTCTCGACAGTTTCCTCAACGAAAATGTACACACGACCGGTTTCGTCGGCAAAAAATTATCTCCCAGCAAGTTTCTTGCTGGTTTTTGCCGAGAAACTCGGTTGTGTGTACGAGGCCTGACAGTCATCACTCTCTGCTCAGAGTAGAGAACTGGGTGATCAGAGATCATGTGATCACTCAGTTCTCAGGTTTAGAGCTGGCGAGGGGGGCTGCAGCATCACACCAATACTGTAGCATGGAGGGTAGTACGGAGGCATGTTTTTATTTAGAATTCCTACTTTTCTCCTTAAAGGAGTGCATGTGTATAAATATATTTGGAGAATAAGGATATCGTTTAGTGTCACTTTAGCTGTCATCTCAGAGGACACTTTTGTGAGTGATGGGGAAGGGTGGGGTGAAGGCCACTAACAAGAGTTATAACAATAAACATAATGCAGCTTGCACATTAGTGGTTAGAGTGATGTGACAGGTTTAGAGCTCTGCCTTAAGCCAGCCACCTGGCAGCAGGACTTTGCATTATGCCATGGCCTGGCTTTAACCTCAGGGGCCTGAGAGCATAACCTCAGAAACGGTCAGATCTGACCCTCGTCCTCCAAGTGCAAAGGTTATTTTGCTAAGATGCATAAATTCCTACTCTGAGAGGGTCATACGCCAATTACTTACACAAGCCTAACATGCTCATTCTGTCGTTGGAGCCAGGGTACAAGTTATTGTAAAATCTTTGCAGAGTATTGAAGACGAGTTATGTAGACACATTGGGGTTGATTTACTAAAGGCAAATTTGATGCTCATGTTTTAAGGGAATTTTCCCTTTAGCTTAGTGAATGGGGTTAAAATGAACTTTGCAAAGAGTACCCAATCACGTGTAAGGAAATAAAAAAAAACAATATTTTGTGCTTGCACATGATTGGATGATGGAGTCAACAGAGCTTCACCTCAGCCACTTCAGCTCTGGAAGGTTTACTCCCCTTCATGACCAGGTAATTTTTTTACGATACGGCACTGCTTTGTTTTAACTGATAATTGTGCAGATGTGCGAGGTTGTACCCAACTAAAATTTGTGTCAATTTTTTCTCACAAATAAAGCTTTCTTTTGGTGGCATTTGATCATCTCTGCGGTTTTTATTTTTTGCGCTATAAACAAAAAAAGACAGTACATTTTGAAAAAATAAAACAATATTTTTTACTTTCTGCTATAACACTAAAAAAATAAAATGAAAATCAAATTTTTTCATAAATTTCGGCCAATATGTATTCTGTTACATGCTCTTTGTAAAAAAAAAAATTTCAGTGGCTACAAATGATAGTATATATATTTTTTTTACTAGTAATGTCGGTGATCAGCGACTTATAGTGGGACTGTGATATTGCGGCTGACAAATCAGACACCTAACTGACACCTTTGACACTTTTTGGGGACTAGTGGCACTAATAGAGTGATCACTGCTAAAAAATATACACTGTCACTGTACTAATGACACTGGCATGGAAGGGGTTAACATCAGGGGCGATCAAAGGTTTAAATGTGTTCCCTGGGGGGTGATTACTAACTGTGGGTGATGTGCTTTGACTGGGAGAATGTAAAGATCCGTGTTTCTGCTTAGCAGGAACACAGGATCAGCACATTCCCCTCTCACAGAACGGCTGTCTGCCCTTCTCCTGAGTGATTGCCGGGGTCCCGGTGGTAATCGTGTCTGCCGGACCCGCTGTGTCCAATTACAGCGGAAGCAGGTCGCCGCGCCCCAGAACCAGAAGTGGAAGATGAGGTACGTGATCTAGCGCAGAGCGTGATCTGGTGGGGCACCGTGAAGCCTCGTACAAACGACCGAGGAACTTGAAGGGCGAAACACATCGTTTTCCCCGTCGAGTTCCTTGTTAGGCTGTCGAGGAACTCGACAAGCCAAATTTCTCCATTCCCATCAAGGAAATAGAGAACATACTCTCTTTTTGGCTCGTCGAGTTTCTCGACAGTTTCCTTGACGAAAATGTACACACGACCAGTTTCCTCGGCAAAAAAATGTGAGTTGTTAGCAACTGGTTGAGATCTGGGGAAAATTCTCTTGCAAATTGAACAGCCTATTTTCCTTTAGTAAATCAACCCCATTGAGATGTCTGGTGTGTAGGGTTGTTCCTTTGATTCTTCTAAACCCTTCAAGTGTACTTCCTATGGCTTTTTAATGTGCTAACGGACAATATCATTTTGGCAAAACTATTTTTGCCACGGAGGGATAAAGAAATTACTTGCATGGCTCCAACTTAGATGGAAATGAGAATCAATGACATGCACATGCCTTCTGTTTTACGAATGTTGGGTTGTCCGGGGATAATGTACTAGAGAGTGGTTTGGCTCTTTCCAGTCCACTTCACTGTAACTTTAAGTCATGTCATCCTATTGTTCCCTAATCCCTATTTTGTAGAAACCATGGTGTCCTTATCTTGCACTGATGAGAGCTTATCAGTTGGAAACAGTTGTACTCAGATTGTAGACTGCTTTGTATTCTAGACTGTTCCTGCCTTATTAGCTGGCGGGTCTGGATGCACAGCTGGTCACATTTTCATGGCTCTGACTGCTCTACTTGAATGAGGAATAAATCCCTTGTTTTTTAGTTTTGTGATGGAAGCAATGAAGTGTAAATTCCTTCTGTTTTGTAATCATAATGTTTTGTGATTACCTTTGTATGTGTCCAATTTTCATCACTGGACTTGGTAACTGTATACGATTTGGCACCCAAAGCCATACCCATGCACTGGGATCATCTTTTATATCCAGAACACTTTATTGTTTTATTGGTCCCAGCCCTGTCTGGCAGACCTGATTTTCTCTTGCTAAAGTTAAGTAGCGCCTACAGTTCTTTTGCACAGGTGAGTGAGTATAAGAAGATGAAGGTACCTACACTGCTTGCATTAGGAAATACATTTACTGATGCAATTTTGAATACAGAGCTGACTTACTGTATATACCTACCTGGAATGCAGCTGTAACCACTTCCCGCCCAGCCTATCGTCAGATGGCGGCTGGGCGGGACATTCGTTGTTGCAGGTGGATGTCATATGACGTCCTTCCGTATCGTGCCTTTTGTGTGCCCCTTGGGCCATACTGTGGCGCGATCTGTCACTGGCTATATTCACCAGACTCAGCCAATGACTAATCAGTTTTCTGGACTGTTGCCAGTACCATGTGATCGCTGTGACCAATCACAGCTAGCAACACAACACAAATAAAAGCCATTCATTATTTACAATTGTCATGTAATCTACATGACAATTGTAAATAATGAACGGCTTTGATTCATGTTGTGTTGCTAGCTGTGATTGTCACAGTGATCACTTGGTACAGATAGGGCCAATCATAGCCCATTAGTACCATGTGATTAGCTGTGTGCAACATTTTAAAACAGAAACAAAGAAAAATGCAGGTTTTTTTCCATAAATGTCTTTCTTTTTTTTTTGTTTACTTAGTAACCTGTGGTGATTAAATACCACCAAAAGGAAGTTATATTTGTGTGAAAAAATTATAAAAATTTCATATTGGTACAGTGTTGCGCAATTGTCATTCAATGTGTGACAGTGCTGAAAACTGAAAATGCACCTGGGCAGGAAGAGGGTGAAAGTGCCCAGTATTGAAGTGGTTAATACCGGTATTATTTGGTGCTGCAGTGGGAACAACTTGTTTTTATATAGAAAACTAGCTGAATACCCGGCGTTGCCCGGTCTTCCTATCTTAACCTTTTGGGGAGGAAAATCATAGTAATATAAATATACCCATCTTTTATATAAGGGTGTAGGTAAGGGTTAATTTAACTGTCATATATTTTTATTTGGCATATAAGTAATATGTGTACCAGGTATTATTGAAATATCTCCAGGCGTACAGAAGTTATGTGGGAACATACATTTCCCATTGATTTGCATGGGACTTTAAACAAAAACCCCGACCCTCACAAATGGGGGTAGTTAAGGGATAAATTAACTATCCTATAGTTTAAGTGGACATATAAGTAACATGTGACCAAGTGTTATCGAAATATCTACAGCCGTTTGGAAGTTATGAAGTAACATGTATTTCCCATAGGCCTCGTACACACGACAGAGTTTCTCGGCAGAATTCACAGAGAAACTCGGTCAAAACCCGGATTCTGCCGAGAAACTCTGTCGTCTGTACACTTTTGGCTCGATGGAGCCGCCGAGGAACTCGTCGAGAAAATAGAGAACATGTTCTCTATTTTCTCGTTGTTCTATGGGCGAAGGCGGCCCGCCGAGCTCCTCGGCGGCTTCATCCCAGAACTCGACGAGGAACTCGACGTGTTTGGCACGTCGAGTTCCTCGGCCGTGTGTACGGGGCCATAGAGTTGAATGGGACTTTAAAGAAAAACCCCGACCATGGCAAATGGGGGTGGGTAAGGGTTAAACCACCTATCCTATGTTTGTTGCTGACATATAAGTAACATGTGTGCCAAGTTTCATGTTAATATCTTTAGCCGTTTGGACGTGATGCTGGAACATACATACACACACACGTTGAGTTTTATATATATAGATTGCACAATAAATATGTATATATATATATTTTTTTTTATTGTGAAGTTGCTTCTTTGGAGATTTTTTTTTTTGCTCTCAATAAACAAACATTTTGTAGCATTTTGTGGTATTCCCAAATTGCACTTCAGATTACAGTTGTGTGGATAAGCATTACTATGCACTTTCAAGTATAGAAATTGAACTGTGGATCCATTTAGCTTAAAATGTTTTACAATGAGTACTGTGGTAATATGTTTTTTGCACACGTTTAAAAAAAAAAAATTAGGCCTAAAGATTGTTAACCCCTCCCCAGACGTGATCATTTTTTGAAAGAAAATGTTATAGTTTAAATTTTTTATGTCATAGAATATTAGCAATGGTTTGTGAAGCGTGAAATTCAAGTAAAAAACACACTGGAGTTGAGTTATTAAAACCGGAGAGTGCAAAATCTAGTGCAGCTGTGCATGGTGGCCAATCAGCTTCTAACTTCAGCTTCTTCAATTAAGGTTTGACAATAAAACCTGGAAGCGGATTGGTTTCTATACAGCGCTGCACCAGATTTTGCACTCCAGTTTTAGTAAATCTCCCCTATAGTTAATTATAAGCCACGCAAACACATATATTATCCAACTTTTGGGGAACATTAACAAGATGTTATGTTATGGAAAGTGAATAGTTACCCTATATGTTAAGACTTAAAATTGCGTGTGCCTCCGAAACAGCGACCAACTTCGATACCCAAAATTTTTCAGAGAAATCTGTTTAAAAGCCCATATAGGTCATCAGTTTAGAGTTAACTGTGAATAATGGGTCTAGAATTAATTTGCATGTGTGGCGATATGTAAAATGTGTAGTGTAATTGATGTTTATATTCATAGATGCACCCCGTTGAGTGTTTAGGTTTGTATGTGCATGTATGTGTGCGGGAGTGAAAGGGGGCCCAACTTTTTTTTTAAAGCTGAAAACGCTGATCATGAGCCGATCGGCAGACCATTTTCAGTCACCGAATGGCTGGCTTCTGCCGGACCGGCTGCAGTACACATGGGCCGCATGACCGGTTGATGCCGCCCGACATTCGGCACGTGTGCACTAGGCTTTAGACTCAAGCCTATATGTCACAGACCAATATGTTGTGGCATCCACAAGGCAATGTTACATATTGGTACAATCAAAGTCCTAGAGTCTCTGTTAGGTTTTTCAATGTGTGTGCATCCAATCTTGTGCCACGGTTTGGTGAAGGACCTTTTCTGGTCCAACATGGTCCATAAGGACATAGTTTCATGAGCTTGATGTGGAGGAATTCAATTGGACTGCACAGAGCCCTGACCTAAATCCTATTAAACACCTTTGGGATGAATTATAACACAGACTTTGAGTTAGGTCTTTTTATATCAACCTCATTACCTAACCCCACAAATGCTATTTTTTTTTTAAAGAAAGCAAAAGTAGATCTCTTGCCTTGACAGGGCTGTAGTGTGTGAAAGAGCTGTGTAAGGCAGGTTATACATGATTCTTTTTTTTTGTTCAACCAACGGGTGGCACTAATCATTTGGGAAAAACAGGCTGGTGATTGATCGACTTGTGTACATCCAGCTAGCCCATACATGGATTGGATATTGATTCATGTAGGGCTGGCTTAAGACCCCTTTCACACTGGGGAGCTTTTCAGGTGTTTTAGCACAAAAAATAGCACCTGAAAAGCACCAATCAAGCCACCCCAGTGTGAAAGCCTGAGTGCTTTCACACTGAGGCGGGGCACTTGCAGGACAAGGAAAGAAAGTCTTGCAAGCAGCATCTTTGGGATGAGTCATTCAATTCACCACCCCTGCCCATTGCAATGAATGGACGGAACTGCCGAAACGCCTGCAAAGCGATTCGGCAGCGCCGCAACATGGGCACTATTAACGCTTTATTCGGCCGCTAGCGGGGGTTAAAAGCAGCAAAATAACAGCTAACGCCTGCACCGGCCCAGTGTGAAAGCGGTCTAAATCCACAAACTGGATGGAAAAAAATACAAATCCTTTAGCAAATAAAACAGCTCCATTATATGTATTTTATATGTGTATTTACTAGCTGTTAGCCATTGTTCCACTTTACATTCATCATGCAATCCTGTTGTATAAAAGTATCTGATTAATTTTGAGCTGGTTTTGTGGGAACACCTACAGTACCTAATTATGAGTCTGTAGTTTTGTCGGTAAAGCCTAGTACACACAGGCCAAATGTCGACCAGCGTTGGCCGGTTCAATAGAAACCAGATGACATTTGGCCCATCTGTACAGCAGTCGGCCTTACAGAAGTCTTTCTGTCGAAAGCTCATGTTCGAAAAAGGTCTGCCGACCGGCTTCTAATCAGCGCTGACCGGTGTGTTCTGATGGTGGCGGGGGCGGGGGCCGGGCCCTGTCAGAACCCAATAGCTCAGCTCTGACCTGAGCTGTCAATGTTTTTTTTTCTTTCTAAACAGATAGAATAAATAGTCCCTGACTGAGTAAATTACAAAAGTTACATATGATACTTGTGTAGTGTACTGAGTAGGAATTCCGTTATTCTCTCTGTTTAGCATTCAATTGCTACTAATGGAACTTAAATCTTAAATTAAAAAAGTGTGAGCTGTCAGGCTCGTTATTGCAGGGGACATACAATGCCTCTTCTGCAATAAAATAAACCTACCTGCCTGCTCCCAGTCTTCTTCGGCATGTACACTGAGTTGCACATGTGCAGTTTACATTCTGACATAAATCCTGTGTGCCAGGATGACTGAACTCCTGTACATGTGCAGGAGTGACATCATCCCACGCCAGCCAATGAAGAGGGACACATCCCGGTACCCAAAAGAAGCCAGGTAGAAGATGTCGGTGAGAGACCTCAGATCATCAAAGGAGAGGTAAGTATTGCAGACTTTCCACTTTAAGCTGGCCGCACACTGGGCATTTTTTCAGTAAATTTTAACCACTTTTCTAGCCATATGGAATGGTAAATACAATCGTAATTGCCAAGAGCTAACCAGCCTGTTATGCACAATTTGGGATCATCCACTAGTTGATTGTAAAGTAAAAATCTGGGCAATAAATTGATAGCATCTAAACAGGGTATTGGAAGATCAAACTGAAGTGGATAAAATTACAGTAATTTTAGCGAAAGTGGTCTTGTGTTTCTGCTGCCATTGATTTGGGCAATTTCGATCCCGTCTACTTGTTATCGATTGAAACCACCATTTTACACCTTTGATTGTTCTGCAATTTTGACAAAGAAGGGAATCAAAAATGTGATCACTTTGTTAAATTGCCACATGTATGGCCAGCTTTCGTGAATCATCAGTAGCAACTTTAGTGGTCCTTTTGAGTTACTAATAATCTTGTGTGTATCTCTGTACAGCTCAGATCAGAAAGTCATGATCATTTTCTCTGCTTTAAAGCACAATGCATGCTTCTGAATCATTACATGCAAAAGTAAATGCAGGTTGTTTTCAGAGGAGGGAATTAAAGCGAAACTCTATATCTGAGAACAAACTGAAAAGCTATTTATTTCATTTTTAATATTCAAAACAAAAGCTACTCATCCATCCATTCATGTATCCATATTTTATTTTGTTGCAAAAACACTTAGAAAAACAACCCCACCAGCATTTATGGCCATGGCCATCTTGAGTAAGGGCAGATGATTTATGTAGCATTTACTTCCTGGAATCCACCTACCCTTAGCTCAGGCATGTAGACATGAGGGTGTGCCTAGCTGAGAAAGCCCCTCCTCCAGATGAAATAAAAAAATAGCTCCTGGGATGTATGGCATAATTTTGGTCTAAGCCAGAAAAATGTATTTACCTTTCTATCTACTTCATAGCTCCAAACTGTCCCTGATTTTGAGGGACTCCCCCCAATTTGGAACAAAAACCCTCTGTCCCTCTTTCCTCCTCATTTGCCCCTAATTTTGGTCAGATCTATATAGTTGTATGTAAAATACACTTTTTATCTTTTAACCCCCCTGGCGGTATTCCGGAGTCTGGCTCGGGGTGGTATTTCATTACCAAAAGTGGTAACCCCGAGCCAGACTCGGGATCGCCTCGCAGCAGCCACAGGCATGGTTTACTTACCTTGTTCCTGGATCCTGCGATGCCACCGCGCTATGTGATCGAGCGGTGTCTCCTCGCTCGATTCACAGTGTCCCTGTGTGCCGCCGAGCTCCGTTTCCGTTACGACGCACGGGGGCGGAGATCGGCGCCAGATTCAAAAAAGTACATAAACACAATACATACAGTATACTGTAATCTTACAGATTACAGTACTGTATGTAAAAAATACACACCCCCCTTGTCCCTAGTGGTCTGCCCAGTGCCCTACATGTACTTTTATATAATAAAAACGGTTCTTTCTGCCTGCAAACTGTAGATTGTCCATAGCAACCAAAAAGTGTCCCTTTATGTCAAAAGTGGTTTTAGACCAGCTAGAAAACAGCGATAATAAATTATAATCACTTGCAGAATAGTGCGATAGCGATTTGTGGGGAAATTCGTCATAAAAAAATAAAAGTAATGACAGCGACAATTCTGCAACTGAGCAAATTTCAGTGATTTTTAGTTGATTACATTATTGAATAATTTTTATTATAATTATATTATTATTTGTTATAATTATTTATTAAATTATAATTTATGATTTTGTTTTTAAAAACTTTTTCATACCCGAGATGTCTACTAGACTCTTGTTTTGGACAGGTTTAAGTGAGTTATTCCTAAGAATTACAGGCCTACAATGTAAAACGCCAAGTTTCCTTGCAAAATAATGGTACCGCTTTCAGCACCTAAAATCTGAAATAATCATACCGCCAGGGAGGTTAAAAAGTGTTTCCCAGTGCTAAACCTTTCATCCAATTTCTAAATGGTTGCATTTGTAAATTTCAAAGGCTAGTATAGAGGAATAGTAGTGGTAAAAAAAAAGCACTTGTGGGTTTAACTAATCATTTTTTTGTATAATTCTCCCTTAAAGAGGTGTAGCAGGGGGTGTGTCCTATGTCAACATACTTTTGCTAAAAAGTGACCCTCGTTCCCATCTCAAAAAGTTGGGAGGTATGATTTGCTGCATAGGGATTTTAAATAGTTCATGTTAATTGAAAGAGTTTAGTTCCACTTTAACAGCACAGAATGACTGGCAAGCACCAACAACTTCAGAGGCATTATGAGAGCCCTGCTCAATCTAGTTGCAAGGGATAAGGGTATATTTATACATAGTTTAGAAAGGAAAAATAAATTGAGCAGGAGTTAAAATCTGCAAAGTTTCTTGGACAGCGTTAGAGGTTTTCTGATTAATTTGACATGCTGTGTGGTTTGGCTATTTAAAATTTGGACGGGTTATTTGCTTAGGAAACATTGTGCTTCTGCTATCTTTGCAATGCGTATTGGCCACGGTAGATTAAATGATATATTTATAGTGTTCCTCTAAACTGTAGGCAGCCTCTAATTTTTCATTGCATGCATCCCAGGCGTTTTACATTCTGCAATCTGCTTGTCTAGCATTTCACGACTCCATTCCTGTGCATTACAAGCAGCGATTTATTTATGGGACGGACTGTTCTCCTGCTCAGCCAGCAATTGACTGTTAAAGTCTCATTTGAGGTCCCCACTGCTACCAGTGGTAATAGAATGTGGTGTCATTACATTAAGCAAGTCCCCCCCTCCCCTTTTTCCTTATGATAGTACAGTCCGTACTCCTCCTTATCCCCAGTGTCGACTCTCAGTCTGTAGGGGATGGCTTCCTTCTCATTACTAACCAGCAGGGGGGCCGATATTGCCTTGTTTTGAAGCCATGGGACGTTTGTTATTCCCTGTTTACAGCCAGCAGGTGTCTTCTCTTTCTACCTTATTGCATGCTTTTTAATCAGCATGTAGGGGGGTTTTAGAAATTGGAAATAATCTTAATTAAATGTTTTGTACAATAATACAAGCGGATTCTCTTTGTGAATACCGGAACCAGCCCCGAAGACAAAAAGCAAAGACAAATATTTACTCGGAGAACAAAAAACATGTCCGAGCAGGCTGACAGTCGGCATGATTATTTTTTGTTCTCTCGGCAGAGATCTTTAACAGCATTAGATAATTGCTAGGACTCCCATTGAGGAGTAATTTCCCTTCCGCAGCTTACCGTGACAGTAAACTGTTCTATATGGACGCCAGTATCAACAGCTAATTACTAGTAAGAAAGTGTGTTTTGCTGGCCATGGGCTCAAGATTAAGGTTGGGGAGTGTATAGGAGATCTTTTGCTCTTCTAAATGGAAATGTGAATTTTTTGATATTGTTCTTTTATATACTGACATGTTTTCATGATGCAAAGAACATTGAGCCATTCCAATAATCATTGGCCCTTAAGTGGAACTATATGCAACTGAGGCCCCCAGAGGCCTAATTATAATGTTCATGTATGCATAGCAATAGTGCTCATTCAGACAGAATTACCTTTAGTGTGCCCTCCTCCATTAATACCAGGTCAGTGATCCCCTTCGTTGCTCCATCACCTTGTCATCTTCATCCGAAAAGTCTTCTATCTTCGGTCATTGACCAGCCAAAGATGGCGAAACTCCTGCACATGTGAACGGAAGTTACATTGTCCCAACACCCAACTCAACATCCTAGACGCTGACTTCTCATTTCAGTCTCAAGTCCAATCGTTGTCAAAAGTTTGTAGAATTCACCTCCATAACATCTCTAAAATGTGCCCCTTTTTAACAAATGAAACTACCAAACTTCTCATTCACTCCCTTGTTATCTCTCGCCTTGACTATTGCAACTCCCTTCTTATTGGCCTGCCTCTCTATAGGCTATCCCCTCTTCAGTCTATCATGAATGCTGCTGCCAGACTTATCCACCTTACCATCCGCTCAGTGTCTGCCGAACCTCTCCTCCAATCCCTATACTGGCTCCCGATCACCCAGCGAATTAAATTCAAAATACTAACCACAACCTACAAAGCCATTCACAACTCTGCCCCGAGCTACATCACCAATCTTGTCTCCAAACATATCCCAAACCGTCCTCTCCGCTCTTCTCAAGACCTCCTACTGTCAGGCTCTCTCGTCTCCTCCTCCCATGCTTGTCTCCAGAATCTCTCCAGAGCCTCTCCCATCCTCTGGAACTCACTACCTCAACCTGTCCGGCTATCCCCTACTCTTGCTACCTTCAAGCGATCCCTGAAAACTCACCTCTTCAGGGAAGCCTATCACGTCTCCAACTAATCTTTTACCACTTCCATCAGCTCATTCCCCACAGTTATAACCTTTTGTACCACCTGCCCCACCCTATTAGATTGTAAGCTCGTCTGAGCAGGGCCCTCTGAATCCTCTTGTATTTTATTGTATTGTAACTGTATTGTCTTACTTTTATATTGTAAAGCGCTGCATAAACTGTTGGCGCTATATAAATCCTGTATAATAATAATAATAGTACTACACACTGTCAAAATGTCGGGAGACATCGACCGGTTCATTAAAAATCAGCCGACATTCCGTGTGTATGTCAGCTGGTGCAAAATCTGGTGCAGCCAGTAGCCAATCGGTTTCTAACTTCAGCTTGTTCAATTACGCTTTAACAATAAAACCTGGAAGCTGATTTGTTTCTTTACAGAGCTTCACCAGAATTTGCGCTCTCCAGTCTTAGTATATCAACCCCGCAGTGCCTTCTGCCATAGAAGCTTTACTTGTTAAGAATTTTGAGTTTATTTCAACTTTAGAGGGTATGAAAACTGTTCCATAAAAATGTTGTTACCCACCTAGGTAGTTGTTGACTACCCGCCTCCTAAAATTGCTGTGCTTACCTAGACCTCGCTCGGAGGCCATAGGCATTGTTTACAATTCTCCACCAGGTCCTTTCTCCAGCGTCTATGCCTGCATAGTTCATCTGCATAGATGTGCACCAGTTCCTTTTCCTCCACCAGACCCACAGGAATCTGTGGTGTTGAACTGCACAGGCATGAAGTTTGAATCAGGAAGCCAGCGCATGATATGTAAACAATTCTGCAGGCCTCAGAGACCTACATAGGGGGCTGGGGGCCAAACATTAAGGAAATATTAACCCTTTAGGCTTTATGCACACAGCTGTACAGGGGGCATACAGCCACCCATTGAGATGCATTAGAATAGGTAGCTGTACGCCCTAGTGCGCCGCAGGTTGCGTATGCACACTATCTACATTAGAAGCATACATCATGTAGGTGCTTTATGCAACCCCCAGTATGCTACCCCATCCAGCTGCCTCTTTAGTGCATCTCAAAGTGTGGCTGTACGTGGTGGTAATGGGAACCGGAAATGCCATTATGCAGATTCTGCATGCTGTACAGCCCCTGTATGACCATGGGGTTGATTTACTAAAACCAGAGAGTGCAAAATCTGGTGCAGCTCTGCATGGTAGCCAATCACCTACTAACTTCAGCGTGTTTAATTAAGCTTTGACAGTAAAACCTGGAAGCTGATTGGTTTCTATGAGCTGCACCAAATTGTGTACTCTCCAGTTTCAGTAAATCAACCCCATGTACATGATGCCTAAGAGTTAAAATATCAAATATTAAATATATAAGCCCAAACTTTTTTTTACATTTTGGAGAGTACAGGGAGCAACTAAAACCCCTGTCAGGCTGTTAGACATCTATGTCCTATTGGGGAAATGTCCCTTCACATCCTGCCCTGTAGCCACAACAGGAAGTAAAAGGAAAACTCTCCAAAGTGAGGGAAATCCCCCCCTCAGACAGATTTCACTGCAACAAGTGTACTCATGGAAAGATATTTCCTATCTTCCTGTTGTAGCAGCAACTTAAACTTTTGGATTTTTCCTTTACATTCTTTCAAAGACAATGGTAACCAGGACAAATGGAGGAGTCAGTCCTACTAGCACAAACAGTAATAAAAACTTGATGAGGCTTCTAATCCTTCCCAACGCTATACAAATCTGTAAAAAAAAAAAAACATGTTTTGGGTTTAAACATATTTAACCTTTGTCTTCCTGTTCATCTGATCGTGATTTCCTCATTATCAGGTCAGGTATGGTTGAGGAATGCCCCGCTGATATTTCATTCTTCTTCCAGTTAAGTCAAAATAGTGTGTACCCTCAGATAACAAAATAGTATATTAGACGTGAATGCAAATTCATTGTTTTAAACATATGTTTGAAACATCATGTCAGAAACAGATATTCCTGACGTATGCCTGTCAAGAGCATACGTTCATAAATCAAATACAGCTAACCACCAATTACTTCAGGGTTGAAACTAGGTTCAGCTTTTAGTCAAAATATCTGAATGCTTTAATGGAGAAGAAGCACAAAGATAATGCACAGAACATCATCCCATGCTGGCCAGTCAAGACAGCTGAGGACCAGTGCCTGGAGGAAGCCAGGGAGAAGGTGTCAATGCCTGCAAGGGACCTCATGGGCATCAGACCTTTGAAACAGAGCTGTTTTCTACCATGTACTTTAGTTTATCTGTAAATTACTTGATTTTTCTTGGCTTTTACCATCAATTATTTAAGTTGGTAACAGGGTCTCTTTAACCACTTCAGCCCCGGACCATATTGCTGGTCAATGACCGGGCCACTTTTTGCGATTCGGCACTGCGTCGCTTTAACTGACAATTGCGCGGTCCTGCAACGTGGCTCCCAAACAAAATTGGCGTCCTTTTTTTCCACAAATAGAGCTTTGTTTTGGTGGTATTTAATCACCTCTGCGGTTTTTATTTTTTGCGCTATAAACAAAAATAGAGTGACAATTTTGAAAAAAAAATTATATTTTTAACTTTTTGCTGTAATAAATATCCCCAAAAATATATAAAAAAACTATATTTTTCCTCAGTTTAGGCCGATACGTATTCTTCTACATATTTTTTGTAAAAAAAAAAAGCGCTTATTGATTGGTTTGCACAAAAGTTATAGCGTCTACAAAATAGGGCATAGTTTTATGGCACTTTTATTAATATTTTTTTTGTTTACTAGTAATGGCGGCGATCAGCGATTTTTATCGGACACTTCGGACACTTTTGACAAATTTTTGGGACCATTGGCATTTTTATAGCGATCAGTGCTATAAAAATGCATTGATTACTATAAAAATGCCACTGGCAGGGAAGGGGTTAACACTAGGGGACGAGGAAGGGGTTAAGTATGTTCTAACTGAATGGGGGGTGGGACTGACTAGGGGAAATGACAGATCG
This sequence comes from Rana temporaria, assembly GCF_905171775.1. NCBI lineage: Eukaryota > Metazoa > Chordata > Amphibia > Anura > Ranidae > Rana > Rana temporaria. The sequence continues at coordinate 487,223,008 of NC_053490.1, forward strand.
CTGTTTATACATTGTATGAACAGCGAACAGCCATTTCTCCCCCTGACAGGACTGGGAGCTGTGTGTTTACACACACAGCTCTCGGTTCTGGCTCTGTAACGAGCGATCGCGGGTGCCCGGCGGTGATCGCGACCGCCGAGGATGCGCGTCGGGACCAGGGGCGAGCGGTGGCAGCATAGCGAGATGACGTATAGCTACGTGATCTCGCGCAGAAGAGCCGACCTGCCGCCGTATAACTGTTATACGATGGCTGGTCGGCAAGAAGTAAAAGAAGCGAGTGCCCGCATCTGCCCAAAACGGATAAATTATTTTAAAGCGGAGCTCCGCTGAAAAAAAAATATTAAAAGCCAGCAGCTACAAATACTGCAGCTGCTGACTTTTAACATCAGGACACTTACCTGTCCTGGAGTCCAGCGCCGTCCGCAGCAGAGGACGAGCGACCGCTCGTCACTCTGCTGCCCCCCCGCCATCCTCAGTGAGGGAAGCAGGAAGCGCTCCCGCTTCACTGCCCGGTTCCCTATGGCGCATGCGCGAGTCGCGCTACGCCTGCCGATTGGCTCCCGCTGTGGCCTGGGAGCCGAGTGTTCCCAGAACAGAATGGGGGGGGGAGGAGATGTCATGCCCGCAGTCTGCCCGAGACTGTGTGGCCGGAAGTGGGTGCAAATACCTTTAGACAGGTATCTGCACCCCCCTCCCCCTGAAAGGTGTCAAATGTGACACCGGGGGGGGGGGGGGGAGGGTTCCGATCAGCGGGAGTTCCACTTTAGGGTGGAGCTCCGCTTTAAGATGATTAGCGAAGATAAAACTAATTTCATAGACTTCAATAAAGTTTGCTCTTCTTCACTAAGCCTCAGCTGTATATCAGGTTAATTTATTTACTAAACTGTGATTTACCATATATTATCTGGTGGGTATACAAAATGAAGAAACACACATAACCAAGCACACACTTAGTGTAACAACCATCTGATACCCATGTTAAACCTACTACATAAAGCAGAGAGTGCTTAAAGTTGCAAAGGCAGCTTCATTAGCATTGTTTTAATATGCTAGTGTGCACGTGATGCATACAAATTGGCCACATGTAGTGTCTACAAGGACAATAAAAGCTATTATTTCATTGTTGGGTGGTTAGTATATGTCACACATTCAATGCAGGTCTTTACAATTACATTAAATTGAAGGTCATATGTTGATGAAGGTGTTAAATATAAGCAGGATGCCCTGCATTTATTGTACTTGAAATATGGAGATGAATGGCAATTAGGCCAAGTCTAGACAGGATGAATAATTCTAGACGAGCCCCGAGAGGAACACTCGGGATTTGTGTTCTGTGGTGAAGATAAAATGTTTTGCTCCCGAATCAGATACATTTATGTAGATAATAAAATCAGTAATTGAAATCTAATCACCTTGTGCAACACACGATAGGACAAAACCCAAAGAGCACCTCTGCGCAAGGTTAATGCAGTAACTACTAATCAGCACTCTCAAATTAAATTTTTCTTACCTAAAGCTCACTTCATTGTCTTGTGCTGTTCCTGGCCAATGACAAACAGGATCTGCCCTGGGAGCAAAAGGTAGAAGCTGCCTGTCCTCGCTTGCGTATGCTGCTTCGGTTATCTTCTCCAAACTTGGCCGATGTATGGAAGAGGTTCTTATATACCTTCAGATTGGACAACTCTGAAGCCTCGTACACACGGCCGAGGAACTCGACGTGCCAAACACATCGAGTTCCTCGGCCAGTTCAGCACTGAAGCCGCCGAGGAGCTCGGCGGGACGAGAGGTCCCATAGAACAACGAGGAAATAGAGAACATGTTCTCTATTTCCTCGTCGAGCTCCTCGTCGGCTTCCTCGGCCGAAAGTGTACACACGACCAGTTTCCTCGGCAGAATTCAGCCAGAAACTCGGTCGGAAGCTGAATTCTGCCGAGGAAACTGGTCGTGTGTACGAGGCCTGAGTGTATGCTTCTCTGGTGCTCAACCTGGTCTGCTATATATTTGGCCACCCATGCTTACCAGCAACTATGTACAGGGCAAATCCAGGCATGTGCTGCCCATCAAGTCTGCTGCTAGCTGAAAATGGGTCCCAGGTAGGGATGAGCTTTATGTTCGAGTCGACCATGAGTTCGACACTAACATTGGCTGTTCGCCTGTTCAGTGAACAATTTGGGGTGTTCGCAGGAAATTCGAAAAGTCGCGGAAAACCTTTTAAAAGTCTATGGGAGAAATTAAAAGTGCTAATTTTAAAGGTTAATATGCAGGTTATTGTCATAAAAAGTGTTAAGGGACCGGGTCCTGCCCCAGGGGACATGTATCAATGCAAAAAAAAGTATTAAAAATTGCCTTTTTTTGGAATCAGTGATTTTAATAATGCTTAAATTGAAACAATAAAAGTGAAATATTCCTTTAAATGTCGTACCTAGGGGCTGTTTATAGTATGCCTGTAAAGTAGTGCATGTTTCCCGTGTTTAGAACTGTCCCTGCACAAAATGTCATTTCTAAAGGAAAAAAAGTAATTTAAAACTACTCGCGGCTATAATAAATGGTCGGTTCCCGGCAATACAGATCAAAGTCATTGAAAAAAAACGGCAGGGGTTCCCCCCCAGTCTATTACCAGGCCCTTTGGGTCTGGTATGAGTATTAAGGGGAACCCTGAACCAAAAAAAAAACGTGGGGGTCCCCCCCGAATTCCATATCAGGCCCTTCAGGTCTGGTATGGATTTTAAGGGGAACCAGCACCAAGATAAAAAAATGGCGTGGGGTTTCCCCCAAAAAAACATACAAGACCCTTATCCAAGCACGCAACCTGGCAGGCCGCAGGAAAAGAGGGGGGACGAGAGAGTGCCCCCCTCCTGAACCGTACCAGGCCACAGGCCCTCAACATGGGGAGCAGAATTCAGGCCAAAGCGGTGTGCAGTGCCGTGTTTGGCCTGAGTTGGGGGGCGGAGCCGAACGGCACCAATCAGCGTGGTTCGTAGCCGAGCGGAAATTCTCGGAAAGACTCGTAAATACTCCGTTCCTGAGGTTTGCTGAGGTCAGCCGAGCTGTCCTCGGGCCTTTCCGTGTGTTTGCGAGGCTCTTTGGCGCATGCGGGTCACATGCGGTATTGCATGCCATCAATGGGGAAACTCGCTTTGATATGCGAGTACTTTGGATTACGAGTATTCTCCTGGAACAGATTATGCTCGTAGTCTGAGGTTCCACTGTATGTGTTTAGACAACCAGAACAGGGGGAGACATATGCATAGCACTTGCCTGTAGGTCATCACCTAGCTGAATTAAAGTATGCACAGATAGTGAACAGCTAAAACACCTACACACCAACACCACAGGAGGTGCTTTATCGTAGAGGAAAATCGAGAGTAGCAGAGTCACTATTTGTAGAATGGGAGTCTATCCATATATCCCATACTTTATGAAACTTTTTGGCACAACCACAAGCTAAATAGGTAGCTTTGTAAAGTGGCAATGGTGGGTTGAGCAAGTGCTTCCAAAAATAAAGCCAGGGAGATGGCTGCATTTTTAGGAACCCCAGTACAATAATTTGGACATAGGCCTAGTATCCCCACTTACTGGCTCCCTTTATCATTGGAGTAATTGGAAAGAAACCTCCCCCCATTACAGTGATGGTCTAAATGCCACCTTTACAGGCAGCTAAAACATTATTGGTGGCAGGCTGCTGGCTCTGCCAAACTATCCAGGCACCAACATATGGGAGGTCAAACAGCCACAGCTCAAGCTCAGGAACCCTTAACAACCTCTGGAGGAACCCTGGTACAGACAGGCTGCTTTAGTTACTGCGCACTGCAGTTAGCATTTTGTTTTATGTACTGTAAGCCTGGTGAACTCAATTCAGAAGAAAAATCATAAGCACAATGCGGGCTGATTCATTACAACAAGATAAAAAGGAGGCATGAGATTTTATTTGATTCCATTAGTTGTCAATTATGTTTTTCGTTTTCTTTTACAGACAAAAAATTCTAAATGGCCAAGTTGGGTAAAAAGTAAAAACCTCACATTTTCTCCATGTTTAATTAATTATCCCTAAATATTTTAAGCAGCATGATATTCTTATTAAAATAGCAAGCATTTTTGAGAAATCCCAGTAGACTGCATAATGATGAATGTTTAAATTTAGATGATGATAGATCTTGTGAATTACAGATCGCCATTCTATTTTTGGATTCCTTTTCCATTTGCAGTTTAAGTAGACCAAGATTTCTTTCCATCGTCTACAACATGACATTCCTAATACCAGTGATACCTAATAAAATAATTGGATGCTTCGGGTTATTGCTGTAGCCCTCTCTTGATTTAAAATATAGGAGTCTAGATATAAATGTGCAAACTGTGATTTCCTCCCATTGCTTTGTGTACTTTGCTTGCTCATCCACCTGTATTATAAAATACATAACAGCATTTCATTCACATTCATTCTGGTCAGTATGCAATTTTCAGAGTCATACAGTGCCTACATTTTGCCATTTTTGGTAAATACATTGGACTGTAAAATTAATGTGTGTAGTTTTTAAGGGTGCAATAGACTTCTAAGCTCTTTCTAAACCACTCTTGTGCCAAAAAAACAGATTCTCATTAGCCAAAAGATAACATCAGGCTGAAAGTAAACAAAAACGTAAAGTGACAGTAGATAAATAATTATTATATACACAAAAAGCAAAGGATTCAAAATGAAATAAACCAAACCACCCTAAATATGCCACTCAAAAATTCCCACACCCTCAATAAACATAGGTCATTGTGTGGCAAAATCTGTTTCACTGAAATTAGTTCCCAATGGCATGCTGAGTTTACTTTAAAAAGTAGAAAAATACACAACTTTTTATGTTCTTTGTAGAAAAATGGTGGGTTTGTTTGGCCTTTCACCAAGCTGTGTTTGGGTCACAGCCACGTTTATCTGATAGGCCTCTTTCACATGGAGAGTACATAACTGTACGTCCACGTAGGGTTGTTTATCCGCATGGGTGTGCACTGGTGTTCCTTGCATCCCCATGCAGGCAGTCCCATTGCTGTCAATTGGGTCATAAGACACAGCGGCTGCACATGGCTGTCACTACAGGAGCAGTGGCTGTGTCCCTGTAGCAGCTGCATCCCAATTGACAGCAGTGGGACTGCCAAAGATCAATCTATTCACTTTTTGCTCACTAAAAGGGCAAAAAAGCACTAACAGCAGTCCTTAAAAAGCATTCCACCATGGAAAAGTACAGGAGCAGCTAACAGGCAATCAGTAGGCAATTCTACCACCTCCTGAACGCCTGTTTTTCTAATATTTTTTTATGACAGCCAAACCAGGTTTTTGAATGAGAATACCATACTGCAACCTTGAGCCCAGCATTTGGCTCACGTTTGCAGTGTGGCCCCATTCTCTTGAATGCGTCACGTTTGGTGGATGTGTCCTGCCTGTCGAAGGCAACAGCCAATATTTTTTCCGTGGCACACTGCAAATCAATGCAACCTGAGGCTGTCAGGTCACCATAAAATGATGTGACAGATGCAGCGATGGATGGTAGGAGAGCTTTATAACTGCTCTATTTCAATCCAACAGTAAACTAGGCCTCAGGAAATAGCCTTCACTTTCTGCTTAGTTGTAAAAAAAATATCTACTTTCCACTCGTTATGAATGCTTGATTTTCTGTTCACTGTTAGGAAAAGTTCTGTACATTTTGTTCGCTGTTGGGAAAAATTAAAGTCATGGCTTGATGCTTACAAGTGACTCAGGAACTCTCTCCCCACCCCATGTGACAGCCCTGGGTGCTTGAGTGGTCAACAACTAAGTCTGTCATGCGGGAGGTTGTGGAGTAAATTAAAGTGTAACTAAAGACTTTTTTTTTATGGAGAGAGTGGAGAGGGATTAGAATACCTGTCAATTATTTTATTGCTGTCTGTGCCCCCAGGGAGATTTACCCTCTCTATGTGTCCTGTTTACAGTTATCATCAAAAGTGAAAGTAAAATAAAATCCCAAATTTTAGTATGACATCAGAACAGTAACAGAGGGGAAATCTTCCAATAGGGACCCTAGCTCTGGTTACCCTGGTGACAACCAGGGACTTCTTCACTTTGGAGGGATTTTCTCTCACTTCCCATTGTGGCTGTGGGACAGGACTTGAAGGGAAATATCCGCTATGGGTCAATCCAAAAAGAAAAAAAAATGCCTCTAATTACACTTTAAATGCTCCCCACACCCAGAGGTACTAGGTATTTTTCTTTGTTTCTGGACTTAAATGGAAGTGGTGGGAGAGATAAGAAAAGATGTATAAGGCTGGCCATAGACTGAGCGTTTTTTAACCCGTGGTTGGAGGAAAGAAAATTTCCCAATTCCCCCAGCAACACAGAGAGTCTTGACAGGGGAATCTCTTCTGTGGAACCATTGTATTCTTCCATCTGGAGGGGGGAGGCAGGGGGTGCCGTCCCTGCCTGGAGAGCACAGTGATTATTGCAAGCAGTTATAACAGCTACTAGCAATAATCACATGTAAAATCTGTCAGGCTGGTTGTACCCAAGTTCTCTCTTCTGATGGGCTCCTCTAAGCTTTGCTGTTTGTGAATTGTGCAGTGAGTCGGTGATCAGAAGTAAAATGAAAACAGTAGCGAAGATACCCTTGTGATTAAGTTTTGAGGTCCCATCTGCGAGTTAAAAATAATATAATTAATGAAAAGTAGACATTTTGAAAATAGAAAAAACATTATAGACCACGTTTCACGGCTTTCCAGAGGATTCGCAATGAACACTTTCTTGACCGTTTTCTTTACAATGATATGACAAAGGATTTGCTTTTCTCCATCCCCTAAATGGAATTGAGCATTAACCATTGCAATGTGGGGGCAGTCTCACTGCATGGGAAGATTTTTACTTTCCCTGAAGTACAAAAATAGATGGCAAATCTCAATGATACTGTTAAACAAAAAATGACCCAATGCACTTGCCACTGAACTTTGCTGCCCAGAGGATATTATTCAAATATATATACAAATTTATATACAGTGTGTACAGTATGTGTAAAAATATTAAATCCCTTTTTTTGTAGCCTATTTAAACCTATGCATTATGGTTTTACAACTTGTTATTGCAACATGGGGCAGTGTGCGTGCCATGGTGCTTTTAGTTGCAGAAAGGCACCCCAACATACCCGCTCTGCACTGTTGTGGTGCGCTTTGTCAGAAAAAATGGAGCCGTGTGCTTTTTTGTCTGTGCCAAATAAATTGGCTGCCTCAACAGAACACACATTCCCGCGCAACATAACTCCTTTGTGAAAACACTACAAAGATGTGAATGGGCCCTATATGTTTGTATTTGACCTGAATTGCATCTGGGATGCACAGAGACTTTCCTTGTGCAACAGGTACAGATATAAAAAATACTGGAAGCATATTGCCAACTGATTTAACATGTATTTTTTGTAGTTCTGTCTAAGTATCTGAACATTAATCAGATGATTCCTAAGGTACATTTTTTTTTCATAATTCATGTATTCTTTATTTGTTTTCTTCAGTACAAAAAAAAGATTAAAAACATTTTACATATCATATATCCTTATACTGTGCACTTTTATATTTGCAATTTATATTACTCCTTTTACCTTTACCCCTATCCACCCCCTATTTGTTTGTGTGTTGTTTACCCACCTTAGGCGTTTTAAACTCTACTCTGCTCTTAGCACTTTTAAACATATACTGCATTTTCATCCCTAGGGAATTCCTATCTCGCCCTGTTTTAGCTCGTTGATTTTGATTACCCTTGATCTGCCTCATTGTCCTATTTTATTTCCCCAGCTCTCCTTATGGTGGACATCCCATTCTGCTCAACCAGGGCTCCCACATTATTTTAAATTTGTTAAAGTTGCCTTGTCTGGTTAGGGTTACTTTTTCTTTCCATACTGTGGCATTTATCACGTTTTCCCATTCAGTTGACGTTGGCGCTTTCTCTGACTGCCACTTTTGTGCAATCAGCTTTCTGGCTTGAAACAGGCACCTTATAACTGCTACCCTTCTACCTTTTGACTCAGGTCTCTCCTCTATACATCCCAGCAGACAGACCAATGCCTCCGACTCCAAGTTTGTCCCGAAAGTAGTGTTTATGATCTGTATTACTCTACCCCAATACTTGTGCAATTTTGGGCACCTCCACAGCATATGTATTAAATCCCCTGTCTTTTGGCATCTGGGGCATTTATCGTCTTCTTTCCTACCAAACTCATATAGCCTCTTTGGCGTATAATAGACTCTATAAAACAAAAAAAGGTGAGAGACTTTCTGCGATGGCGCAAGCGACACCAAATTCCCTGCCACAAGGATCTGTTCCCATTGTGCTGTTGTAATTTGGCCTAGATCCTCCTCCCACCTCTGTTTGTTTTTTTCCAGTCTTCCTCCCTACATTTTTATTGTGAAGAGTATTGGGACACCTGAATATAAACAAAAAAGTCAGTGCTGCTACCCATACATCACATAGAAACCAAGGATCCCGGGTGCTTGATCCACAGTCGCTGGCTGAGTAGAGTAATGAAGAAAAGATTATCCGCACTCCAGTCATTGCTCTTAAAAATTTGCAGTGTTTATTAACAAGCCACAGTGGACAAACGCAAATAGGAATGGTTGACGCGTTTCAGCCTATAACACGCATTACAGACATGAAACTTTGAAATAAATAGTAGCTCTAAAGATCACTGGCTCCACCCATTAAATATCTAAATTGATTGTAGGCAATTATCCAAAAAAGGTGATCCATGTGTATGCCACTATTTTTCACACACCATGTAGTGATAATATGTACATGTGTGCACACACTCGTGCATGCCTCCATACACATATACATGATTAAAACACATTATTGGGACACCTGCCTTTACACACACATGAACTTTAATGGCATCTTAGTCCGAGTTCAATATTGAGTTGGTCCACCTTTTTCAGCTATAACAGCTTCAACTCTTCTGGGAAGGCTGTCCACAAAGTTTAGGAGTGTGTCCATTGTTTGACCATTCTTCCAGAAGTGCATTTGTGAGGTCAGGCACTGATGTGGATGAGAAGGCCTGGCTCGCAGTCGCCGTTGGGATGAATTAGAGTGGAGACTGCAAACCAGTCCTTCTCCAACATCAGTGCCTGACCTCACAAATGCGCTTCTAGAAGAATGGTCAAACATTGCCATGTGAACACACCTTGTGAACAGCCTTCCCAGAAGAGTTAGGCCTCGTACACACGATAGGTTAACCAGAGGACAACGGTCTGATGGACCGTTTTCATCGGTCAAAACCGATCGTGTGTAGGCCCCATAGGTTATTTAACCATTGGTTAAAAAAAAGCCAACTTGCTTCAAATTTAACCGATGGATTCCTAACCGATAGGTCAAAACTGATCGTAAGTAGGCACAACCATCGGTTAAAAATCCACGCATGCTCAGAATCAAGTTGACGCATGCTTGGAAGCACTGAAATTCGTTTTTTTCAGCACGTCGTGTTTTACGTCACTGCGTTCTGACACAATTGTTTTTTTAACCGATGGTGTGTAGGCGCGACGGACCATCAGTCAGCTTAATCGGTTAACCGTTGAAAGCGGTCCATCGGTCTGGACTGATCGTGTGTACAAGGCTTTAAAGCTGTTCTAGGTTAAAAGGGTGGGCCTACTCAATATTGAACCCTATGGAATAAAAATTAGATGCCATTAACCTTCATGTGCGTGTAAAGGCAGGTGTCCCAATACTTTTGACAATATAGTGTAACTTTTGTAAGTTTTGTTTAATAAGTGCACAAGGGAATTGACTACTCAGCCAAGAACTGTCCTTACAGAAGAGAGAACAAGATCAGGACTTGAATGATAAAGTACAAAGCATTGACCCTGTGACACTATATTAACACAGTTATCTTAATTTACATTCCTTTCCATTCTCTAATGGAAACATAATAAACTCAGCATTGTAAGATTTCTCTTACCCCAGTTCCATTCTGCTGTTTCAGCAGGGACTGGCCATATTTTGATTAGTGTGTGTCCATCACCGCTCAACAGAATTTGAAGACCATTTGATTGACTTCTGTTGAAGGAACACGTTTCTTGATCAGCAGCTACAGCGAATGGGTAGCTGCAGCAAATTGGTGGGTCCCACTGTCCTGCTGGGGGATTCCTCCATCTACCTCATTTGTGTGGATGAAGACTTCTGTACAGCCGCCCTGTTGGATTTTCTTTTTTTTTTTAATCAGATCAATTTTTTATTGAGAGGTTTACAAAACATACATATAAAAACATATACAAACATTTTTCTCCCTATTTTCCCCCCACCCCCTTTCCCCTCCCCCCTCCCAAAAGAACCCCTTCCCAATGTGTTACAGGGCTTATTTCAAATTTCAGCGTGGAAACAAACAAAAAACTATACACCATATTTATATTCTTCAGCACTACATGTGATAAATTCAGTCTATCCAGGAACATTACTGTTTTATTATAGATGTTATCTCATTAGGGGCCCGTACACCCTATCTCTCTTGATAAGCTACTTAAAAACATTAGTAGCTGTTCCTTTCTCTTTTACCTATTGCATCTTAGGTCCATATCGCTATCAAACTAGGTAAAGTAGCCACTGCGGTTCTATCTCCATAGATCCTGCCTTGCACAAGCCGTAGTGGTGCCAGGCCTTGAGTACCCACCCAGGAATCCCATATGTTCTCAAACTTCCCCGAGCTACCCCAATGCTTGTACATAAGTTGTTCCCTAACAAGAGAATCATTTACCGATGTGATCCATTCTATATGTGTGGGGGCCACTACAGACAGCCATTTTCTAGCAATAAGTTTCCTAGCCAGAAATAAGACCCTTATAATAGCGGTTGAGGTGTGTGACCCATACCGCTCTTCATCTAACCACCCCAACAAACAGATTTTTGGATCAATAGGTAATTGAAGGTTCCATATGCTGTTTATAGTAGCCATTACCGCTGCCCAATAGCGTTGCAGCTTTGGGCACCTCCACAACATGTGCACAGGTGTCCCATTGTCCACCAGACAACGGGGGCAGAGCGGGTCGTCTCTTCTATGCCATTTATGCAACTTTTCCGGTGTGCGATAAAGCTGTGCCCTGTTGGATTTTCATCGCCACTACCTATAGCTGGCAGCGCTGATGTATTCTGATGGTGGGGAAGTCTCTCTGCTTTCAGATTATAATATCTCAGTAGGTAGGATTTCCACATCAAATGTGTGGATGGGGGAATCCATTTTTTTTTTCCGTTTAAGAATGATATGGGCTGCCCTAGACTTGACCTGATCTGGCTATGCTATCTAGCAGTGGTGTCTGCATCACAAGGCTGGCTGAGAAGAGTCACAAAAACATACTGTATGTATATCAGTTGTGTAATAGTTAGCTGGTTATCTGCAGATCAGCTTTGAGAAAGTTTTTTTTTAAGTTAATAATTGAATTCAACAATTGTATGTTATTGCCCTAAAGATGAAGCTACTGTACACCCTGAAAATTAAATTGTATATGTTTGTTGTAGGATGAAGTGATATACAAGCAACAGGAGGAAACATTCAAGTTGGTAAGTAGCTAATGGCTATTACATAAGTTATGTAAGTTATTAGTGAAACTTTTTGCAGTATGTTTGAAGTATGGTGGTTCCTGTATCTGCTGTGGAGAAATGGAACGTTAAATACCAGACACGAAAATTAGATTTTCTTTGGGGATTTAAAACATTTTATGATGTTTTCATTGTAATATAAATTGTATTTTTCTGCACAGCTGTTGCTTCAAATGTTCTAACATTTGTCAAGCAAAATTAATCTGGAAGTAGAATTTTTGCATAAATGTGTTTATAACGCTGGTACATTGGAAATGATTAATAGACAGTGAAGCAACATAATGCAGAGCTGTTGCTGATAGTAACTAGTCAAATGTGCTTGATTTGCTTTATTAGTGCAGCTGTCGCTTGCATTGGTTGCTGTAAATTTCTCTTGCATCGGTTTTTAAAAAATAAGCTCCAGTATTTTCATACTAGAAGGAACCGTTGTGTCTGAAGGACTGCATATAGTTTGCTTATTTTTCAAGATTAAAAAAAAAAACACACACACAGAGAGGTTTACCACATTACACTGGAATTCCTTTCTTTCTCTTTTTTAGCTTAGAATAAGGATGGGGAGCGATTTTTTTTTCTCTCGGTGTCCCCAAGAGGGACTTACCTGAAGCTGTAACCCTCCAAAAAAAATTACTTTTAAGGATATCTAGAGCTACAACTATTTTTACATTTATGGATAGAATGGTGAAAGTGCTAGCACCTCAGTAAGGATTTTATTGTTGTCTGTATAGTTGTTTGGGAAGATTCGCCCTGTCACCAAAAAAAATTAAATATATAATAATAATATAAAACAGTAGATAGCAGTGTTTGTCATGTCATGTGCACTAATGCTCGTAGTTTAGGCAACAAGCTTTGTGAGCAACTATTATGTCTAGGGACAACCTGGACCCTGTTGCAACTACAGAGACATGGTTCAAGGATTCAAATGACTGGGAAAAAACAATACCAGGGTATACACTATACAGGAATCACAGAGTAGGGAGAAGGGGAGGTGGAGTTGCCATATATGTCAAAAATAGCATAAAGCTAACAATAATTACAAAAACAAATGAAATTATTGAAAGCCTCTGGGTCTGCCTTCCAACCTGAGAGGGATCTACCCTGAGAATTTATGTAGTATATAGACATGTGCATTCGTTTTCGTCAGAATGCATTTTCGTCTGAATTTCTGGTATTTTCGCGGCCGTTTTCACAAATGATGACGAACGTGCAGAATCCGAAAGCCGAAAGCCCCAAAATAAAATAATGCTTTATTTCCGGTTCGTTGCGACAACAGTTCGATATAGATAGAAGATTTGACATGACGGTGACAATAGTGATCTGTGTCTATCGAACCTGTGGTTGAATGTGCCTAACCTAACTCTATTAGTCTGAGATTATTCAACATAGAGAGAAAAGATTCGACATTATAGAGCTATGAAGATTCAACGAAGCAGCTAAAAACATATGATCGTTATGAGCGGACATTTACGGTCAAATGCTCCGCCCATAGGCTATAGAAGAATTCTGATGTTGGTTGACTAGTAATAATAATTAATAAATATAATTATTACTAGTCATACAACATTAGAATTCTACTTTAGCTTGTGGGCGGAGCATTCGACCGGAAATTGCGGCGTTGTACAGTTTAGCTGCTTCGTCAAATCTTCTTAGAACATCTGACAGACACCATAAGCCTCCATAAAATGACAAAAGGATAGGTATCTATCAAGCTCATCCACTAAATTGTTGCAAAAGAAGGGGTGCACTACATTAGTTCATGGTATCCCACTATCCAAGCAGCATTCTCAGCAAGAAATGGGAGATCTCTGTATTAACAGAATAGTCCCATTATTAGTTCCTCTGAATTAACTAGGCATATACAAAAGAGGAGAGGATGGGAAACGGAGGGGATGGGAAACCATCAGATCCTCCCAGAAAGAATTCAGTATGAATAGCATTTTGATGTCATATAGTGACTGAGCGTGCAACCAACCCCTTTTTTCCTTTTCTCATCATTGAGCCAGCTGTGCATATTGAATGAGAATTTACAGCCCAAACTGCTATTAGACTTGAGATCGAAATTGGATGGACGAGTCATGAAGTGAGTGATTGTGGTGTGTATGGCTGATTGGGTGGCCACCCATGTTTATAGTTTAGACTTGTCCAAATTTTAATATTGTGGTGAAGGGTGGTGTTTTTTTCTATAACGGAATTTGTGTAAGTAATTTATTGTTTACTAATTAAAGTCTATAACATTCAGCAGTTCCTTGTTGAAGAATTCTTTCTGGGAGGATCTGATGGTTTCCCATCCCCTCCGCACTCTCCTCTTTTGTATAACCATAAGCCTTCAATTGACAGGTTCGACCTTAATTTGGATTTTCGGACAAATGAATTTTGTAACTAAACAAAATAAATAAACACGGAATTTCGGGAGTAACTAAATCAATGTATTTTTTAGACGAAACCGAAATTCCGAAATGAAATCTTTCCATGTGCACATGTCTAGTAGTATACAGACTCCTATGACAGACTGAATATTATGATAACTTGTTGATTGACGAGATAACTCAAATGGCAATAAAGGGAGAGGTTTTGATTATGGGTGACTTTAACATGCCTGACATTCACTGGAATACTCAAACTGCTATTACAAGCAGGAGCAGGGATGTAATGGAAGCACTAAAGGGGTTTCTCTAACACAGTTAGTTAAAAGGCCAACCCGAGGTGATCATATGCTAGATCTAGTACTGACAAATGGGGATCGATTGTCTGGTGTTGAGGTAGGAGAAATTTGGGATAGGTGATCTTGTTATGATCAATGTCTTTGGTTTGATATTAAAACAAGAACTGAAAAATCATATACAAAAACTAAAGTTTTGGATTTCAAAAGAACAAATTTTGCTGAAATGGGGAAATATTAGTGTGCCATCATCCCTTAACCTGCCTGGCGGTCTTCCCGAGTCTGACACGGGGTTAGATTTTCCTGCTGCGAGCGGAAACCCCGTGTCAGACTCGGGCTTGCCTCGCTAGATCCACAGGCACAAGTTACTTACCTTGTCCCTGGATCCAGCGATGCCACCGCGCTGTGTGAGCGAGTGGGTCCTCGCTCGATTCACACAGTGCCTCCGTGTGACGCCGATCTCCGTTCCCTGCGACGTTACGACGCACGGGGACGGAGAACGGCGCCAAATTCAAAAAAGTAAACAAACACCTTACATACAGTATACTGTAATCTTATAGATTACAGTACTGTATGTAAAAAAAACACACCCCCCCTGTCCCTAGTGGTCTGTCCTGTGTCATGCATGTCATTTTATATAATAAAAACGTTTCTTTCTCCCTGCAAACTGTAGATTGTCCATAGCAACCAAAAGTGTCCCTTTATGTCAAAAATAGTTTTAGATCAGCTAAAAAACAGCGATAATAAATTATAATCACTTGCAGAATTGTGCGATAGCGATTTGTGGGGAAATTCGTCATAAAAAAAAAAAAATAATGACAGCAACAATTCTGCAACTGAGCAAATTTCAGTGATTTTGATTTGATTACATTATTGAATAATTTTTATTATAATTATATTATTATTTGTTATAATTATTTATAATTATTTATTATATTATAATTTATAATTTTGTTTTTAAAAAAATGTCATACCCGGGATGCCTATTAGAAGCTTGTTTGGTCAGATTTAAGTGAGTTATTTCTAAAAATTACAGACCTACAATATAAAACGCCAAATTTCCTTGCAAATAATGGTACCGCTTTTAGCATGTTTTTTCTGACAGAATCATACCGCCAGGGAGGTTAAATAAAGACACAGACCAAAAGGTAATAACAGTAAAATATTTTAGTTATTTATTAGTACAAAAGGTTAAAAGACAATTAAGAATAAACATCCTAGAATACAAATTGTTCACAGCCACTGATATATATATATACAAAACAGGTATAAGGTAAAAAGTTATTATACAGAAAATCTCCCAAAGTTATATAGATGAAGACAGCTGACATGTTTTGAGGACTCTTCTTCAGAGGTGTCTGTAGCAGAAAAACACTGCCCAACAACTGAAATTTATGTAGGAATATCAACCACTGTATATAAAACCAGGGGTAATTACTGGTGCCACCACCATGAATACTCCTGTTACCAAAGGAAGTAGAAGCCGCAGAGGCACACCTGCTGAGATCTCCCATCAAGGCCAGAGAGTCTTTATATTGACATAGTAAGGAAGGATTGATGTATGTTAGTAAGAAGTTTTGGGAATCTGGAAAGAAACTGGCTGGTCAGAACACCCTCTCAGATAGTAAATCATGTTAAACAGGAATAAAAGACCTTTTGGCGTCAGTATAGTAAAACCTTGGTTTGCAAGCATAATTTGTTCCAGAAACATTCTTGTAATCCAAAGCACTTGTATATCAAAGCATTTTTTTAAAGGGTATAAAAGAGAAGAGAGGCACCTCTAAGGCCGCATACACACGTTTGTTCCAAACCGATGAGAATGGTCCGACGGGCCATTTCCATCGGTTCACTGCTGAAGTGGCCTGATGGTCTGAAGTGCGTACACACCATCGTTCCAAAAAACGATCGGGTCAGAACGCGGTGACGTCAAACACACGACGTGCTGAATAAAACGAAGTTCAATGCTTCCAACGTCGACTTGATGCTGAGCATGTGCGGGTTTTGAACCGATGCTTTCTGTACTAACCATCGGTTTGGACCGATCGGGCAGCAGGCAATCGGTTTGATTTTGAAGCATGTTTTAAAATTTTGGACCGAAGGACAACAGACCGATGGGCTATACACACCGTCGGTTTGGACCGATGAAACTGAACCTCGTTCCATTCTCATCGGTTTGGAACGACCGTGTGTACGCGCCTAAGTGTAGAAATATGTTGCTAAATGTTGTACCTTCATTAAATGTAACCATATTGCTACACTTAGAGGCTTCTATCTTCGTTTTTGTACTCAGTTGTGACGTGGCCCTACTCTTATATCAAGACATCGCTTGTATATCAAGGCAAAATTTATTAAAACATTTTGCTTCTCTTGCAAAACGCTCTGAAATCAAGTTACTCTCAAACCAAAGTTTCTCTATATCTGCAGGCAACTTTATGCACCACAGCACTTTGTGATGTTGTATAGGGTGATGCAGCACGCTGTGCAAAAATGTATCCTGTCCTACCTCATTTCAGCACACACCAATGCAGCGTGTTGGTTTGAACTGAAACAACAGGACATAAGGCAGATTTCCTTGTCTATATATTGGGAAAGGCCGCCCAACACAGCCCAAAGCATATAGTGGGAATGGGCCCTAACTCTTTCCTAGTATGAGTATGAGTGTGCTGGACATAGTGTGAAGCTAATAGAAAAAGAATAATTCTGGTATTTATATGTACTGCATTTAGAAATCTAACGTTTTTTCCTTATATTCACCTGGAATTCAGCCTTAATATTTGCATGGGACTTTGAGATTTTGCATTTTCAACTTTTACTCTTATTACTCATGTCCTTTGGCTTCAGGCTTGCTTGAAAACATAAATGTGCTAAAATATCTGCCTGATTTGATTAGAATATTTTGGTTTTCTGAATAGAAAGCAGGGATGTGTTTTCAGCAATTCAGGTCCTATTGTAAATGAAGTGTGACAATGAAGTCACCCAGGTAAACGCTGCAAAGTTGTCATTTTTGCCTAACATTTAGCCTTTGCAAGAACAAATATATATGAATACAAGCCAATGATAAAGCCAAATTTGAGAGTTGCACAATAATTGGGACCTGTACTGTGGAAGCTGAGGGCAAGGTACTAGTCAACAGTATTGCCTGTATGCTCCCTGTTACTGATCTTTCCTCCATTACTGACTTACTATGCCTTGTTCTGCATGGGGTCTCTTTGTGGAGGCAGCCATTTTGGTAAAGGTATGGGGTTACTTCAAGCTTAAAGGGGTTGTAAAGGATTTTTTTTTTTTTTTTCATAATAAGCATCCTTTACCTGCAGACATTCCTCTTTTCACTTCCTCATTGTTTTTGTTTTTGCTCAGAAGTTGCTTTATTTCTTCTCTGTTCTGTTTACTTCCTGCTTGTCTGATTGTTACTGACCACCGCGAAGGGAGGCTTTACTGCGGTGGTCAGTGACGTGCTCACCCCCTCCTGGGAACTACATCTGTGCGGCAGGACGCTCTCTACATGTTAGAGACTTCAAGGAGGTGTGAATTACTGGGCGTGCCGCAATGCATACTGGGAAATGTAGTTCTTACATGAACGAGCGCTGCAAACCAGGAAGTGAATGAGAGAACAGAAACTAGAACGCCGGAGGTGATTTAGATGAAGGAAGTTAATAGGTATTTACTCGTTTTTTAACAGAATCATTACACTATTCTGTCTGTCTACCTTGCAGACATTAATTTTAGGCAAATTTTTTTTTCCTTTACAACTCCTTTAAAGGATAATAATTCTTCTGTTACAATAGATTTGACACTCTGTCCCACATACCAAAATTGCAAAGCAAACCAAATATGAAGAAAGGGGGTCTAATTGCAGTTGTTTGATGCCTAGGCACCATATTAATACCATCTGTAAGTAGGGGATGGGCTGATTTCCCTTTCTCTACTCATTGTTATTCATTTTCACTTGTAAAGGGCTACCTACTGTATCGGCCAAGGTAACCAGGGTCTAGTAAGAGAAATCCAAAGAAAGTTTGTCTCTATCCTCAGAAAAAAAAAATATCCAACAGGGTCATCACAGTAAAATATTTGGGAAAGGGGGTGCCAAAAAAAAAAAATTACATTGACGTATCTATCTGGTTACCACAATGTAGCCGCAGCAAACCATTATTTTTATGTAAAGAATTAGTATGTCTTCATGCACCTTGCTAAAGGTTGCTAAAGGTCACTAATGGACTACATTAAAAGGATTTTTGGAACCCTACATAAATATGTTTAATGTGATAATTAAATTTGCTTTCATATTTTGTTTTTTTTGGTCAGTTGAGGGCCTGCTAATAAGATATCATATTTATAAAATGTATACAACATCACATCTAATTATAACTATTATGTCAACCAAGCACTATCCACGTGAATTTAAAGCGGAGTTCCGGCCACAATTTCACTTTTTAAATATAAATACACCTGTAATACACAAGCTTAATGTATTCTAGTAAAGTTAGTCTGTAAACTAAGGTCCGTTTTGTTAGGTTGTTACAGCATTTAGACACTTTATAAAATAGAAATTGACTGGGGCCATCTTAAGTGTGGGCATCATGAAGCCAGACTGTATGACTTCCTGGATTTCAGCCTTGCAGATCTCGCACATGCTCAGTGCTGCACAAGCAGTGTAATAGGTTTCGGATCAGGTTTCAGCACCTGTACTGTCCAAGTCACATGATTCTTCGAGACTGGGAAATGCACAGACTCCTGGAAAGTTACACCCACTACATTCCCAGGAGTCTGTGCGGCGTAGGTTAGGAAGCTTAAGCACTTAGGTGCAGGAAGAGGGAAGATTAACTATTCTGCCTAGCAACAACACTTTGAAGGCATCTAAAAAAAAAAAAAAAAATTCTTAAAGCACTAATGACATTTTTTTAAAACTACTGATGTAATGTTATATTTATGGGTGGAACTCCACTTTAATACTAAAAGTAACAATGGATACTAATTATCCCTATGAACTGCTTTTAAAGCTAATTTAATTCAATAAAAATGCATTTTGTATGTACAGCTGTACAAACGACCTTAAAGCAAAGCTGAAATCTACCTCTTCCATTATTAGAATGCTTTTCATTGAGGAACGTTATATTAAAGCTTATATAAAAGGGTGGGCATAGTTGGCACTCACAATGAGTTCCTGTCACAGGTCAATTGCTCGTATTAACTGAACCCCTGTAAGGTTAAGCTGCGGGATATGAGCAGGGAACTTCAGATTTTAACTACCGGACCAGCCAGCAGCACAAGGCACAATTCAAATTAAATGTAAGTACCGCCCCTTGTGCTGATTTTTAAAAGTTTTTTTATTGAACTTCAGCTTTAACTATATTTCTTGTACTGATAAATGACACGTACATGTATAACTTGTACCGTAGTTTGTAGTTATAATAATATTAAGCTGCAAGAACTGTAGTTAAACCTTGGAAGTAACAGATCTATTCCTAAGTATGTCATGTATCAGAAGTACAGTAAATGTAATGCTAACACAGGTTGAGTAAACTTATGGTATTGTGTAAATGGTTGGAATTATCTATTGCAGAAACCGCTTAGGTGCTCAGAGCATATTTATCATAAGTGCTATGAGATAAGCAGTCCTGGGAATTACTTAACAAGGGGACGTGGGCAGGCACACCGAATGGATGCATCTGGATAATCTTTCTTTGTTAGGCTTTCTGAAGCAGATATAAGACAGTCGTGTACAATTATATGACATCAGCAACAATGTAGTATACACAAGATGTTGGAATGTAAAGGGGAGTTTAGGGATTACTTCACCTGGATGGAAATATGCTGACAAACTGTGAAGAATATGGTATATGCCATATCTTGATTTTAAATTAGTGTGCATAGTTATAAACATACAGTATGTAGGTCATCATTTCTTAAAAGAAATGCAAAAGCACTTTGCAAGGGAATTTGCACTTTAGGCCCCTTTCACATTGAGGAGTTTTTCAGGCGGTACAGCGCTAAAAATAGCGCTGCTATCCCACCTGAAAAACTCCTTTACTGCAGACTCAATGTGAAAGCCAGAGGGCTTTCACACTGAGGCGATGCGCTGGTGGGAGATAAAAAAATCTCCTGTCAGCAGCATCTTTGGAGCGGTGAGAGGAGCGGCATGTATACTGCTCCTTCATCGCTCCTTCCCATTGAAAACAATGGGAAACCGCGGCAATACCGCCCCCAATACGCCTCTATAGAGGCGCATTGCGGGCGGTATTAACCCTTTATCTGCCGATAGCGGGGGTTAATACCGCACCGCTAGGGGCCGATTCCCGCGCCAATCCCGGCGGTATAGCGCCGCTATTTTTAGCGGCGTTATACCGCCACCGCGGCTCCCCCCCCCAGTCTGAAAGGGGCCTTAGCTTAGCGAATGTGATGAGAATTTACTTTGTAGATATAAGTATAAAAAAATTATGGAAAACTGAATTTTTGCTTGTGCATTATTGGATG
Source organism: Rana temporaria (assembly GCF_905171775.1). Classification (NCBI taxonomy): domain Eukaryota; kingdom Metazoa; phylum Chordata; class Amphibia; order Anura; family Ranidae; genus Rana; species Rana temporaria. The sequence goes on from NC_053490.1 coordinate 487,243,710, forward strand.
ATGAAAGTCAGAAAAACTTCAACTTCACCTCATTCACAATTTTTTTAAATTCCAGTGTGAATTGCAATTTCCCTCGAAAAGTAAACTGCCCATTTGCCTTAATGAATGCAAACTCATGGACTTAGATTGCTAAGAAAATATTTTTTCTTAGGAGAGCGGTTCTGTAAGATGGGTATGAACTTTATCTCTAATCTGAGCCTCGACTTTAGCATGGACCATAGCTAGCGTTATTCTATTTGTAACTTCAACCCAGTTCAGTTGGGGAGATTTCCATGAGCAGACTATGCTCTGTTTAGCGGAGAACCACTAATGGCTCGTACACACAATCGGATTTCCCATCGGAATAAACTCCTGTCTTGCATACACACGGACACACCAAATTCCGACCGTCAAAAACGCGGTGACGTACAACACTACGACAAGCCTAGAAAAAGTTCAATGCTTCCGAGCATGCGTCAAATTGTTTCCGAGCATGCATGTTTTTTTCTCTGTCGAAATTCCATACAGACGAACAGAATTTGCAATTTTCTAAAATGTGCAAAGAGATTTCAATATATGTAGGGTAAAAGATGGCAGAGCTAGAATATCACCACTTAGAAGCAAGATAGCACTTCGTTTTTCTTTTTTGAAGTCACTCTCTTAATAAAACTACAACATGTTGGGGTATAAATATAAAGCAGTGAATCTGACAATCACCAAATATTCACAGCATGTTTTTTTTTTAAGTGATTGATTCACCTCCAGTAAATAAAATCAAAACATATTTATTAATTTCTCTATTACAAATTGTACAGTATATTGGTCATCATCCTGTATTATCTTATGTTTAAAAGAAAGATCTTTTTTCTTTTTTTTTTTAAGGAAAGAAAAATCAAGATAAGCTTGTACTTAGAAATGAGCTACACAAGCTAGATTATCATTAATAATTGTGGCACACCATTGTCCAGCATGAGATTAGTTTGAAAGGCGCTATGGTAGAATATACAAGCAGACGTGCTTCCTTGTCCCTGAATTTCCATGGGAAGATAACATTAATTGCAGTGGGTTCTGTTCTTCACTCTATGTATGACCTCTCATTGTCTTGGCTGCTCCTCAGTTCACCCAATGTCAAGAAGCTGTGGGAAAGTCATTTAGCCACTCGCATCAGCTGTTCGAGGCATTGTCCTCCCATCTTATCATTCTCTCTGGTTGAAGGTGTCTGTGATGGCCAACTGCTAGGCAGGTGAGGCTCATTACCATCATGTTCCCTTTGTGTTCCAGCAGATTTTGCAATCTGTTCCCCGGTGATCAGGTGTTAGGATGCTGTTAAAGACGGAAGGGGGTTCATTTGGGAGGGGTTACAAGGCTTAATTCCCACGAATACAGAAAGGGGGATGAGAAAGATAGAGCTAGGGGGATTCTCTGCATGACTTCCCCACTGATGTGATCATGTGCTTTCAGCCTGAGATTTTATTAACAATTCATATGGAAATCGAGGGCACCGGAGGAGCAGATTCTCACATAAACTTGATCTATTCATGAATGCAGTTCTCTGTTTGCCCTGACCCTGCATGGCTTAAGATACGCTTGCAAGCCAGTGTGCTTGACACACACAAAAAAAAAGTAAAATGAAAAGCAAGCACATTCCTGCAGTGCACACAAAGGCAACAGAGCAGAGTTTCAGGCCTCTCCCTGGGGTCTTGGTCTTATCTGTTTCCTACCAAGACCTCTTTTACAAAGTTTTCTTCTTCTTCTACTAGGGCCCTGCAACTTTTACAGGGGCTTATCCACACATTCTGTATATTACTCTCCCAATAGGCAAGCACTTATTTAATGGCTAAAATTATTCCATCAGTTCAATGGTGAGATTTATTTAAATGTACATATAAATACATTGACTACTAGTGCTTTACTGCATGAGGCCCCTGGCTGACTGTGCTAAGCAACTGGGGAACATGTTGCAAAATACCAAGGAGTAACCTAGATTTTTATAACATTACCCTCCCACTATCACCATTGATGCAGAGGTTGTAGGCACCTGTATTGACCATGGTCTTGCTTGTTCATCGTTAGTACAGATCCCTCTGATAAGCATAGAAAAATAATGCTTCTGCAAATTGTTTCACATCCTGTGATCAGTAAGAAAATTCCTGTGTAGTAGTGTCTTTAAAGTGACCCTTTCAGTATCTTTTCAAGTATGATTGAATTTGTCTGCCATGTCACAGTGTGAGCGCCACACCAAGAGGTGCAGACTGTGAGAAATATATCATCAGTCCGAGGACCCAAAACAGAAAGTCTACCCTACAGGAACCATAATGGATTTTAGCCCAGAATGTAGATGCTGACCCTGGATAATGTCTGAACAAAGTTGGTTCTAGTTAGAAAGAAAAATGAAAGCATTGCCAGGGGAAATACTCTCTTTGAGAGGTAATAAATACTTGCAAGTGTTACACTAGCTCAGGGGTCTCCAAACTTTCTAAACAAAGGGCCAGTTTACGGTCCTTCAGACTTTAGGAGGGCCATCTTTGGTCACAGTGGGAGGACTAGTGCCCCACTGATGGTGTTAATGGAAAGAATTGATGGTGTCAGTTGGAGGAATAGTGCCCCATTGGTGTCAGCAACAAGAATTATGCCCCATTTAAATTAGATGGAATAATGCCCTTAAGGCAAGCAAAGGGCCACATCCAGCCCCGGGGCCGCAGTTTGGAGATCCCTGCACTAGCTTATTACTTAGCTTGTATTCAAGTAACATGTAAAAATATATGTCACATGTAAATGGTTGTTTTTTATTTTCTAAATAGGTTCCTTTAAGCTAGTGCATTGTTGGTTCACTTATCTTTTCCTTCGATTTACCTTCTAAATGATTTTTTTCTTTGTCTGAATATCTCACTTCCTGTTTCTCCTCAGTAAGCTTGCCCCCATCATCTGAGCTGTTCTGGCTGGGGGTTAGTCAGCCAGAACAGCTTATGAGGAGGAACAGGAAGTGAAAAATTCAGACAAAGAAAACAAAAAAAAAAGAAAAACATTCAGAAGGAAAAGGTTAGTGAATGCACTAGCTTAAAGGAACCTATTTAGAAAATAAAAAACAAACACTTTTAACTATATTTTAATCACTCCATGTCGGCATGAGAAGTCATCTTCATCTAACTACTGATATTTTGTACAAAAGCAAGGGGTTTCTTGTACCATTTGAGTGTGCCTATAGATTTCAAATTTTGGTTGACAATTCCACAATCAGATAGCAGTCATGCTACAAAAACTATTAGACTTTACTATTTACATGACCCCTCCCACGAACCGCAAAAGAGTGTTTGTTGTAAAAACAACCATTCTTTAACGATAAACCTTTGTCGTGTATGGGCTGAGCATAGCTCCAGGAGAATTTGACTTCTTCACTTCAGCTTATGGGGTCTTTACTCTTTCAATTTTCCTTTCAGTGATTTAGAGCTTAAAGTATCATTTCTCTATTGACTCTATAGTTGCCCTACAAAGCTTTACTCAGTATGGGGTTGTCCTATGTTTTAGCTGGGTATGTAAATACTGGTTTACTGATGAATACATACACTGGAAGGAGACACAATAGACCTGCCACTACAATCAATCCATTGCCATCTTGTTGGCTAAATTGACTCTCTCTCTGACAAGTAGCCTCAAGACACTAAATCAGGGAGATTTTTTTGGCCAATATGGTGACTGTTAGACTTTTGTTGACAGTATTTTTTTTGTATTGGTGTTAAATAATTAAGAATGAGCTTTTTGAGCAAAAAAAAAAACAAACAAAAAAAAAAAAACAAGTTGTAGTGATTCGTGCCCAACACAATCTGTAGTACATCTATAGAAGCAGTTATATTCAACTGACAAAATAAAGCTTTCTGTCTGTTTTCGAAGACCATTATATTTATTTTTAATTGAAAAAAAGCAGCATAGGTGGTTGATGATGGTTGAGTGTAAAAGATGACTCTTTCATGATTGCACACAAGATGTGAATTGCAGAATGGTAGTTTTCTTTTATGCTGAAAGATAAATGCAGAATCGTCTAAAAGGTTGTAGTCCAACTTTAAGTGGATCTAACATACACTATATTTTTAATCTCCATGCATGCTAAATTGCAGGCACCTTTTACACAGATCGTAGTGCTCCCTCTGACAATACCTTCATCTGCTTTTCTTTCAGTAACATCTTCTTTGTTTAGGTACCATCCAGGGTCTCTATCTACTTCCTAGTCTGAGATTCCAACTTAGAGATGAAACAGTTATGTACATCCTTGTGCTTGTAAAGTTCTTAAAAGTGTTCAGAAATGTCCGACAGCTCAGTCCCTGTGGCAGACTCTCAACCTATGTCTTGCTACAGGGTTACAAAGTTGCTGTCTTATCCCTAAACTGAGGAAATGCTTCTCCCTACCTGCAGCAGACCCATGACATAATCGTAGCCTAGTAAACATCACTGGTTTGGAGTGTAAAGCCTGGTGCACACAAAGAGTTATTTTTTGTTCAACCCAGTGGGTCGAATGAAAAAAAAAATATCTGCTCCGCTCGGAACCGATGTACTAACTATGCAAAGTTAGTACAACAATCTCCCCCACTAAGCTGTTTGCGTTCTGACGGGGGATTGGCCCCACCACCAGAACACTGAGATCAGCGCTCTCCGCCATTGGCTGAGAGTGCTGATCGGGAGTTGGTCGGCTGCTAGTTTTCCAGCATGCTAATCCAACAGAAGCCGGCCAAACAGCCAGCTTCTGTCGGACAAAGTGGCATACACATGGGCCGAATTTCGGCAGTTTTCTTTTGAACCAGCTGATTTCTCCTGACATTTGGCCCGTGTGTATGGGGCGTAAGGCATGATTTTTACTAAAAAAGGTACAATTAAAATGTTACTGTACATAGTCCGTATTAACATTGGCTTGACCCTAGGTTAAATATCGCACCCTAATTACAATTAGATTGTCGATCTGTAAAAAAAAATCAAAATAGAAGATATAAGTGGATTGATGAATAAATGCTGCCCCGTATTCTAGTTCTGAAGCCTTGAATAATATCCATTGAGTGATGTATCCATTCATTATATGACCTCCCCTATCTGTAGGATATATACGTTTGTCCAAACTTTGGCCAAACGTATATATATAACCTGCTTTGGAACACAGTGGTCCACCCAAATTGGGTCAATCATTCCATTTAAAACAAGTATGGCTTGTCAATTTTCAAATCCTCCTTCCCTTTAAAGCGGTAGTTCCCCCTCAAAAAAAATGTTACCCTTAGATTGATGCTCATTTTGTCTAGGTGAATCGGCTAGTTTTTTTAAAATCGAAGCTGTACCTACCGTTGTAGAGAGCGATCTTCTCCGCCGCTTCCGGGTATGGTCTTCGGGAGTGGGCGTTCCGATTTTGATTGACAGTCTTCCGACAGGCTTCCGACGGTCGCATCCATCGCGTCACGAGTAGCCGAAAGAAGCCGAATGTTGGCGTGGCTCTATACGGCGCCTGTGCACCGACGTTCGGCTACTTTCGGAAAATCGTGACGCGATAGATGCGACCGTCGGAAGCCTGTCGGAAGCCTGTCAATCAAGAAGGAACGCCCAGACCCGAAGACCATACCCGGAAGCGGCGGAGAAGATCGCTCTCTACAACGGTAAGTACAGCTTCGATTTTAAAACAACTAGCCGATTCCCCTAGACAAAATGAGCATCAATCTAAGGGTAAAACATTTTTTGAGGGGGAACTACCGCTTTAAATCTGGTGAAATATATTGGCACTAGTATCATGTGATAGTTCAGTTGTTAATGGGTATTGGTGTGTTAGGTTCAAGGGTTTATTGGGAAGTTTTTTTTTAGGTATGAAAATTAATGCTTTAATGTGTAATAAAATAATATTTTTCAGTTGTAATATATTCATTTTCAGGTAAAAAAAATGCAAAACGATTGTGTCCAAAATAGCTACACCAGTATTCACAATCTACCACCAGTGGAATGCCCTCAGTGGTTCACACTGTGAAATAAGTGGAAAACTCCTTTAATAACATTTTGCAAGTTCTTTTTATTGGACAAGCGGTTATACTGCTTCCATTAAAACATAACCATCCATAACCTAATCTAGTGAGGAGGGTGATGGTTTAGCCCCAGGCGCCAGCCAACGTCACGGACAATTATCTCAGAAAAGACCCACTTTAATATGACTTTATGAGATTTTTGAAAAATGTCCTGCAAAAATCGTTACATCAATAGATTGCTAACAGATGTTAGAAGTTTGCAATAGGAAAAAATGTTCATGCCGTAGATTTTTTATGATTTTATTTTCAGCAGTGAATTGACATCTGTCTGCATCCGTATGTGTATTGGACTCATTGTGAAGGGTTTTTCATTACATTGACATCACACAGACACAAAAGGCCTGGTAAGCCATTGAAAGCCTGCTAAGATTACAGCCATTCAAATGCCGGCGCTCTATTAGCGTCTCAAAGGTTATACTACTTCTGCTTAATTGTTACACTTAAGTTAATTGAGACTAATTGGTGACAAATTATTTTATTGCCATTGTTGAGATAATGGCATTATCTCCACATTATCAGCTCCTCGTCCTAATGAGCCAGAGCTTCGGACCTCCCTTTCTCCTGTCAAATTTCAATGGCTTCAAATGACTTTCTCCAACTGAATTAATCCTGACTCATTAGCCTTTATGGGGGTGTTTACTTTTAGCATTGTTTAACGTTGTGTTTGTAGATTTTATGTTACTTTACCAGCTATAAAAGACAGCTTAACCTAAAAGTGGCTGTTTTAGTGACCTAAAAATATGAAAATTATACACAACTAAATTGTGAATCTTCTTTAAAGGAAAACCACTCTAAAACACTATTTAAAGCTAAAGCCACCATATAAAATAACCGCATGGCAACTTTTGAAGCAATATTGTTGTAGGATCCCCATGGCTTGTATTGTTACACTACACACATGTGGAAGAATTATAGCTTTGCTCCAGGCTGATATTAAAAAGCATAATTCAAACCAGTTACGCTGTACATGTTTCTTAAAAAATTATTAAATGCATTTTTAAAGTTGAGCTGCAACCAAATGTGAATACCTTAGCCTTTCTGACTTAAAAATAAACTGTTTCAAAAATTGATTTTCTAATTCACACTATGAGCATATTTAAAAGTAGCGAACATGACATTCACCATTCACTGCAGGTAAATCAGTCACTGAAATTTAAAACATATGTACCAGGAAGAGTCTTTGGCAGTGGACTTCGGCAGACTGGTAAATGTCACATTCACTTTTTTATAAATATGCCTCCTATGCTGACTACCTACTACCTCTACCAATAACCATGTCCCAATGTAATGATGTTACTCTGGCCTTGCACTACATTACATTACATTACATTACAGTGCTTAAGTAGTTACATTGACCAGAGGGGTGGGAGTAAGATTGGTCAGAGACCGTCATGAAGAGTGGCTTCAGCAGATTGAGTGTCAAAACCAGAAGCTCCATGGAGGAAGATCAAAGGGCTGCATATTAAGGTTAGTATTTGTCTATGTAAAGGCGGCCATACACGGTTCAAATTTCGAATGAATTTTCCTTTGAAAATCGTATCAAAGAATTCCGCACCGTTAGTGGGCTGCAGCAACAGCTGATTTTCGTGCAGCAATCAAATTTGAGGAATTTGACATGTTGGAAATTTTTTGAAAAACAAACGATTTTCTGATAAATGATGGGAGAACCGTGCGAGAAATGTAATAGAAAAAAATGCGCATGTGCAAGAAAAAAATATTCCCAGAGAGAAAAGAATATTCCCGGCCACACATTTTGTTTCTGTAGCAACATGAAGGTTTGGGCGGCCGAAATTCGAAAATCAATGGTGGCATCTTCGGATCACAAAAAAAAGAACTTTCTGATTTTGAAAAGAAAATTTGTCCGAAATTCGACCGTGTATGGCCTGCTTTAGAATAGAAACTGTATTTTTAAGGCCATCATGGGGATGCTTTTCATAATTGGTTGATCTGCCTGCCTGATCTGTGTTTTTTGTTTGCTGTATTCCCTGTTTCATTTGAACATCTGAAAGGAGGCTAAATCCGCTTTGCTACATTGCCCTATCCCAGACTCATTCGCTCAACAGCAGAAATTAGCAACCTACTTGTTTATAACTGCTAAAAGGATGATCACCCAGCCATGGAAGAAAACTACAGTGTCTTTCTGGGGAGTGAGGGGATGCTTTACTACCATGATGGTCAATGAACAAATGTCCAGTATTCTTAAAAACACACATGCCAAGCTCTGTAAAGTTTGGGAACCATGATTGATGTGTGCCTTTCCTGATTTTTCTTTGACAAGTGTGGGTCGGCTCTAACTGGTATCTCAAGCAATACCGGGTCCCCTATTCTTTCACTCTCTTCTTTGCCTTACCTTTATCCTCTTCCATTTCTTTCCTCCCTGTTCTTTTTTTTCTCTTTTTGGTGTCTGAGCCCTCCTTGGTTATCTATAGATGCCCAGGACTATTAAAAAAAAAAGAGTTATTAGGGTACGGGTCCTGGCTAATTTCACATTCTATCCGGTTAACCCCAAACTATATGAATGTTGTATTCAGTATTTCTGTGCTTGTTGAGATAGGAGACCTTCCCTTTGTTTATGATGTGTATTTTGTGTTCTTTATTCCAGCAGTCAAAGCCTCTGCATTGGCAGACTAGGTACTTTTAATATTACTTTATGTGTTAATGATATACCCGCAATAAAAAATTATTGAACCAGAAACTGTATTTTTTTTAAATGACACACAGATTGCCAATATTCTCCAACCACATATGAAGCATGTCCAACATATCTGTTCATATCCTATATATATATATATCCACTGTCTCTAAAAGCTTTCATACTGATTATCATTTGTTGCCCTTTGGTGATGTCAGGGGCCACATTTGAGGACTTCAATATTTAATAGGTTGGCCACTGCTGGTGAAGGAGTACAGGTGATCACACAGATTATCAACCTGCCCCAGTTGCAATGGTCCCATGTGAGATAGAAAACACCAACAGACTCTGACTCCTCTCTTCTCTAGTTATACAAAGAGGGACTTTCTGCTCAGCAGAATTTTTTTTATATATAGCGTGGATATCTTTCTTCCATTTGAACTTTCTGTGAACATGCCTACAGGAGAGGAGTAAAGAGAGCTCTTCAGATGTTCTGCTGTTTATTCAATGACCATTTCCAGCAGACTAGAAGAAAGAGGTTCTATTATAGCCCATAAGGTACATCTGTCTGAGTGAAATATATATACTGACAGGGCAGTGCTGATCTGTCTTGATGGTAGCTGCTTGGCTGCCCTATGTGTATACTTTGCTTCCAAACTTTCTACTTTACTTGAAAAGTACAGTTATGGAAATTCAATTTTTTTCTCCTTTAACTTTTATTTGGGGCATACTTACTTTAGATTGTTGACTCCAGACACAGCCAAGCAGCTAACATTTTCAGAAGGGCACAAACAATGACAACCCATTTTCTGTCATACTTGTGGTGCAGTATGCAAGGGTGTGTAACTTATAAAAAATGGCCAAACAAAATCTCAAATGTTTTAGGCAAACAATACAGTTCACATACAGTATATGTATGTAGCTCTACCCCCTTTAGGAGCTGCTGTTTTTTGGGTCCCCCTTTGTCTTCACAGCCAGGCAACATGCATTTTCAGCAAGCAGACATAGTCAGAAACCCAGTCCAAGGGCTTGGTTTTTTTCAATTTATTAGGGAAAAAACTTGGATGGAGATAGGAAGTTATGGGATGCCCAGAACTTGGTCAATGTAGAAATATGAGGACAACTTGAGTGATCACAGACTTCAAGCAAAGATCCCAGACTGTACTTATTCCTGAATAATTGCACATCTTGGCTAGCCACAGGTCCCAACTTGATTTCAGGTACTTTAGGCTTTCTTGCATAGTGCCAGCACACCTGTCTCCAACTGAGAATTCCCCAAGCAAGGGTGGAGGATAACAGTATGATGTCCCTCTGAAAGCTATCTGAATATTGCACATGGCTGCAATCTCCTTTGTAGGCTTTGGGGGGTAAAAAGGGTAGTGGTTACTCACCCAGTCCCCAGCATAGATGGTGACTTCTGCCCTGGCCTCCTGCTGTTCAGGTACACTTGTTTGCCAGGTTGTCTCAACTCAGCCAAGATTAAACTAAAGGGGTTGAGGATCCCTCTCTAGTTCTTTCTCCTCTCTACTCTTCTCTGTCCACTGCCATTGCACACCCAATGCCTGGAGGCAGATCCACCTAGCACAGGAGTCTCCTCCAGGCCTTTGGATCCTGGATTCTCTCTCCACATGTCCAGGCTCCAGGGAATTTGAGGCCAATTTTCCACCTTCTGGGATTTTCTCACCCAGTGTTTGGTAGAACTTCCAAGCTTCTGTCTCCATCCCTCCACCCACTAAGTTCTGGAACTTTCTGCAAGTTTTCAGAAGCCTGGGGGAGGCAACAGAGACTCAGCCCTCACAGCCTGCCAACTGAACTGTACGCAGCCCCATATAACCCTGGCTCCACTGACTACAGTGGAGCTGGACTAACTATACCTAACCTATTTACACTATGTACACCTGAGGGTTTAACTTTAAAATTTAGAACCAGTGGGTAACCACTGTACAATATTTTATACCTAGATTGGTCTGAATTAAGAACAGTCTTCCACAAAGCAGTAGGGGTATTCTTTCCTGTGCTTTATCCCGGAAACATAAAAGATGCTTCAAGTAGGACTTTCCACTGCACCACATTCACAACACAACCATAACTATGTAGATATAAATGGAGTCTTAAAATGCATAAATTAGAAAGTATTAACAACAACACTGCTGCAGTAAGGCAGCCACAATAAAAACACCTTTGGTTTTACTGAGTACTCCAGTAGAGTACCCCAAACCCCCCTAAAGTGCCTGTGCCAAACGTTGGTAACTAGTTGTACTGATTATGGCTTCTTTGGAAAATTCCTATACTCAGGAGGTATAGGCAATAAATGTATTTAAACCAAGAGGTACTTTAGAAAGGCGAATTGGCATATTGAGAGATTAGCCTATTTGCACAGAAGCAGTTCTCCTAGATTCAGAAATAAACAAAATAGATACCATATATATATATATATATATATATATATATATATATATATATAGCTAAACAATTCTGCCAAGCAAACTAATTTGACTAAAATTACTTTTTTGGCTGATAAATGCCCCATGTGCAGGACCTTTAGCCTATCTAATCCCAAAAACAAAAAAATAATATATTGCAGTTTACAAGTCCTTAGTTTTATTTTTTTAGTATTTTTCCCTTTTATTGTCATGTGGTTACCCTAAAAATAAGGGCTCTTTCACACGGGATGGATCCGTGATGATCCACCCCTTGAACCTCCGCTTACTCAGCGGGGATCGCTCCGCTGATCCCCGCTAAGCCGGCAGATGACAGGGCAGTCTCTGCACACTGTGCAGGGACCGCCCTGTCAGATCTCCGCTCTACTATATGGGGGGGATTGGATGAACACGGACCATCTGTCCGTGTTCACCCGATCCGATCCGCAGAAAAATAGGGGTTTCCTCTGTCTGCAGAATCGGAGATTGCGGACCCGGGTGAGATCGGGTGTCAGCGGATCAATGTATGTCTCTTTTTCATCCGTAAACGGATGGATGAAAAAGTGGACATACGGTTCGCATGTGTGAAAGAGCCCTAATACTCTTCCTGTCCCTGGGTGGCTATGTCCACTCGTCTACTGTATCTAAAGGGAGCTATTGAGACCCATTGTTGCTACCCAGGCTGGACTTCAAATATGTCCTCCATTCTTCACCTCTAATTAATGGGGGGGGGGGTGGAGGACAAGCAGTTTTTCTCAGGACACTGCACTTCTTGGAGGATCAGTAGGTACTTTCTGTGCTTTCTGTACTTCCTGTACTTCCGCCGTTAAAAAAATATTAAATGCCAGCAGCTACAAATACTGCAGCTGCTGACTTTTAATATATGGACACTCACCTGTCCTGGAGTCCAGTGATGTCTGCAGCAGAAGACGAGCAATCGCTCGTCTATCTGCTGCCCCCACCGCCATCCTCGGTGAGGGAATCAGGCAGTGAAGCATTCCGGCTTCACTGCCCGATTCCCTACGGCACATGCACAAGTCTTCACTGGTCCTCGCTGTGTTCTGGGAGCCGTGTGTTTCCCAGAACACAATGGGCGGGGGCAGGAAGTGACGCACTACCCGCAGAATACCCGCAGAGAGGACTCCCGGAAGTGGGTGCAAATACCTGTCCTAGACAGGTATCTGCACCCCCCTTCCCCCTGAAAGGTGTCAAATGTGACACCGGAGGGGGGAGGGTTCCAATGAGCGGAAGTTCCACTTTAGGGTGGAGCTCCGTTTTAAAAACAAAATTGGTAGCAGCTGATTATTCCTACAGAAGGACATTTCAAGACATGACAGCTGGAAACAATAGGCCAAAGCTTCCTACTAATAAAATCGGAAATATTTCAAGTGATAAGAACATTTACACATACTGTAGCTCTAAACCTTATAAATTCATTACGTTTTTCAGGAGCCTGGAACATTGTTCAGAATTCAGACCATTTTTTTTCAACATCTAACCACCAACAGGTGTCTATAGAATACTTGAAGACAAAGGTCAACTTTGTGAAGTGGCACCAAGTGTGTCTTGATAAGTACCAATATTCCTCTTACCCAGTAGGCTTACAGCAGGACTGAGGTTCTGTTTGTTACCTATATGACATGCTGCAATTTCAAGGTTAGTTAAAGGAGTTGTAAAGGACTTTTTCACCTTAATGCAATCTATGCATTAAGGTGAAAAAACATCTGATATTTTTTTACGCTGTAGCCAACCCCTTATTTGTCATCATCTAACCCTGGCCAAGTAACCAGAACCTTTAGATTGTGTTAAGCCTCGTACACACGACCGAGGAACTCGACGGGCGAAACACATCGTTTTCCTCCTCGAGTTCCTTGTTAGGCTGTCGAGAAACTCGACAAGCCAATTTTCTCCATTCCCGTCAAGGAAATAGAGAACATGCTCTCTTTTTAGCTCGTCGAGTTTCTCGACAGTTTCCTCTACGAAAATGTGCACACGACCGGTTTCCTCGGCAAAAAGATATCTCCCAGCAAGTTTCTTGCTGGTTTTTGCCGAGAAACTCGGTCGTGTGTACGAGGCCTTAGATTGATCACCATCAAAAAAATGAATTTGCCGCACCAAGTGCTAGTGCTAAGCAGTATGTAGATAGACAACATATCAACCAAGCTGATCTAGTAACATTCTGGAAGGGGGTGCTGGAGGCCACGTTGGAGTTGATTGTCAGGCAAAGAAGTCCTTAATAATCAGTTAAATCAAACCCTGATCTATAGTCATCTTGTTTTATGTCTGTAGCCAGCTCCTTTAGATAGATATTGGGGTTTACTAAAACTGTAAAATACAAAATCTGATGAAGCTGCACATGGTAGCCAATCTGCTTCTAACTTCAGCTTGTTCAATTAACATTGATCATTCCATTCACTAGAAGTGAATGGAATGATCAATCCCAGCATAGATCATACCTTTGTAACTTGTTGCTCAGTTGTCTGCAGATCCCCCGATATTCTGGGTTTAGTTGTGGCTTTGTATAATGTGACACTCTGTATATCCTGCTGATAGACTCTGTTCCTTCCACAGCCACTTCCTGCATCAGCAAGAGTAACACACCTTTTTGTAGTCCTTCAGACTCTGCAAAGGAGGTAACTTCCTTCACAGCTCTGATGGTGGATGGGAATGAATATGTCCTAATTAGCATTCAATCCCACCCAGTCACACCTACATGAGTCCAAACCTCCCAAGGCCCCGGCTTCACAGATCACAGAATCATTTAAGAAAAGAAACACCTTCATACACAGCCTGTTCTGAAAGCTAGCTGTGCTGGGCAGGATTGGATGTTTCACAATTAGAATTCAATCATGCACAGTTAAATATGCCGAGCAGTGTGAACAGCGTGAGTCCCACGCCAGAGATCTTGCCGTTTCAGAGCCCTGCTCTCTGTAAAGTCATTAATTTACATATAAAGGAAACGCCTTCATATTAACCTCCCATAGCCCTTCCTCTGTAGTTTTGTAGTAAACCATTATTCTTTGGCATGCTGCAAGACAGGAATGACACAGGAGGAGGTATGACACATTCACACCTTTCACCACCCACATGAAGGCTCAGAAACACCCATGGTAACTCTAGGACCCACCCACATCAACTCCCAGAACTAGTAAAAGTGACTCCCATTGCCTGCCCTAAAACTACAAAGGCTGAAAGGATCATGGGACATGTAGTATCAGGACTGGAAAAGGAAGGAAACGGGAAGTCAGATCACTTTGAAATTCAGCCCGGAGGAGTGACCTCACAGACACAGAAACCTACTGTATACAGCTAAAGGAGGTAAGTTATACATAAATTGACAACGGGGTTGTGATTCATTTACTTGCACAAGCATCTGTTGTTTTTGAAAGGAAAATCTGGAGTTCTTTCTTAAAGTTATACTATAGGTTCAGTTTTTTTTAAAATAACCAACATGTCATACTTACCATTCGTTTTGCACAGAATGGCACCGATCATCCTCTTCTGGGGTCCCACAGCGGCTCTTGCGGCTCCTCCTCGCAATAGATAACTCCCTCTGGGAAGCTTTCTCCTGAGGGGGTTATCTTGTGGGCGCGCTCCCGTGTCATACACTCGGCATCCATAGTGTATGACTCAGCCCCGCCCCTCGCCAACCACATCATTGGATTTGATTGACAGCAGTTGGAGGCAATGGCTGCGCTTCTATCAATCTATCCAATGAAGAGCCGAGAAGCTGTGGAGAGAGTGACACGGGACCGCACCCATGGAAATTCGGGGCTCAGGTAAGTAAAATAGGGGGGCTGGGGGGGGGGCAGACACAGCAAGGTGGTTTTTCACCTTAATGCATAGGATGCATTAAGGTGAAAAAACACGAGGGTTTACAACCCCTTTAAGCTTTGACAAAAATATATTTGCACTCTCCAGTTTTAGTAAATTAACCACCCATATGTCTTTATGTCTTTAAAGAGGAAGTAAACCCTCTGGGGGAAGTTACACCTACAGGTAAGCCTAGATTATTAAACATCTGTAGGTGTTTGCAATATCTCCTAAATCTACACGGTTTAGGAGATATTTCCCAAAAAGAATGCACCGATGTCTACGGTGCATACGCGCCGTAGACATTGGCGCAGGCGCACTGGGAATGCTGGATTTGTGAATGGCTAATGCCGGTTTTGATGGCTCCCGCGCGCACGTGTCTTCGCCTCTCTGGCCAATTACAGCGCCGAATCGGCGATACCCGGAAGTAACCTTCTGGAGAGATGTCTGCGGCCGGAGGGGGAGACGAGGACGGCTTTGTGGTATCCAAACCATAAAACAATCAATACAACTAGAGATTGTACTTGATAATATACATCTATTCAACTTGCGAAGGTAATTTTATTCCTGAATTGTGAAGTGATTGATTCCTGGCTGTCACCGAAGCCTTTCTGGGAGGGTCAGGTATTATAACTGTGTCAGTCACTTCTTTTAGCATGGTGATAAGATTATCAATAATGCATTGCAGATCTCAAGGACTGAGAGGAAAGCAGAATCACTAGAGCTGCAAGATTATCTGAAGGACCTGCTCTCATTGAAAGCAGCTGCAGTTCTTCTAAAGTTATGAAGTATCTGGAGAAGAACATAAACTCAACCATCACTTTTATTACAAGCAGATAATGTGGCTGTTTTCTATACACTCACATCTGCAGTCACCTTGAGAGGCAGCCAGGTGGGGAAGCAGTAATGGCCCAGTCCAGACATCAGAGGATTTTCTTCTCTCTAATGAGTAAGAGAAACAGATTTATTGTCTTACATGGGCACTGAACTAATATACCTTTAAGTTTATATCATTCACTCCCTGTCACTTGTTATATTTAACTTGTATGTTCCAGATTATTAGTTTATTAACTGTCCTGCCCATCCAAAGAACAGTGCCCAAAGCCAATTACATTTGGCAGCATTGATATACTCAGCTGATTGCTTTATGTCTAAAGAACGGTAAAAAAAAGAAAAGAAAATGCTGGTTCCTGGAATAGAACGTAGATTGAATTCATTGTGGTTACATTATATATATATATATATATATATATATATATATATATATATTTGCAACATATAGACTAGCCAAAGACAAGCAGATGTCTCAGCAAGAAAGGGCAGTAAGACATTTGCCTATGCTTAAATGACTTTAGTCTGTGTTATTAGGTGATGATACGTCATGATCTTAACAGTTCCTATACTCGGTCATTCCAATCATTTTAATCTGTCTTTCTGGACCTTGCTTTGTGCACTGGTGTGCAGTCATGTTGGAACAGGAAGGGGCCGTCCCCTAAGGCCCCGTACACACCAGAGGATATCCGCTGGAAACGGTCCGCCGGACCGTTTCCAGCGGATAATTCCTCTGCCGGATTTGGATCTGATGGCTGTACACACCATCAGATCGAAATCCTCGCGGAATACATCCGTGGTGACGTGTCGTGCCGTCGCCGCGACGATGACGCGGCGACGTGCGCGACGCTGGAAGGTAAATACTTCCACGCATGCGTCCAATCATGAGGGGAGCGGACGGACTGATCCGGTGAGTCTGTACAGACGACCGTATCAGTCCGCTGCTAAGAAATTTTTATGCGCTGGAAATCCATCGGCTGGAGAAATCTCCGCCGAAAAATGTCCGCTAGGCCCTACACACGACCGGATTTGTCTGCTGGAACTGATCCGCGGATCAATCACAGCGGATAGATCCGGTCGTGTGTACGAGGCCTAACTGTTCCTACAAAGTTGGGAGCAAGAAATTGTCCAAAATGTCTTGGTATGCTGACACCTTGAGAGTTTCCTTCACTAGAACCAAGGGGCCAAACCCAACCCATGAAAAACAGCCCCACACCATAATCCCCCCTCCACCAAATGATTTGGAGGTGTGGCCCAATACTTTGGCAATATAGTGTGGATGAGCAAGTTTGCAAGTTGCCTGGCCTGACCTCAACCTGATAGAAAACTTTTGGGATGAATTCGAGTGGAGATTTGAGCCAGTCCTTCTCATCCAACGTCAGTGCCTGACCTCATAAATGCGCTTTTGGAAGAATGGTCAAACATTCCCATAGACACTCCTTCACAGAAGAATTGAAGCTGTTATAGCTGCAAAGGGTGGGCCAACTCCATATTGAACCCTACAGACTAAGGCCTCGTACACACGACACACAAGCTTCTCGGCAAAAAACAGCAAGAAACTTGCTGGGAGATATTTTTTTGCCGAGGAAACCGGTCGTGTGTACATTTTCGTCGAGGAAACTGTCGAGAAACTCGACAAGCCAAAAAGAGAACATTTTCTCTATTTCCTTGACAGGAATGGAGAAAATTGGCTTGTCGAGTTTCTCGACGGCTTCACAAGGAACTCGACAAACAAAACAATGTATTTCGCCCGTCGAGTTTCTCGGTCGTGTGTACGAGGCTTCAGACTGGGATGCCAATAAAGTTCATGTTTGTGTAAAGGCAGGTGTCCCAATACTTTTGACACACAAGGGTTAATTATCAGCACTCCAAAGCAGAACAACAGTAAAGAATGTACAGTTATCTACTTTTTCAACATTTCAATGCACTTCTTGCAGCGTTCCTACAAGCTTGTATATACATTTGAAAAAAAAAAGTTTTTTTTTTTTTTGGTTGTCCCTCAGCCATGTATACAATGCTTTTTGCATGTGCATGTTGGTCTGTGGCAAATTAGTTTGTCCGACTTTAAACTTCTTAACCACTTAAGACCCGGACCATTATGCAGGTTAAGGACCTTGCCCCTTATTGCGTTTTGGCACTGCGTCGCTTTAACTAACAATTGCGCGGTCGTGCGATGTGGCTCCCAAACAAAATTGGCATCCTTTTTTTCCCACAAATAGAGATTTCTTTTGGTGGTATTTGATCACCTCTGCGGTTTTTATTTTTTGCGCTATAAACAAAAATAGAGGGACAATTTTGAAAAAAATTCAATATTTTTTACTTTTTGCTATAATAAATATCCCCTAAAAATATATAAAAAAAATGTTTTTCCCTCAGTTTAGGCCGATACGTATTCTTCTACCTATTTTTGGTAAAAAAAAATATTTCAATAAGCGTTTATCGATTGGTTTGCACAAAATATATAGCGTTTACAAAATAGGGGATAGTTTTATTGCATTTTTATTAATAGTTTTTTTTACTACTAATGGCGGCGAACAGCGATTGTTTTCGTGACTGCGACATTATGGCGGACACATCGGACAATTTTGACACATTTTTGGAACCATTGTCATTTTCACAGCAAAAAGTGCTATAAAAATGCACTGATTACTGTGAAAATGACAATTGCCGTTTTGGAGTTAACCACTAGGGGGCACTGTAGTGGTTAAGTGTGACCTTATATGTGTTTCTAACTGTAGAGGGGCGGGGCTGGACGTGTGATGTCAGTGATCGTCTTCCCCTATATCAGGGAACAGACGATCACTGACATTGCCACAACGAAGAACGGGGAAGGTGTGTTTACACACACCTCTCCCCGTTCTTCAGCTCAGGTGACCGTTTGCGGCACACCGGCGGCGATCGGTACGTGGGTCCCTTGGGTGCTTGTAGTGCAAAGTGGATTTGCCTTTAGTAAAAAAAAAACATTATGCCTTTGCCTTAATGGCCTGGAATCAAATCCGATGGATTTTTTCGTCGGATATCCGATGAAGCTGACTTTCATCAGTCTTGCATACACACTATCAGACTATCAGACTAAATTCCGACCGTTCCAAAACGCGATGACGTAAAACACTACAACGAGCCGAAAAAAATTAAATTCAATGCTTCCGAGCATGCGTCAACTTGATTCTGAGCATGCATGGATTTTTCTCCGATGGAGTTCCACACAGACGATTGGAATTTTCTATAGGTTTTTATCCATAGGAAAAAATGAAGACATGTTCTATTTTTTTACACCGATGGAAAAAAGACTGATGGAGCCCACACACGATCGGTTTGTCCGATGAAAACAGTCCATCGGTCTTTTTTCATCGGACAAACCGATCGTGTGTACATGGTTGTTTTTTGTTTTTGTTTTTTGTTTGTGGGTATACAACCGCATTAATGTTTTATTTGTGTATTGTACTTGTTTATTGAAAAAAATTACAAAAAGATTACAAAAAAAAATTATAATATTAATAATTGCAGATCTTACGCAGTCTTCTGTGCAGACCAACAAATTGTGTTGATACCTAATTTTTGAACACTTTATATTACTGTATATTACTATTATTGCTGTTAGTGAAAGGAACGATAAAATGTACTATATAGTTGTTTTGTGTTTCTTTTTTTAATTCCCGACAGACACACATCCTTTCTTTCCAGTCTTTCCCACAGCCACTTTAGCGCGGACTGGGTTAAACTCAAACACATTCCCCATTATAGTTTGGAGAAATATCCTCGCTACCCATAATCCCTAGCGCCTCCAGGCTCCAAATGCTGGATTCCGGCACTTTTGTCCCCCCGTATGCAGCATACAAATGAGCTCCTTGGATTTTTATACACTCCTCTTCTTGTAAGTTTGTTCTAAAGGCTGTTTGCTCTTCAGCCTCCCTTGTTCCGCTCCAGCTTGGCTTTCTGGTCACGTCGAAAGCAGCAAGTAATAGAGAAGGAGTATAAGTGAGTGTGGAAATGCAAAGCTGTCTCCTGTTACAATTTATCGATTTCATTCTGGTGTCATTCAATTAAGACAGAAATGTGATGGATAGTCCCCGCACAGATCCTAGTTTGCTCAGTGGCCATCACAGATAAAGCTTTTTGTTCATTTGTGTGGATGGGGAATCATGAAATAAAAGGGAAAGTGTGTGCATGTGATTTGAATCCTAGAATTGAATCAATAGGTCTTGGGCTGTTTCATAAATATATATTGTCCTTGCAATCTTCATTTCACTAATGTTTAACTCTCGCTATGCTACCGGGGTTGAACCGGACAGCAGTCAGATGCTGACCTCTTGGTCACATGGGACTGGATATCCTTGAACTTTGGCTACATAATTGATGACCCCCCCCCCCCTTTACTGTGAAGAACTCCAGACAGTTAAAAATAAATTGCAAATTGCAGCCTCCAGCCACAAATAGCAATGGCACAAGAGTCGCAAAATGTGTTGTCTTTTAATACCCATAGGGACTTCAGTGTATTGGTTTAGAAAGCATGTTACTATTTATTGCATTTTCTACCTGTGATATATGCTTTTTTGCATTTTTCCATCTGAGCCATACATACACATTTCTTACAATTCGCAATTCAATCCGATGGTTAAAAAAAGATGTAAAAAGGGCAACGACAATGCTACATTTACCTGCATCATTTCAATACTTTTTAGTGTCAAAGTGAAAAAATTTAAAATTATTGTTTCATAATAAATGTGAAGCAAACAAGAAGAAAGGAAAGGGACTTTAAAGTGATTGAAAAGTCTTTTTTTTTTTTTAAAGTGGATGTAAACCCTCACATATACCCAGTGAAGTGAACAGCCTCAGATGATACACAGAGATGAAACAAATCTCCCTATATAAGTTTTACATGTATATCTGCTGTCTTCAGCTTGCTGTTTTCTTTATAAAGTGCAAATCGTATTAGAGATGTTCTCTTTCAGGTCAGCACTAAAAGTGGATTATTGACAAGCCAAGACAGCTGATTGGAGGAATGGCACACACCCCCACTCCACATAGGCAAAGGAAGGAAGTACAGGCATACCCCACTTTTAAATACACAATGGGGTTTATTTACTAAAGCTGGAAAGTGCAAGATCAGGCTCACTTCTGCATAAAAACCAATGAGCTTCCAGGTTTTATTACCAGGCTTAATTGAACAAGCTGGGGCTAGAAGCTCATTGGTTTCTATGCAGAAGTGAGCCTGATTTTGAGCTTTCCAGCTTTAGTAAAAAAAAAAACATTGCGTACTTAAACGTGGGGTGCAGAGCTGGGCTGGGACAAGACAAGCTCTCTGCTAATCTATTTATAGCAAATAGACCACGAAACAAATTTCTGGTCTCAGTTGATGTAGAACTTGTCAGAAGTTATCATGCTGATAACAGAAGAACCGATAAGCAGAAACACACAGGACTTAGTGCTTTGGAGAGAGATAAGAAAACACTACATATATATGTTCTTAGGTCACATTTCATGAATCAGGTTTAGATCCACTTTTAAAATAACAAACGTGTTATACTTACCTGCTCTGTGCAGTGGTTTTGCAAAGAGCAGCCCAGATCCTTCTTTTCTCAGGTCCCTCTTCGGAGCTTTTGGCCCCTCCCTCTTGTTGTGGGCCCCCACTGCAAGCAGCTTGCTATAGGTGCAACAAAGAGAAAAAGCGACACATCCACAATGAAGAAAAATTTGTTGGTTTATTGTAGAGTCAAAGGTTTAAAAAACATGACACACGAGGGATCCACACTGTTCAGCAGACGCGTTTCACACAAAATGCTTAATCATTGCTGTAGCTTGCTATAGGGGCACCAAAGCTGCGTCCCAGCCCTGGCCAGTTTCTCTCCTCATTGGCTGACTGAATTTAATTGACATCAGCGGGAGCCAATGACACTGTGCTGCTGTCTCAGCCAATGAGGAGGAGAGTCCTGGGCAGTCGAGACAATCCTACAACATCGCTGAATCTAGATAGGGCTCAGGTAAGTATTAAGGGGGACTGCTGCTCACAGAAGGGTTTTTATCTTAATACATAGAATGCATTAATATAAAAAAATAATCTGACTTTACAACCACTTTAAGGTGCCAAACATAACCCCACCAAAAAAGGAAACACACAACCTAAAAAAGTATTTTTTTTTCCCACATAATTGTAGGTTAAAAAAAACTTGTATAATCAAGATTTATAAACATGTAATTATTTTATAATTGTTATTTTATTATTAAGAGCGCTATTCCTGCCAAGCACTATTAGACATATATTTTATTTAGCTGTGTACATAATAAGAACAGTACAAGATAGGTCCAAAATGCAGGAGAGTGTTCATAGGGGCTGACACATTTTGCAGTTTGATTGCTTCATCAGGAAACAGTATAGATAAATATGATGTTGTAAATATAGAGCTGCATCTAATAAGGGAACCCCCAAAATTGCCCCGGAGAGGAGAACACATAGATATTTGTGGGGGCATTAAAGCGTTTATTACCCAAACACTTCATATTCCTAATACGTGCCTACTGTACAATGTACTTGTATGAGAAAGTCTCCTGTTCTCTTTGTATTGCTTCCTTTGTGTGAAATGATCCTGCTAGTCCCCTTGCTTTCCTATTAAAAACTGGCCACACTAAGCAGAAGGGCACATCATGGTCGGTTCTCTAGCTATGCTGGAAACTCAGTGTACTTTCTTTCCTCCAATGATCAGACTTGTCCTGTCAAGCCCTATGCTGCACAGCCATTCACTGGGAAGCTCATTGTGCTGCTGCTTTCCCTCCCCCAGCTCTTATGCAGCTGAGAACAGAGGGAATGTGATCACTTATAAAAAAAGGTATTTAGAATGTTTTTTTTTATATCTATACCTTTTCTATTTTAAACTGAATGGGTTGTTTTACAAGGTGATTGTTTACAATAACTTTAACTCAGTCAGTGGTGTATGACCACATTCCAAAGAATAGGCTCTTCTCAGTTATTATTAACACCAGAAAACACACAGGATTGCTCAAACTATGAAACAGTGAATAACAGTCCCCCGTTTGTCAGCAAAAATGTGCTCCAACTGAGTACCAGGGAAGCTCAGTCATATATATCTTTTTGTTCTCCTGATGAAGAAATCAAATTGCGAAATACGTCAGTATTTTTTAACACATTCCTGCTTTTTCGTCTTATCTTGTACTGTTGTTATTATGTACACAGCTTTTTAGATAAAATATATGTCTAATGGGGCTTGGTTTTTAAACCTACAATGATGTGATATAAAAACTTTTGAACTTTCCTTTTTTTGGGGGTTATGTTTGGCACCTCAAAGTCCTTCTTTTCCTTTTCTTCTTTTTTTGTCTCATATTGTGATTTCGGATGTAATGGCAATTACAGCAAATTGTGTCCCCTACTGGTTCTCATAATAGATTGCTTCAAATTGGTTTGGTTCAAATGATTGAAAAAATGTATCCGTAATTGCCAGATTCAATTACAATATCGAAATGATGATTTCAGCAAACTTTCAGCTTGATGTGATCGACATAAAGGAGGGCTACAAACAATGCCAAAATGTAACAATAAATAGGCATAGCTTCTTAGCTTTGTATTGTTCTTGCACTGTTTACTAAAAAAGACCACACTATATATGGCTGAAAAGGCCTACTTTTGTTGAGGACTGCTTGCTTAGCTTCCCCCCACCTTGGGAGCCTATACTCAACTTTCCTTCCTTCCCCAAACCTTGCATCATTCTGCACCTAGAAGCAAAGTGAAATTCCACTACATCTGGGTATAGGTGAGCACATGACCTCTGATTGGCCCAATACTGTCCCGAACCAGATCGACAACCTAAGCAGGAGCTTAGGGACTGGTCCTTGTTTGGGGGGTCTAACTACAACTTCAGGCACCTACTCAAGCCATTATAACTGCTCAAAGCTGGGCATCATCTCTCGCTTCACAAGGGAGAATGTTCATATAGGCTGATGGTGTCTAAAAGGATGAGTAATGGCAGTTCATACAATGCAGATTGGACTGTCTATTGCAAACTTTATCAATGTCAGTGGAAGGAATAGAGGAGGGGCAACGCTGCCACCATGCTGAGGGCCCCTTTCTGTCTTAATCTGTCTCTAGAACTTTCACATGGGGCTAGGAAAGAAGTCCATAGCCCCATGTAACCTCCTATGAATTGGTTTGGGGAAGGGCTTTCTTTCTCTGGTCCTGGCAGTTGAAAGAGCAGTTCAGGAGTAAGAAAAGGAGAGTAGATTCTGCTAGGAGTTGGTTGAGCTAAGTGACCCTTTTTCATTAACCAACTTGGACAAAGTAAAGTTCTACATTAAACTTCCATACCAATAACTGGGGCAGGCAAGACAGCAATTGGCGGATATCTTTCTGCTCCCCACCACTTGTAGTACCTTCCACCGTAGTCTTGGTGACCTGTAGCCTAGAGGACTACAGGAGAAGTGTCTTTGATGATCAAACACGTCAGGAAGAACGTGTCTGATGCTGGTTGTCATCCAACCAAGAAATGCTGCATCAGCAACAGAAGAATTGGTTATAGCAGACCTGCACAACAACGAGCTCGGCTCTCGAGTGCTGCCGCTGCCATCTTCAGTAAGGGAATCAGGAAGTGAAGCCTTGCGACTTGACTTCCCGGTTCCCTACTGCGCATGCGCAACTCACGCTGCGCAATCCGAATGGTCCCTGCTGTCTTCTGGGACCTGTGTGTCGGGAAGTGGCGTAGATACTTGCAGATAATGCGGCTATCTATGCCCAGAAATGGGAGCAAATACCAGTATTAAACAGGTATCTGCTCTCCCCTCCACCCTGAAAGGTGCCAAATGTGGCACCGGAGGGGGGGGGGGGTTCCAAAAAGCGGAAGTTCCATTTTTTGGTGAAACTCTGCTTTAAATTTGCGAGCCTTAATATCACTTACACAATGCTCTACCACTGTTTTCCATATCGAGTCTGGGGTTGTCTCAGCCTTTACAAATAAAACTGTTTAACCCGATAGGGTGCACTATTTGCAATATTGTTGATATTGAATGATCACATTGCAATGGTGTCCAACCTCTTCTTTGTGACTTCATCCTTTTCGCAGGTGGTTTACGTGTCATTATAACCTTTCAGCAAGCAAAGAGTCAATCTAAATGACTAAGCTTCTGCTTGTAGGATAATATCTCAACACATATGTCAGTGTCACTGCAGTCAATATTTCAACACAAAGGATGTCAAGTTTATGTTATTTTATCAATGTTATTGACAGGACTGCTGCATATTCTGATCTTTTTGCTCCTAAAACACAACAGTTATTACCTTGTGACATTACTTTAGATTTCTATCCAGTCAATAAGTTGACTTCAGCCTCATTAAGACGTGAACAAAGGTATTCTTCGACTAAAGAGATAACACAGCCACATATTGTCTTCCAGAACATAGAAAATTGACAAGGCAACAATAGTGAGTCTGGAGATGTGTCACTCTCCCTTCTTATTGTGAACATGAAAACAAAACATGAAAATCTCATCTCTTTACCAAAAAATAAATAAATTCTAAGGCAGATGGATTTTTTAATATACACATAAAAAGTAATTTGTGATATCCAAATAACATTCATATCCAATAAACATCTCATCAAAATAGATGTTACTGACTACAATGCATGTTAATAGACTGTGCTTGTCAAATCATCAGTGGATCCAGAGATAGGCAGTTAAAGTTATATGCAAATCTTGACTTTTTATGTAAAATTCCAGTCTGGTTCGGCCTCCCTAGACTTTCTGTAGGGCAGTGAGCCTACAATTCATATTAATAGGAAAACTCAGGATGTAGAAGGTGTTGGGGCCAAGTTAATTTTATACATAAAAAGTCAAGATTTATGCATTACGTAAAATAAATTCACCCCCCCCCGCCCCATTTTTTTTGTTTTTAAAGGCCAGTTTACCTGATGCAGGTTTGTCCTCAGTTCCAATACTTAACCACCCAGCATTGTTCTGCTGCAATCTCTTGCCGTGCTGACACCTTCCTCTCCTCTTTGACATCATCATAAGTGGCTGTCTCTTCCGGGTTTTAGGCTGCCAAATCCTAATGATGTGCTGCTGGGCCCGCTCCCCTTCTCCCTCTACGAATGGAAGCTGATGCCGCTTATCTCAGAAGGCACCAGAAGTGCATTTCTTCATTCTCACCTAGGCAAGAATAGAGAATGAGGGGACAGAGTGGAACAAGCAAAATTAAAAAATAAAAAAGCAAAAAAAAATATTGAATTTTTATGTGGCAGGGGGGATGAGGGTTGAAGATGAGGAAAGTTTAATTTCAATATAAAGGTTCACTTTAAAATGCAGAAAGTTCTGGATCTTCTTCTGGATGTTGTTTTCACATGCGATAACTTCATCTTATGTATTTTTTATTACCATAAGCTTAGTTTACTTTGCTCAGGTTTGAGACAAATTTATTTTAGAGTGGAACTTTACCTAAAATCTAGCAAGAAGGCTTTTTACTGCAGAAGAAGCTTCTTAGGCCTCGTACACACGATAGGATCGCCAGAGGAGAACGGTCTGAAGGACCGTTTTCATCAGTCTAAACCGATCGTGTGTAGGCCCCATAGGTTATTTAACCTTCGGTCAAAAAAATTAGAACTTGCTTTAAAATTGAACCGATGGACGCCTAACCGATTGGTCAAAACCGATCGTTAGTATGCAAAAGCATCGGTTAAAAACACGCGCATGCTCAGAATCAAGTCAACGCATGCTTGGAAGCATTGAACTTCGTTTTTTTCAGCACGTCGTTGTGTTTTACCTTCCCCGCGTTCTGACACGATCGTTTTTTTAACTGATGGTGTGTACGCACGACGGACCATCAGTCAGCTTCATCGGTTAACCGATGAGAACGGTCCGAGGGACCGTTCTCATCGAATGGACTGATCGTGTGTACAAGGCTTTACTTTACTGCTTGCAAAATTCTCAATGTGTACATTCTCTGCATGCTTTGTTCCTGGGATGAATTGCGGTATGCACACACAGGTGTTATGTCATCCAAGGCTGGTCAGACAAGGTGGCCAAAGGTGCCGAGTCTGGAAGAAGACTGGAGAAGATGTCTGAGCCAAAGAGGGAGCTTGAGAAGAGTTAAGCATATGGACTTTAGTTCCTCTTTGAGGATCATACGCATAGGAATAACATTGTCCCTCACCCAGTTCCAAAAAGCTTATTGAGCTTAATATGCCAAATCACTTGTTGAATCATTCACTTTTGGTATGCTGTGTTTTGGCAAACAATGCATGGAGTGTGAAAAAAAACCCCTAATAAAACCGTATACATTTTGGACCAAATCCACAAAGAAATTGCGGATCTTAGTTTTAGGCAGAAAAGTTACACTGGCGCAATTTTAGTATTTTAGGTAGCGATCCACAGAGCACTTACCTCTAAAATTGCGCCAGTGTAGCTGATCTCCTTGCATCTTAAGCGATCCCTAATTAAAATGGGCGATTCCCATTTAAATTAGGGCGCGCTCCCGTGCCGGACGGACTGCGCATGTGTGTCACGTCATTTTTCCCGACGTGCATCGCGCATATGTAGTTTACGTCGGGCTTTGTGGATAGCGACGGGTTCGTAAAGTTGCGACGGAAAAAAAAAAGTTACGCGACGGGAAAAAAAAATCAAATTTAAAAAAAAAACGCGGCGATCGAAAAAAAGGTATGGTTTTGCATGGTCTACTAAAGTTAGTCCATATAAAACCAACCTTAGTTTTGCGCAAGCAAATTCGTAACTTACGCAAATCACACAATGCCTAAAGCTTTGTGGATCTCCGTAAGTACTAATTTGCATACGCAAGGAGGGATTTCGACTCGAAATGCCCCCAGCGGCGGATGCGGTACCGCATCCGAAGATTCAACAGCGTAACTAAATTACGGATGTCGGATCTTCTGCCTAACTTGGGAAAAATCCTTTTGAGGATCGCTCCCAAAGTTAGGCACAGAGATACGCAGGCGGAACAGCAGTTCCGCCTGCGTATCTCTTTTGTGGATTTGGCCCTTTGTTCTTTAGGGTCAAGAAACCCTTCCCTTTTCCTAAAGGCCCTTAGATACCCCCTAGATCAACATTCTCCAGTGTTATTTCCTTAAATATTAAAGCTGAAGTCTAGGTATGATCTTTGTTTTGTAGTTACATTGGTCCAGCTTGGACCAATGTAAGTATGCACATCTCATATCTGAGGGAACTGTGGAAGGTGACAAACACTGTGGTAATCTCTGCTGCTGTCACCTGGATCCTATCCCGATACTCGACACAGTACTTGATTGCAGCAATCACTGTAGCAGCAGTGACTAGTACAGTGATTGCAACCTTCCATAGGACCCATGTAACAATGCAAAAAAGACCAATTTGGAGTTTACTTTTAATAGCTATTTCTATTGTGTGCATTTAGAAACACATGCCACCTTTTTTAAGGAACTAATTAAGTTGGCTGGAATAAGCTCATGTGGAAGAATTTACATAGTTCATACGGCAAATAACCCTTTCATAGTTTTCCATATGCAGAGTTTAAAGTATAGAGTAAATTTCCACTTTTGCAGCCAAATTGGGATAACACCTATTTTATATTTGTTATGTCCCCATTCCCATATCATAGCTAATAAAACAAAATTAAAAATAGCAGATTACCTTTTTAAGATGCTCTGTTTTGGACCCTACTACAAAGAAAAATCTTAGGTAGTTTACTTTGTTTATAAGGGTGCTAGGCAGCTTTGTTTGCCGTAATTAACCCTATTTGTGCTGTGCAGACAGATATTCATTATCATTTGTAACTACATTTGAACACTCTCTGTCCTAAAGCAGGGTTAAGCCAGCTATAGAAAGGGTGATTTTCTTTTGGTTGCAGGAAAGAAAATCGCTTGATTTCTCCATCAACACAGTCAGTGTTGATGGGGGAATCCCACGAAGGAGCCATTGTGTTCCTCTGGCGGTGGAATGGGGGAAGTCATCCCCACTGGGCGAACACAGTGATTATTGTTAGTGGCTATACCAGCCGCTAATAATCATCACATGTAAAATCTCACAGGCTGGGTGTACTCCAGTTGATCAATCAACTTGGGTACATTCAGTCTGCCCATAAATGGTTTAAATCTCAGGTGGTTCGTCTATGACCGATGCTGGACTTCTTGCATTGTATGTAAATGAGGACAGACTTGAGACAGGCTCTCTCTAAAATTGTTAAAAAAATATCTTGCAGTCAGCTTTGACACCTTCACATAAGAAACAGGATGTAACCCCCTTGGACTTTTTAGGCAGCAAAAATGGGGTAGAAACGTAATTACGTTAAAAGGCAACAATGCCAATTTTATTAGTACAAAAATTAAAATATGATAAACGTAGGGACAAGCTGAGCCCAAAAACAGTAAACATTACCAACATACATATGGCAACAAATGCATAGAACTGAATCCATATACATAACAAGTACTCAAAATCAATAAGAGGCACCCTGGGTACTGCCAGAGAGAGACTGTGGTTAGTCCGCATGAGTTGCTGGATTGATTCCCAACATTATATTCCTTCTTCAAGGGAGTCTGGAGTACTAGATCCTTTACAGATCAAAGAAAACATACAGACAGACACAAAACGGCATGGTCGGAGGCTCCCCATGGCTCTGGATGCATCCCCAATGGCAATCTGCAGATGATACTCCTCTCTACATATCCTTTGCTGGCCATTTATGAATGGTTGGTCCTTGTGGTTACATGGTGGTCTAATCTATGGCCCGCTTGCCGAGCCCTAGGGGGGGGGGGGGGGATTTCCAGGATCCCTCCACCGATCCATGCTGTTTTGTGTCTGTCTGTGTGTTTTCTTTGATCTGTAAATGATTTAGCACTCAAGTCTCCCCTAAAGGAGGAATATAATTCCGAAACATGTTGGGATTGGGAATCAATTCAGCAACTCATGCCGACTGACCAGTCTCTCTTTGGCAGAACCCAGGGTGCATCTTATTTATTTTGAGTACTTGTTATGTATATGGATTGAGTTCTATGCATTTGTTGCCGTGACTTATATGTATGTTGGTAATGTTTACTGTTTTTGGGCTCATTTTGTCCCTATGTTTATCCTATTTCAATTTTTGTACCAATAAAAGTGGCATTGTGGCATACTGTTTTTTGGAGGTTGGCAGCTCTAGACACCCAGCCTCAAACACCAACAACTTTCCTTCTACTAAGAAACATATAAAAGATAAGTAATATTAAAAACAATTATATATTTTTTTAGGTATACTGTGTGAATGGGAACACATAACAATATAGTAGGGGTTTCCCAAATAAAATTACACACGTTAAAATACTCTTTAAACATTCAGATCAGTATGGGAGGTGTCTCCACTTCCTTTGTAACATAAAAATTTGAGGATATAAAAAGCTGTATAAACAATTTGCTACAGATGTACAGTATACATCACACTGGAAAGCAATGAAAATCATGAAGGAAAGAGAGATTAGGGTCTATAAAGGGCAGGTGGGAAATGCGGATGAGGCAGCTCAAACAATTCTTATTCCAGACATTGATGAATGGAGCACACTACTTTTCTATTTGCTTTGCTATCATAGTGCAAAATAATAATAATAATAATAATAATAATAATAATAATAATAATATTAATAATAATAATAATAATAATAATAATAATAATTATTATTATTATATTTTTATCTATTATATTTAAAAAAAGGAGGCTAAACAGTATTCAGTTCTGGATAGCACTAAAGGTCATCTCAGGATAACTTACAAGTCTGTATCTTTGGACATTATTAATTCTAAAACCAAGCTGTAATTTTGGTTTAGCAGTTCTTTAAGGAGAAGCATGCACTTGCATAAAGTCAGCTGGCAGCTGGTTGATTACCTTAGTCAACCCCCTTCATTTCTTTATTGTTTCTTGTCTGCCTGCTCATGCTTGTCCTTTTATTTCATGTCTGCCCTCCTCTGCCTACCCCCTAGTATGTAGAGTGCCCTCTCTCGCCTGTCTCCCCTTGTCTTTCCTGTCTGCCCCATTTGCTGTTTTGCTCTAGTCTGACCCATCCTGTCTGTCAGTCCCTTGTCTATTGCCCTTTGTCTGTCACCTCATATGTCTTGTTCCTGCCACCTTTTGCACCGCGTTGGCCGTCTGCCCTTTAAGGTCCCATGTCTTACAGATGGCTGGGCTTTCATTCCCCTCCTCTCCTTATTGGGGTCACCGTACCAGGAGAATCAGCGTGACCCATTCATTAGTAAAGTAAATAAAAATGCAATATGCAAACTATAGTCTACAGTTTTATAGCCCACTATCCCAGATTAAAAGAGTATTTTCCAGTGGATACCATGTTGTTTGCAGACAGCTACCATATTGTAAGTCTAGTTATAAAGGAATTTGTAGAGAGATATACGATTATTTTACAAATCACAGGCAATCATTTGTACTTCTATCTGCAGTCTTGAATCTGTCTGGATATCTGCAGTCTTGAAGGCTATAAAAGTCATTCACAGAGCAGAAATCGTGATTTAATGCTAGTTTGTGAGAGATAATAACATGGAATAATATACTTTTTGCTTAATGAATGTGCTGATACAGTAATCCACACAAAAAGCAATGCTGCTTAGCTTGAGCTGCCTGCCCCAGCATCAGTCACTACCACTGGCGGTGTAAAGCTCACCATATACTAATATATTGTTTTATGAAAATATTCCTATGAAAATTCTAAGTACATTTGATGGCTAGAAGAATGTTGTTTAAAAGTACTTTTCACACGTTTTGCTTTTAACATTTAATTTTGCAATAATTGTAATTTAAAACATTAAAACCACACTCACTGTTAGAAACTCATTTGTCCAAGAAAATGTTTCCATCCTTCTCCTTCGAATGTTCTTGTTGCTCCAGTCAGAAAATGGATGTTGATTTGACCCCATTAACAATTTATAAATTAAATGAGCATTCTTCAAATAAAACATTTTCTTTTCTATTCTATTCTATTCATGTATACCCAGCTTTAAGTTTCACTGACAGTAAAAATCTATTTTTCAAAAAGTTGAACTGTTATATTTAATTTTTCCGTCTTCAGACAATGTAGAACATCAATTTAATTTAAGATTAAATATTATATATTAAATATTAAATTTAAGTTTACAACCCAACTCCAGCCAAATCGTTTTTTTTTCCTTGGAAAGACTGGGAAACTTGCTGTGTCACCATTGGAGAGATTTCCCTTTCTGTTTCATTAATATATGTAAAAATGATAAAGGCAAGCAAAACAGAATTTACCCAGTGGGGATACAAAAAAAAAAAAAAAAAGACACTTTATACATTAGAGTTTTGGCTGGAGTTGGACAGCAAGTCTGCTTTATTAAACAAGATGGGCTATCGTTTTTTGACAATAGACCTAAGCATTCTTAATAATATTATTATTGATTAGGATTCTAATCCATTATAAGCTTTTATATCTACGTATAGGCAGTACATTTATAAGTACGCTTGTACCTGAGATGATACGTTTTTAGCATTGGCATTTAGCAGTGTTTCAGAATATTTTTGTCATCCAAGAGCTTGAGGACACCACTTTTGTTCATATGGATGGCAATCCTTCAAAAAAAAACAAAAAAACAGGATGGTTGATTTTAGTAAAAAACGGAAGCTGTGTTCAATTTAATTGTCCAGTAGTGTAAGGCAAAATCCTTCTATTTTAGCCGTATACAATTGAGTATGCTAAGTGAGCAAAGCTTTGCTTTTTTACTAATCTACAGGAACATTATCTACCCCTTTCCTAAATCAATTCCAAAGTGTTAAAAAGAGGCACAGGGTTTGGGGTCTCCTGAGGTGCTCAGGAAGACACATAAAGGATCCACGCACAGTATGCAAATAGCAGCCCCCAGCTCTGAAGTCTTTAGTATGCCCAGCCACATCCCTCAATGCACCTCGCTCACCCTACTGACCCATAGTGAGATGTGCAATGGTTGGGCGGTGTGCCAGAGGGTTGAGATCCCTGAATGGTAAGACTCCCAGGGGGCTTAAGAAGGTAACAAAGGAGAATGCAGGTACCTCTATTGTTTATGTTACTGCCTACAATACAAATGGCATGAATATTATGTTTTTTGCACACTATAAAAGATTTTTGTGTTTCCTTTTATAAAAATTTAGTTTTAAAGAGAACTTGAACTCTCCAAAATAAAGATTTACTATCTTATAGGGAATTTTTAGAAACAGTACCCTGAAAAATCTACCCTGTGTCTGGAATTTCTCATAAAAAATAATAATGATGATACCTAGGAACTCTTGAGCCTACAGGATTATAACTGTATATTTACAGTGAGGTCTAAGGCTGCCCATAGATGGGTCTTTTTTTTTTTGCTGGTAGATTTCCCCATCCACACAAGTGAGGTGGATGGAAGAATCCTCCTCACTAGCCTATTGTATTCTGACATTGGAGACTCCTCCACTACCATAAGACATTGATCAGTGCTGCAGCCACTGATCAAATTAATATTTTCGAACAATTCCTCTTTGACTTAGGTCCAGCAGGAGTGGCCACAGATGGATCAAAATTCGGCCAGTCCCTAAACCGGACACATTTTTTTCAATTTATTGCCAGTTTTGTGTATTTCAGCCTCTGTCTCAAGCTGGCCAGATATAGATGGAAATTTGTCTGGTTCAGCAGGGACCAGCCAAATTTCAATCTATCTTTGGCCTTTCCTTTGTCCTATCTTTGGCTGGCTGATCAAAAAAAAAAAAAGTCCATCTATGGCCAGCTTTAGGAGATTTGGAGTGAGATTTGGTGATGTCACTACTGTGCTGCCCACTGTTATCCTTGCTGAAGGATCTCACATAAGGAAGCAACACTCTGCCTCGATGGCCACCTCCACAGAGAGACAGTGCAGAACAAAGTCTGGCACATCAGCAATAGGAAAAAGATCAATGGCAGGGAGACCAAAGACAATACTGGTAACTCGTCCTCTGCTGTCTGACTGCCTGTCATGGGAACAGCTGTCAGTTAAGGTAGAACTAAAGGAAAACTCTTAATTTTCATTCTCATTTTGGATTAAGTAAGGGAGGATTATTACCGCTATCGTTTTTGTTTGCCATTTTTCTCCCATCTGAGGAGTTTCTTTCAATTTCTGACCCATAGCTAAAACAGCATATGCAAGGAAATCCCTCCAAAGTGAGTGTCACAAGAACCAGTGTTCCCATTGGAAGACTTCCTCTAATACTCTTCTGGGGACAATTAAAAATTATGTATTTTCTTTCACGTTTACTATTGGTGATAATGGTAAAAAGGACAAATAGAGAGGGTAAATCTCTCTAGCAGGGGACACAGGGAGCAATAAAAAATCTGACATTTGTATACATTTAATGAATTATGTGAAATCAGAGATACAATGTTTAAATCCATTAGGTTTTCTTTTTACAGAAAATATAAAGTTTATGAAATATTTACTGAAATATGTCTTGAATATACATTATGATGCGATGTGAAAAAGGGATCAGTTGGCTCAATTGCATGCCGAGCAAAAAAGGGAGTCAACCCACAGCAGCAAAAGAGAGCCTCAGGCCTTATAAACACTATTAGCCGGATTCACAAAGACTTACGCCAACGTATCTACTGATACGCCGCGCAAGTCCAAGGATGCGCCGTCGTATCTATGCGCTTAATTCACAGTACAAGATACGCCTGAATTTTGACTTCCTATGACCGATGTAAGTCTCCTACTCCGTCGTATCTTGGGTGCATATTTACGCTGGCCGCGTGCATATTTACGCTAGGGGCGCTTCCATTGATTTACGCGTCGAATATGTAAATGAGCGAGATACGCCGATATACGAACGTACTTGCGCCCGTCGCAGTAAGCTACGCCGTTTACGTAAGAGGTACGTCCGGCGTAAAGATAAACCACAAAAAGCTGGTCTAAGTATGTTAGGGTATGGACGTCGGAACTGGCGTCGGATTTTACGTCGTTTACGTAAGGCGTACGTGAATGGGGCTTGGCGTAGGTTACGTTCACGTCGTTGCCATTGAGCCGTCGTATCTTAGGGCGTAAATTAGACGTTATTCTGTGCATGCGCCGTTCGTTCGGAGCTTCATTTACATGGGGTCACGATTCATTTTATTACAACACGCCCACTACCTGCCTACTTTGAATTAGGCGGGATTACACCGGCCCATTTACGCTACGCCGCCGTAACTTACGGAGCAAGTGCTTTGTGAATACTGGCCTTGCCTCTCTATTTTACGTCGGCGTAGCGCAAATGAGATGCGCTACGCCGCCCCAAAGATGCGCCCTCTACATGAATCTGGGCCTTAGTTTTTATTTCTCTCAACTTTTGCAGTGGGCTATTTATTGCGAAAAATGTTATACACCCTTACCACACTTTGATCATACTTCATTATAGATAGAACAAAAAAAAAAAAATGATCACCATTTTTTCTTTATACAAATGCTCAAAAAGAAGCAAGATAATATAGATATTAGAAAAATGTTTCCCCTTTGCTTTCTGTGGTAAAACATATACATATACTGAACGGACGCTCCGTGCTCCCCTATGGAGCCATGGATGTCAGTGGAGACATGCCCGCTGACATCCGACCCGCTCCGATCCACCAAAGTGTGATGCAGGAAAACCCTATTTTCCATCCATCTGGGGGATCAGATCGGGTGACAGCGGACTCTACGGTCCGTCATCATCCGATCCCCCATAGGGGAGAGCGGCACTCTGACAGGTCAGTCCCTACACAGTGTGCATATATAGACCTGTCATCTTTTCCCGGCTCAGTGGGGCTCAAGCGGAGCCTGAAAATGGTCCGCCCTGTGTGAAAGAGCCCTAAGGGAAGTGAAAGTGTTTATTTACAGGCAGTACAGAGACAGTGGCCACACAAAATATTGACACTTTGGGCCCAATTTGGACATTTTCACTTAGGGGTGTACTCACAGCAAATTTACACTGTTATACAAGCTGTACACTCACTATTTTACATTGTAGCAAAGTGTAATTTCTTTAGTGTTGTCACATGAAAAGATACAATAAAATATTTACAAAAACGTGAGGGTGTACTCACCTTTGTGAGGTACTGTGAATATATATATATATATATATATATATATATATATATATATATATATATATATATATATATATATACAGGGCTCAAAATTTCAAGTCTTGAGCTACTAGCCAGGCCTCAAGAGTTACTCGCCACCAGTTGCCCCACCTAATTCATACACTGCCCTGCGCCTAATTGCACCCGTAAACACGACCTCTTAGATTATCTCATGGAATGACAATGTTTTATGCAGAGTTACATCAAGTTACAAAATTAAATATTACCAACAACAACTTTAACAAAATGGGACAGGGCACTGGGGGCAGACCAGAGGGACAGGGCACTGGGGGCAGACCAGAGGGACAGGGCACTATAACTGTTTCTCTTCCCCATTCTCTTGCTGTCTCCTCTGCAACTCCCATCCATCCTCTCTCTCTCTCCCATTCATCTCATCATCAGGAGCCTGTGTGTGTGGCTCCACGCTTGCATGTCCCCACTTCCCCCTTTTATTCAGGCTGGCAGAGAGGAGAGGAGCTGCAGCACAGCGGGAGGGAGTACAATCCAGCGCTGAGATCCACACAACTGCACAGCCATTGACACCATAGCACAGCGTACACTGACAGCGCACAGCACACATTGAGACCAGTCTGTTCACAGTGCTCAGGCTAAACTGTTGGACACTTGCATAGAGCACAAGGAGAAGAAAACTGTACAAACTGGAAGGCTGCCGCTGTCATGTCAGGGCAACTTTCAGTGAGCGCTGCACCAGAGTGGTAATTTTTGCAATCCTCCACCTCACTCATTACTTTCTGCTCTCCAGCTACATTGGTCGGGGCCCAGGGGAGGGGGGCAGGCTCAGAGAGGTCATACTGTTAGGTCCCATGGCTTAATGAGAATTGTAAGGAGAGCACCTGTGTACTGCTCTGCCTGTGCGCGGCTCACCAGACTACTTTTCCCGAGCATGCACCTTTCCTTTTCGGCCGCCAATCTCATCGGGACTCTAAGTGTAGGCACAGATTGGAGGGAGATTGGTCATGCAGCCCTGTCATCACTCGCCCCCAGCTTAAATCCACTCGCCAAATGCTAGTAGGCGAGTGGAAATTTTGAGGGCTGTATATATATATATATATATATATATATATATATATATATTAGGGCTGTGCAAATTAACTTTTAATTAATCGATTCATCTTTAATTTTTTTGATCGATCAAAATCTTTTTGATCGATTAAAATTCTTTTGATTGGACTCACCTCTCTGCCGGCTTCTGGGCCTTCAGGGAGTTCCGTGGGAGATCCAGTAATGTCACGGACATCGACGGGGCTTGCCGTGTCCATCTGAAGGGCTCTTTTGCTTTGCCTTCATATCTGCATGCCAGCGGGACCTCACTATCTGCCACACGCAAGGGCTGTTACACTTCCCTCTATCACTTCCCTCTATCAACCTGGGATTCTACAACCATCCACTGGGAGTTGTGATAGTTCCCTTCATGGGACATCTACATGCCGACGGACTGATGTTAACCTCTCCTCATCTGGATTCAGCAGTGGTATCGTTGTACATATTTTTATACCAGTATCATACATAGCTACATGTTTTTATGACTGCTTTTGGTACCGTTTGGTATTACTCGCACCATTTTTACAGTTTATGTAGCTACATCGATTTTATCTCCAGTGCAATATTTATTTGGTTACCTACTTGAAGACTATAAAAGTTTTAATGAAATTCCCATCGAGCGCTGCCTTTGTGTGTTTTTTGTATCCTGCTATCCATTTTTCCAGTGGTTGGTAGCTGCACTGGGAATCAGCCTGCAAGGAGATCAGCTAAAAGTAGTTGGATCTGTATGTGCGTTATAATTAATCAAAATTAGTCGATTAATCGATTTAAAAAAAAAAACGATTAATCGAACAGAAAAATGTTGTCCTCCTCTGTCCTTTTGTTTGTTGTTGTGGATTTCCTAAATGTCCATACAAATGTTAGTAACTTTCACTATAACAGCAACCATCATTGTCTTCTGAGTGTCCTGGGTCACTGTCAACCTCAAGTATTTTTCTTCAGCCTTTCCCCATTTCTAACCTGCCTGCCTAATTCATGAAAGGCTGTTATGCCAGTAGCAATCAAGATTGTTCTGATAGGAATTCCTTTTGTCAGGTTCACATCTAGAGCTAAATTGGGAACTAAGCAATATTCTGTGGGGCTGATTTATTAACCCTGGAGAAAAAAAGCATTGCTCAAATACAATGTTGTTGGTCATATCTGAAGCAAGTGCAGAATTTTGACATGATCAGCTCCATGTTTTTATATACTTGTGTACGTTATACATTAACTTACCTATGAATAAGATTGTTAAGCTCACCATATGCATTACAACCTGATTGAAATGTTTCCTTTAAATCTACCAACAAGTATGTAGTGCAAGAACCTGCCTAGCTGAAACTGAATATATAGATTAGGTAGTCCTCATATTACATAATTTTGGTAGATCTAAAGTTGATTGAACAGATATTGTATTGTTGTGGCTTAAAGAGGAACTTCACTCCCTTTTTATGTGTTTGTGTCTTTATCTTCCCCTCCTACCTTGACTGCTGGGTTTTCCTCAAAAAACATACTCACAAGTTAAGTTGTGAGGTGTAACTAGACATGTGCACAACATAAAAATTTGTTTAGTTTGGTTTTGTTTTTGTTCGTTTCCGTTGTTTCGTAACGATTCGTAATTTTGTAAAACGTGGGTTATCGTATTCAGACTTCCGTAAGGGTTATTTTTCTATTGATTCATTTTTCCGTTAGTCTAATTTTCGTTGATTCGAAATTCGTATTTTCGTTATATTTTATATTCGGTCGCGTTCGTATTTTCGTAAGAACTATATTTTCGTTGATTTGCAATGATTCGTATTTCCGTGTCTAATTTCCGTTGATTGGAAAATCGTACTTTTGTAGATTTAATTACATTCGTACTTTCGTTAGAATACATTTTCCGTTTATTCGAAACACTACTCGTCATAATTTTGTAATTCGTACTTTCGTGAAATTTACTGGCTCATTTATTCTTACTTTAGTAACATTGTTTTTTTAGATTTGTAATCGGAACATAATTCGTAATTTTACGTAATGTGTCAGAATGGCACTACGCTACTAACGTGCTGGAATGCAGTCTGACATAGGAGAAAACAAAAATATGTCAGAGATATTACAAAATACAAATATAGAAATTAGAATCTAGACTTTCTCTCTGACAAGTCACAACTTAACTCACAAATCCACCAAAACAGTGCCACCCACCCAACCACACCCTATCTGGACTCTGGATGGAATGCACTGCAGTCTAACACAGAAAAACACACAAGGGAATAGGAAACAAGCTCATTGGGGGAAGGGACAACCTCTTCAGGGGAAGGGACAAGCTTATTGGCCAACATCCAGAAATATTTCAGGACTAACAAATTCGAATTTACGTTATTTCGTATTTTCGTTTTGATTTCCGTTTTCCGAATATTCGTAATTTCGAGTTTTCATTCATTGTGATTTTCATTAGTTTTGAATCTTTGTTCGGTATTTTTGTTGTTTCTATGTTTTCGTTTTTTCACTCTTTCGTATTGTCGTGTTTCTAATTTACTAATTTTGTATTATCGTTGTGTCCAAACTCGTTCTTTTCGATAATTCGTTGTAATTTTAGTAAACTGTTCGTTCATTCGTATGTTTATGAATTAACGAATATAACAAATTTTGTCGAATATCGAATTCGTAACTAAACGAATTGCACATGTCTAGGTGTAACCTGCTTCTCCACCACTACATGTTGGGTCTTATGCCACCCTCTTCTCACATTATCAGCTGGCTGGCCATCTCTTCTCAGTTCTTGTAGCTGACCCCCTGATGACATGCCACTGCCCATGCGCAGTGTGCCTGAGATTGCCTAGCACATTCGCAGTGGGCTTGAAGTTTCCCCAATGCCTCCGATGGCGTATAGCATAGTATACCAGGAGGATTCAGGCAGGAAGGGGAGGACTCCATTGTTGCCTAGAGTTCGGGGCTGGGTCCTGTAGCAAAAGTATTTAGGGACATTTTTTTTATTGTCTGCTTATGTAACTGAAGAGTGAGGGATGTGTAAGTCTAAAGAGAGTGAAGTTATTGCTTAATAGAAGTTTTCCAGTCTTAAGCATCTGTGCCAAGAACCTACTTTGTATAGGTTGTCTCACAGTTCTGGAAATGTCTACAGTATATAGGAATTATGTCTAATGTAATAAGGAATATTGAAAGTCAGGAGGAATTCCAAGCACAAGGACTCTTGATCTCATTGTTCAGTGGTGGTGGCTACAAAGGAGAGGGAGAAAAGTCTATAATTGTTCTCTTTTGCACAGAGTACCATATAAACATCATAGGCCAGTCCTGATACAATGTAAAAATGACCTATAGGTTTTCATAAAATATTAATGTTTATTCTTGGGGAGGATCCTATGGACTTGAAATACCCCCTCTGCTCTGTATATATAGATATCAGAATCTTGACCATTTTTCACGTTGAAGATACAATAAAACCAGATTGGGTTTTAGTGCTACATTTTTATTATTTAGCATATGCCTGTGTAGTGAAAATAACATAAAAAATAATGAACCTTCCCAGTACATCAGTTACAGGACCACGGCAGCAATGATGTCTTGGCAGATGCCACATAATGACATATGATGTGATCTAGTTGTGTGGTGACTGAATCTGTCAATGAATGCAATGCTGTTCTTTTGTCCACGGGGCAAAGAAAAATATGTGTGTGGAATTTTATTGTCTTTCCACATATGGCCAGCTTAATAAATGTCTGGGCTGGGTGGCCAGATCTTGTTGTACAGGGCACTCAAATCTTTTACAGTATCTGGATAATTTATTGTTAATAATTTCATAGAATAGCTCCAGATAACAAGTGAAAGCAATTAGCAAGCTACTGATTTATTTCAGCTGTTGTTATCTCGTTTATTTGAAAACAAAAAACAAAACAACAACATAATTTTAAATAAATTAATTATTAAAGATTATTAGTCCTCCAGGAGGAACTTGAAAAAAGTCCCAGGCTGCAATACTTACCTTCAATCTGGAGCTTTTCCCTTTTTTGCCAAAAAAAGCCCTCAGTCTTTGAATCCTATAGACTTAGAGGATCCTGTAACGGCAGGGCATCATAGACTTGCCCCTTATAGGGCATCACTATGGTGCTCTTCACTTACAGGGGTGACAATGACAACTGACACAGGGGTGACACTGACAACTGACACTGGAGAGACACTGACATCATCATCATGTCAGTACAGTTCCTTGAATCATCATAGACTACCTAATAACAGAGAAGAGATGCAGAGGAAGATCACCCACATCTTGTGACCCACCTGAAGACATCTAAAAAAGATAAGCATTCAATAAAATAAATAAACATATTGTTGGGGGGCAGTCCAGGTGGGAAGGTGGGTACAGGGAACTAAGCCTTTGTTTTAGTTCTTTGTCCAATTTATTGAAGCCAGAGATCACCTCACAAGGTGTCGAGGAATGTAATCTCTGAAGCCTGTGTTGCAAAACTTCCCCTTTTTGTACCACCAGACTAAGGTTTCCAAAGGTGTTTTATATCAAAATGCAATTTTTTCCCCTAATGCCACGTACACATGGTCGGAATTTCCGATAAGAAAAGTCCGATGTGAGCTTTTGGTCGGAAATTCCGACCGTGTGTATGCTCCATCGGACTTTTTCTGTCGGAATTTCCGCCAACAAAAATTTGAGAGCTGGTTCTCAAATTTTAAGATGAAAAAAATCCAATCGGAAATTCCGATCATCTGTAGTATGAAGCATTTGTAGCATTTGACGCATGCTCGGAAGCATTGAACTTAATTTTCTCGGCTCGTCGTAGTGTTGTACATCACCGCGTTCTTGACGGTCGTGTGTACATGGCATAAGGCTTGACGGTGTGAGAGACAGCAAGGCATCTGCAGTGGGAGTGTTTGGGGCTGGCTCTCCTGTATCCCAGGCAGTGGTTCCTAGATCACTAGATTACCATTAAGTTTAGTGATACTAAACTCTCTCAATCAACATTAACTATTTTTAATCCTAATGCTGCTGCATTAGTAAATATATATGAAGGTATATTATATTTACTTGTTTAAGCTTTTTTTGTTTTTTACATTTCTTCAGCTGCTACCTGGGTTCTGGCCTAGGCCAAAATGATGTGATACATCCCAGGAGTCTTCAGGGAAGAAGGAGAGGGTTTTCCGAGATGCAATAAAGAGCCTGCCTGTTCAAAGTTTTATTTTTTTCAACTTTAGTTCCACTTTAACGAGGAATCAAACCCTCCTATCCTTTACACCCAAGGAGGCTGATATCCTGGCCTCTGTTTGATCTGCAGTTGCCATGGTGCTGCACATGTGATCAGTTTTGAAACCAGCCATTTGATTTGAGCACAAGCGCATTTGACAGTTATCATACAAGGCATGCCTTGAAAGTTTCTGTTTTGGCAAATAATTAAATCACTGGGTTTAGTTCTGCTTTAACCACTTGCTGACTGCAATATGTATATATACGTTGCGGTTTGCAAGTGGTTTACTGGGAATTATGGCTGATGATATCAGCCATAACCCCGGTACAGTTTTTTTCAGCAAACGGCCGGCTTTCTCATGAAACCAGTCCAAAAGGCTCATAAGCTACTGGGCCACTTTCCCAAGGATGTCCCGCCGCTCGCTGGTGCTTCTCTGGCTTTCCATTACTGCAGGTTCACCTGAGAAATGATCTGACGATGCAGCCATCTGTTCCTTTAGGCGATCAAAGAGTTAACAGTCTTTAATCGACTCTATGGCCTTGGAGGACCAGAGCAACATCATGACGTCACTTGTAGTCCAAGCTGGAAGGAAAATAAAACTAAAATTGGAGCAAAGGATCAATATTTTTTTTCTTTGATCTTTTGCTTTTAAAGGTAAAAAAGAGATTTGGGGTCTTTTTGACCCCAGATCTTTTCATAAAGAGGACCTGTCATTCTTATTTATATTACAAGTGATGTTTACATTCCTTGTAATATGAATAAAAGTTATAACAAAAAATGTAAACAGAGAGTGTAAAAATAAAAAGTAAAATAAATAATAATACTACTTTTTTTTTTTAAAGAAGCGAATGCATACATAAGTGTAATTCGAACCACACTAATTAGGCATTAACGTTAACGTTAGTGCAAGAGCAATAATTCTAGTGCCAGACCTTCTCTGTAACTCTAAACAGGTAACCTGTGAAGTCGTTTAAATCGTCGCCTATGGAGATTTTTAAGTACCGTAGTTTGTCGCCATTCCACGAGTGTTCGCAATTTTAAAGTGTGACATGGTAGGTATTACTCATCGTTACATCATCTTTCACATTATACAAAAATTGGGGTAACTATTGAGTTTTTAAATCATTAATAAAAAAAAAAAAATCCGTGTGACATGAAAAATTGCTACAATCTGAATTTTTTATTCCTCAGGGTCTCTGCTAAAAAAAATTAAATAAAAAAAAGTGCCAGAAAAAGCCTGGTCTGCAAGTTGTTAAGCTCAATTCAGATAACTTTAACTAAAGAGAAGA
Organism: Rana temporaria; assembly: GCF_905171775.1. NCBI lineage: Eukaryota > Metazoa > Chordata > Amphibia > Anura > Ranidae > Rana > Rana temporaria. Next base: position 487,287,008 of record NC_053490.1, read on the forward strand.
ATCTTTCTTTAAGTCATGTGACCACTTTTCAAACCTCATTGGGTACAGCTGAAAATAACTGTCACTTTCTAGAAAAATAAGTATCCTTATCCTACTGTGTTAGCTTTTTGAACTGAATCCATTGTGACTTCATATGTAGCTGTATCTGTATGAATAGTCCAGCTTTAATGCACTGAAAATCAGTGACTTAATGTAAAAATTTGAAGCAGCATTAAACATTTGACAGCATTTAGGTTGTCATTAACCAGTGTTCACATCTCTGCATATAGAAAAAGCATATGCAAACACGTAAAAAGTAAAAGCTAGAGATGCACCCAAATTGAGAGAAAATTGTGTTTTTGCTGTTTTGCGGATAGAGGAAAAAGGTGCCGATAATGGCACCGAAAATGCACGCGATTTTACCAAGATTTTACTGTGCTTATGATGTGTTTTTCAATTGTCATGTGACTCAAAAACCGCATCAAATACGTAACACTGGTGCGTAATTGATGCATTCTAGCTGCGTTTTCAGTGCATTTCAACGGGGTGGTGCATTTTTAGTGACCAAAAATGCAGCAAGCGAGATTTTTAACACCCCAAACGGAAGTGCAACAGATCAGTCTAAAGACATACATAGGATTTAAAGGGATGCATTTTTCTTGAGCTTTTCTTGCGCTAAAGATGCCGATAATGGCCGACAATAAATTCATATTAATTTAAATTCATGATATTAATTAAAAAGTCGAATATAATACAATTATTTATATATAAAATATATATTAAAACAAATTTCATTTTTATTTTGGCCACCAACATTTCAATTCGGTAAAGCTCTAGTAGTAGCAATAGTATGGGGCTTTTACGACTTGAACGGTTTGTGATAAATTTTTGCCTTTTTTTTTTATTTATACATATGTTTTAATGCAAATAAGAATGTAAAGCCAGGTAACAGTAACTGTACAACACATTTCACGTACATCTAAAGTACAACCATACTATACTTTACTATATGCATATAGTAAAATTGCCAGTAGAAAATGATATGCCCAGTTAATATATATATTTAAACAAGCCATTTTGGGTAGCACAGTGGTTTAGTGGTTAGCAATTTTGCCTCGCTGCCCTATTGGGACATTATCTGCATGGAGTTTGTTCTCTCTGTGCTTTTGTGGGTTTCCTCTGGGTACTTTGGTTTTCTCTCAAAGAAATGGTGGTAAATTAATTGGCATCTGTCTATATTGTTTCTAGCATGTACTGCATTTGTGTGTTATGTGTGTATGCATTAATTTGAAATAGGAACCTTAGATTGTAAGCTACTTGAGAGCAGGGACTAGTGTGAATGTACAGTGTGTGATATGCTGCATAAAATGATTGTGCTATATAAACGTCTGTAATAAATAAAAAGTAATTTTGCATTTTAAACTTCAGGATTATTTGGCATTTTTATTAACATGACCATTTCCTTTGCAATCTTCCTTGAATAAGAGAGGTATGAATAGGTCCAGAATTAATTAAATGAAGAATAAATGACATGAGCTTTTTCTTAAAAAGCCTGATGCCTTAGCTATGGCAAAGCAGATGGGACATTTTCATACAAATGCTAACCTAGTAAAAATCCACTTGTCACAATTCCACAGCTTTGTTTTGTCTTTGGACTTGATTTTGCATCATGCTTTAAATGGAATTGATTGTGTGGTTGTAATGAAAGCAACAAATTGATTTTTATCCAGAGTTACAAAGAGTAAATAGAAAAATGTTCCCATCTTGACCTTCTAGGGAAGCTTCAGGGATTTAGGGGCTCTAAACCATTTTTTTTCCTTTACCAAGAGATTGCATGCAAGTTGAAAGAATTTAAGTGAATTTTGAAAGTAAACCAATAGGGAAATATATTTTATAGGATTGCTAACTGACTATTTATTATGCTTAATTTATGTTATTATATTATTAATTATTTACAACTAAAATACTAGATCAAAAATATACAACTCTTCACGCTGGAGACATGAGTATTGTGATTTTGTTTTTGTGTTCTGTGGAACATTTAAAAGCTGAAAATGTTTTGTTCTAAAAGAAAGGTAAATTATTATCATAGAATAGGTTCTGCTGCATGAAAACCACGTAAACAAAAAATTCTGACTGCAAAAAAAATAAAAATTACAAATGCTGAATCACCACTGAGGTAGCACATGTGTATTTGTTGATGTATGAGGACACTTCATTTTCGCTTACATACCCTAAAGTAGTAATTTACTTATTCACAAGCTAATTTTAGTTGTAAGAACTTTTCTGAAATGATTTTTTTGAATCGTTCAGTGAAACTTTTTTATGTCAATGCATTAATTTATTTATTCAAATGATAATGCTTGAGAAAGATTTCTTCAGACCTAACCTTTAAAAACGATAAGGTTCTAAAAGCTGATGATATACTTGGATGCAATGTTTTATATAGAGCAGAAATGTTCCTTTTTATAGATAATTTTTCTATTTTTTATATAGATAATTTCTTATATTCTATCTATTAATATAAATCTGGACAAAAATGTCCCTGCATCCTTAATAGCCATCCATTTTCTGTCCCACGAGTCTGTAAACAGTGTAATATTTAAAGTGGATCCATTTTGTGGTTATTTTGTACTTTTAATCTTTTTAATTATGAATTTTATAAAAATGTATTTATTCTGCATAAAATAACCACTGGATTTTTTTAATCTGCTAATCCCCAAAAAATCCCAATTCATTTCACTGTCAACAGTAATCTCTAAGAGCACTCTATTCTTTCAAGCCCACTTGATGTCCTGCAGGTTGCGGCAGAACAATACACAGGAAAGGCTTAGACATTGAGCTTGCATGCTTTTTGACTCCATTTTAAACCCTTTGTTCACACCAGGGTGGCATTTTTTCACACAGTATGTGGCAGCTTTGACTCTGATCCAGTCTGTCTTATGGAATCAAAATCTGCTGGTTTTTTTCTGAGCTGTCTCCTAAACTGTATGTGTGATACATACATTCTTAGCTCTTTACCCCGTGCAATATTATCCACATTTAAAGTAGAAAAGTAACAAACAGGCATTGTAAGATAAGGTGATAAATGTGATAAAAAATGTGTGCAAGTGAACCATCCACCATAAATATGTGCTATTAGATTATTGTTTTCCTACTGCTATTGTTCAGTAAAGGTGTGGTAGTAGAGCATGGTCATAACAAATAGAACCATTCATCATTAGTTGATGTTATACAAAAGTATTTAAAACTGCAGCTGAAAAAAAAATACAGAAAAATATCATGTATTAATTCGAAGTTTTAATAAATTAATCTTTTAATCCATATAGAAATTAGCTTTTTTGTTTCACAAACACAGGATTACCATGTAAACCCTCCATTTATATGTTTTGTTATGTTCACAAAAAGTAACAAAATGTTCCGTTATCATATAAACATTTTAATTATTGTTTCAGTTTTTGATAACTGGCTGTGTCCCCAAATTTTGGTAATGTAATATATATTTTACTTTTTTATCGTTTTGCAATACAATATCATTTAAAAAAAAAAATATTTTAGCATAAGCATACCGTTATTGAATTTTTACATTCTGATTACTGATTTTTTTTTGTAAATGATCACCTTTGTGTATCTTATTGATGTGTTTGTGTAATATAAACATATAAGATATACGTTCACTTTTTCCCCAGTATGTTGGCATATTGTTTGCTTAAATTTAATAATGAAAAAAATTGCAAATATTTAAGTCTCACTAACTATATACTGTGCAAGATTTTTCTTTGTTTTTGATAGTCTTGGATAATCTTGCAAACTTTTGTGTGTTTACCAGAGTAAATACAATAAGTAATAAATATTAATAATAATATTAAATATTGCAGACGTTACATTTTAACTTAGTTTTGAGACAAACAATGCGTCTTTTTCCTGTTTGCTTTCCAAAATTACGATAAAATTACAATAAAAAGTTAACATTTAATGCAATTAATGCAATAAATAATTAAGTCTCTCCTTTAATTTCCTCTCTTTCTTTTTTAATCTCTTTTTTTTTCCTTTTTTTCTTTTTTTCTTTCTCTCTTTTTTCTTTCTTACTTTCTTTTTTTCTTTTTTCTTTCTTTCTTTCTATTTCTTTCTCTCTCTTTCTCTCTTTCTTTCTTTCTTTCTTTCTTTCTTTCTTTCTTTCTTTCTTTCTTTCTTTCTCTCTTTCTATATGTATATAACCATTGTAACTGTACATATTAGGCTTCCACATTAGAATAAAGCATAAGTGGATAGAGATAAATTTAATATGAATCTGATTAAAAAGTATGCACATTTAAGCAAATAAAAACAAGGTTAAATGTGTCCTGTTTGCAACTACCTAATTTTCAAACTGCATAATTACATAAAACAGTGAGACTTTTTTGTTTGTGATACTTATAAAGTGCATCTTGCCAATCCAGCTAACCCCATCACTGTTCCACAGCGACCTTTTCAGCTTTTGTTCGTTTCTTCCATCATATTGCATCTTCTCCATTAAAACACACTTTATTGGCAAGCAGGTTTGCCACAAAACCCGTCTTTTCGTCTTTGTTCTACACTTGTATTATTAAAATCCAGTTGCACTCAGCTTGCCCTTTAACTGGTCTAGAAGTCAGCATGGTCTATTTCAGCTTGGATGAAAACCGCTCTCATTGTGAATTATGTTTCATCTGTCAGTGTAACCTTTATTCTTATGTGCACCTCCCCTTTGCCTGTAGCAATTAAGAATAAGGAAAGTAAGCCTTGTAGTATAAAGTAATGCTGTCTCAAGAAATACGCACAGATGTCGCCTATGTGAAGCACAGCCATGAAGATTTGTTAAGTCCTCTTGGTATTTTGTTATCAGGATTTTAGTAACCTTACTATCAAACATATTTTTTCCAGACAGAGCAGGTGGTGCTGGCTGTCACCGTGAAATAATTCTTTCTTTCTTTCTGAATAAAATGCATTGCTGAGAGTGCTTACTTTTCACAGTAAAAAAAAAAAAAAAAAAAATATATATATATATATATATATATATATATATATATATATATATATATATATATATATATATATATATATATATATATATAAAAAGTTGAATATATAAAAATGTATCCAAAAATATTTTATGAATAAGAGTAGAAGTACAGATTTATCAGGTTTAACAGTTTTTGTGCTTTTTACTATTACTGTTTATTTAATTTTGTTGTTATAAATAATAATCAATGCAGTTAAAAAGGCGATAGCATATCAAAATTAAAACATAATTATTCATTGTATATTTTATCCTCCCAATCATCTCACATATCCATTTATATAGATGTATGAAAAGTTTATTAAGATTTTTTTTTTTTTTTTTTTTTATTAATCTACATTTCAAAATATAAATAAATGAAAAAAAATGGCATGAAAAATGTAAAATCGCATAAATCCACAAAAAAAGTAAATGATTAGTTCTAGATGTAGAACATTAATGGCAGTCAAGGTGACGTTTTACACAGCTCATTAAAAAGATCATGCAATGAATGCATTAAAGAGAAATAATTATAGCTTGGGAGGAAAGAAAAAAAAATGTTTGGCCCACCGCTCAGGTTTAGTTGGAAAAGTGCTTGCTAAGCTATCTATTTCACACATGCAACGACAGAAGGTTCGATATTCATTCAATCGATGAGTGAAAAGGCACAGTGGCAAAATTGGACGTAGTCCTTTTCAAATACAGATCTCAAATGTCCCCCTACAGTCTGTAGTCACACGGCTGGTGGTGTGGCACACAAGGAGCAAGGGTTACATCAAGGCTGTTCCCTGGACCGTTCAAACAGTCTAGACCATTGACCTGCAACATCATGCCCTTTGAAGAAGATGCAAGTTTGTTCACGAGAAAGAAAAATCAAGGCGTACCCCTTGTAACAAAAGGGAGCAGCTCGTGGCTGCAAAGAGGTAAGCAGGGTTAAGCGAAAAAGGCATCTGCTACCATGGTTACAGGCCAACTATGAAAACCTTGCCTTTCATGGAAAACTGTTCTCATGCTCCCTTACAGACAGTGTCATGCATTATAAGCAAAGGCAGGTTGTTCTGAAAATTCGCATAGTTATTAAACTGCAAAATGATATGCAAGCACATGTCTCATATCAGGAGGAAAAAAAAAAAAGTCACATGACAGTTCCCGAGACTTCTGCTGTTTCATGAAAAAAAATCCCCTATTGCTGGGCAGATCTAGACAAATGTTAGCACGAAACAACCTTTCCTATGATAGGCAAGATCTGCCCTTTTCATTTTTTGCCGATTAAAAAAAGAGGTTACGGAGGTCAAGGTTTTTTTGTGACCAGGCCACAAACCCTTCTTTATGGCCATTGCTTTGGACTGAATAGCATTTGGAGTAAGATTTTGCATCTCTTTAAGATCGAGCTGTTCTCATAGGTTTGACAGAGCATGAAAAGTAATGAATTTCTATCTTGCTGACCTTCGCTGTGTTCTCATTTCTTTCCTGACTGTGCATTTCTTTGCATGAAGTACATGTTGGATTTCTATTCTCGCTAGGAAGATGAAGCCGGCAAAAAAAGCCAAAAAAACAGCGGGATAGATTTTTAAGGAACTGTTTTTTTTTCCCTTCTCTATTTTTTCTTGATCTTTTTTATTCTTTACCCATTGACTCAATGTGAATTTCTTGCTTGCATTTAATCTGTATTGTTTTTTCATGCAATAGAAGTGACCTTTAATGCTACTAGTGAATTAGATTTGTTTATTAAGCAGTAGCAGATGAAGATCATTGCTGTGTTGCATACAAAAATAACACTGTAAGCTGCAAGATACACTTTGAACTTAAAAATCTTTATTCAGCTGGTTTATTCAGGATCATGGATGCTTCCTTAAACTAAAAATCTCTGTTCCGCTTTGTCTGTAGATGTAGCGTATGAAGACATGGAATGTTATCAGTTTGTGAGCATGAGAATGTTGAAATACATGTATGTGTCCTTATCTATTTGCAGTGATAGCTGGCTTTTGATCCACAGTGTGAATGGTGTAGTAGCTCTTCATAAAAGTGTTGGCAAAAGTGGTTTGACGATATATTTCCCATGTATGCTTGTGTGTGCTGTGTTTAACAATTGTTTATATATATTATATTTTATATTGTGTTTTGCTGCCTGTCGTACTAATAATATATATATATATATATATATACTGTATATATATATATATATATATATATATATATATATATATATATATATATATATATAATCTATATATATATATATGTATATATATATATATATATATATATATATATATATATATATATATATATATATATATATATTATCTATATTTGTGATTTTGCTTGAAGAGGGGCCTCTGCCAGTGCTTCTTCCATTTCTTTGTCTTCTTTGTCTTCTTCTTCATCTTCTTCTTTTTTGTCTTCTTCTTTGTCTTCTTCATCATCATCTTCTTCTTCGTCGTATTCTTTTTAGTTTTCTTCTTCTTTGTCTTCTTCTTCTTCTTTGTCTTCTTCTTCTTTTTAGTCTTCTTCTTCTTTGTCTTCTTTTTCATCTTCTTCTTCTTTGTATTCTTCTTCTTCTTTAGCTTCTTCGTCTTCTTTTTCTCCGTCTTCTTTTACTTTCTCTTTTTGACTCCTAAAGCATTCCTATTTTCATGTTGGTAGTTATTATTCCAGTATATATATTTTTTATTTGTACTGATTAAAGTATATTATTCTAATATATTGTATCCCATTAATACACCATATATTAATACAAAGAACTTGATCTTAGTGCTAAAATATTCATATGACAGTGTGGTAATTGTATCTTTAACGTTAACCCCTTAGAAGACAGAAATAGTGGTGCTGCATTCTTCTGCACGGTGCAAATCAGGCCAAACAGTATTGTCTGGGTTTTCTTTATAGACACGCTGGGATACTCGGTGATCCCCAGAGCTTACAGGTTCATATATAGCTGACACACATAGAGAGATTGAATGATGTACCAAGGTCAAAAGAAGCTGTCGCTGAAGGTTAAACAGACAGCTACAGCTTCTAATTTTGATTCACCTGTTAAATAATATCTGTCTGGTTTTATTTTTCAGTTAATCTCATTAACAATACGCTGCTGTTCCATTAAACGCTATGACTTTATTATGATCTGTGGATAAGCAGGCTATAATAATCTCAGCAACATTTATATTGCCATTGTCTTCTTCATTAGACTTGGCAAGGGGAGACTTCCTGTTAAGAAGCACTTAGTTACTTGCCTGTATTCCAGTGTCCTTTATAGACTCTGGATCGGTACAGGGATCTGTATAGACGGTATGTAACATCAGTATTATGAAGGCAAATGCAACCATTTAACAGAATAAGGGGGCATGGTTACCTTAGGAGCATATAGACAACTGTTTTAGTCTGAAGACTGGCCACTGAACCAAATAGAGAAACCTCTGGTGAGGTCTGGCACAAAATTGGATGCTAAATAGTAAAATATAGAAATGTATAGCTGTGAATGCTACTTGTGCTGCATCTAGGGCTATATGGCTTTTGAATAAGCAGGGGAGTAGATGAAAATTTCCTATGCAGAAAATGAAACCACGTAATTATGTCTTGTAGTCAATTATGAATAATTTTATCAGCGAATGCAATTATACAACATTAATTGTGGCTGCATGTATTTTTCTTCTCTTTTTTTAACTTTTAGAAAATCTAACCTAATCTTCATTGACTATTTTGCATGAACTGTATACATAAACACACATTTGTCTCCCCAGTCTGCAAATAATATGAGCAAAAATATGCTTTTTTTTGTGGAACATTTATCCTTGTCCGTACATTTCAACTCTGCTGACAGGTATTTTGTCAGATATATGTGAGATAAATGTTTAGTTTGAGGAAACTGTCAAGGATGTTTATTTCACCTCAACCTGAAAGTCAAAAGGTATAACTATGGCTTAAACCTTTGGGAAAAACACATTACAGAGTTTGTATTTGCTACCAAACTACAACTGAGAAAAACTCCATTGAGGCCGGTCATTACTACACAAAGGGTGACCAGCAAACTAGCCCTGAAAACAGGTGTTCAGCAGAAAATATATAACTAAGGATTTTTTTGTAGGCCTTACGGTCTTGTAGTTGCTGAGACTTACTTAGTGGCAAGCTCAATTGACCAAAGTAGTCCAATCCCTTCTGTGGATTTTATTAGGTAGAACATGGCAGACATGTGTTGTTTAGTTTGTAATTATGAAAGAACGAAACCACCATACATGAATACGTTAACACAGCTCACAATGGCAATGGCAGGGTTAGTGGACATTTGGAATATGTAGAAACATATTTTGCAAGTGTTTCAGGTTGTGTATGTGTATTCAGTTCCATGGATAGATAAGATACAATTTAACTCCTACTGTGTCATGTATGAGGGGATTGAAGGGTTTCTGGGGAATGTAATAGGATGTAGAGAAGGTTGATGGATCAGTTGTAGGGGAGGATAAATGCAATACATCTTAATGTTTTCACTTTGCCCTATTTGTTGCTGCAACTGTTAATAAATTGTCTAATCTAAAGGTAAATCCAGAAGAGAACTAGAGCGTCCAAAGTTCTACCCGTACCAAGATCCCAATCCTTTAGCTTGCTGATTGTGATTAAAAAAATTCTCTTAGGTTGCATGTCATACTACATAGTACAAATTCTTGAGTGCCTGGACTAGTCTAATGTTCTAATTTTGTCCGATTATGAGTAACGAAGCCCCCCCTTACTGGGTACCATTGCTGATTGGTAATGACTTGGATCTATTGACCAGGATGTTTTCAAATAATGTAATGTCTGTATTTAACAGGACCATAGACCTATAGGTGGCACATTACACATTATGCGCTTTTTGTATTAGATATACAGGTGCATCTCAAAAAATGTAAATATCAAAAAGTAATTTATTTCAGGAATTCAATTCAAAAAGCGAAACTCATATATTATATAGATTCATTGCACACAGGGTGATATATTTCTAGCATTTCTTTATTTTATTTTTGATGATTATGGCTTACAACTAGTGAAAACCCAAAATTCGGAATCTCAGAAAATTTTAATATTACATAAGACAAAAAAAAAAAAAGATTTTTAAAACAGAAATGTTGGCTTACTGAAAGTCATGTCCATGTACAGTATATTATGCACTTAATACTTGGTCAGGGCTCCTTTTGCATAAATTACTGCATCAATGCGGTGTGGCATGGAGGCGATCAGCCTGTGGCACTGTTGAGGTGTTATGGAATCCCAGGCGGCTTTGATAGCAGCCTTCAGCTCATCTTCATTGTTGGGTCTGGTGTCTCTCATCTTCCTCTTGACAATACCCCACATATTCTCTATGGGGTTTAGGTCAGATGAGTTTGCTGGCCAATCAAGCACAGTGATACCATGATCATTAAACCAGGTATTGATACTTTTGGCAGTGTGGGCAGGTGCCAATTCCTGCTGGAAAATGAAATCAGATTTTCCATAAAGCTGGTAGGCAGAGGGAAGCATGTAGTGCTCTAGAATTTCCCGGTAGAGGGTTGCGCTGATTTTGGACTTGATAAAACACAGTGGACCAACACCAGCAGATGACATGGCTCCCCAAATCATCACTGACTGTGGAAACTTCACACTGGACCTCATGCAACTTGGGTTTTGTGCCTCTCCACTCTTTCTCCAGACTCTGGGACCTTGGTTTCCAAATGAAATGCAAAATTGACTTGCATCCGAAAAGAGGACTTTGGACCACTGAGCAACAGTCCAGTCCTTTTTTCCCTTAGCCCAGGTAAGACGCTTATGACGTTGTCTCTGGTTCAGAAGTGGCTTGACACAAGAAATGCGACAGCTGTAACCCATGTCCTGGATACGCCTGTGTGTGGTGGCTCTTGAAGCACTAACACCAGCTGTAGTCCACTCCTTGTGAATCTCCCCCAAATTCTTGAATGGCCTTTGCTCCACAATCTTCTCAAGGCTGCAGTTATCCCTGTTGCTTGTGCACCTTTTTCTTCCACACTTTTTCCTTCCACTCAACTTCCCATTAATATACTTGGATACAGCACTCTGTGAACAGCCAGCTTCTTTAGCAATGACCTTTTGTGATTTGCCCTCCTTGTGGAGGGTGTCAATGACTGTCTTCTGGACAACTGTCAAGTCAGCAGTCTTCCCCATGATTGTGTAGCCTACTGAACCAGACTGAGAGACTATTTAAAGGCTCACGCTTTAGAGGTGTTTTGAGATAATTAACTGATTAGAGTGTGACGCCATGAGTCTACAATATTGAACTTTTTCACAGTATTCAAATTTTCTGTTTCTAATCATAAAAATTAAAAGAAAGAAATGCCTGAAATATATCACTCTGTGTGTAATGAATCTATATAATACGTGAGTGTCACTTTTCAAATTGAATTACTGAAATAAATTAACTTTTTGATGATATTCTAATTCTTTGAGATGCACCTGGAGGCTTCCAACTCTGGCGGTGATTATGCACATGAAGAAAAGATTAGATTAACCACTTTGTATCCGCGCCAATTCTGACACTTCGTTCCTACATGTACAAATTTACATTTTCTTTGCTCGAAAATTACTTAGAACCCCCAAACATGATATATATATATATATATATATATATATATATATATATATATATATATTAGCAGAGACCCTATAGAATAAAATGGTGGGTGTTGCAATTTTTTATGTCATATAGTTTTTGCGCAACGGTTTTTCAAACGCAATTAAAAAAAATACACTTTAACGAATGAACCCCCCCTACCCACAATATTTACCCCACTTTTTTTATAGAAAGATAATGGTACAACAAATAAAAAGATACCTAACATGTCATGCTTTAATATTGCATTTACTGCCTTTGAAATGGCAGCAAACTACGGTGCTTAAAATTCTCCATAGGTGACGATTTAATTGTCTTTATAGGTTACCAATTTAGAGTTTCACAGAAGGTCTGGTGCTAGAATTATTGCTCTTGTTCTGACTTTTGCAACAATACCTCACATGTGTGGTGTGATCATTGTTTATATATGCGTGCGGGTAATGTATGTGTTTGCGCCTAAGCACGGTGGGATCGGGGCATTTACCTATTTTTTTTATTCAAATTTTTACATTTTACACTTTTTTGGATTAACTTTATTGCTATCACAAGGGCTGAACAACATCCCTTGTGACAGCATGGGTCATGGGCTATTAGACCCCAGATCTCTCCTCTAGCCTCTCATGTAGCCAATCAGACACAGATCGGTCTGATAGGCTGATTTCCTGGTCGCTAACGACCAGGTAATCAAAGAGGCAAAATTGGAAGTGACAAAACACTCCCGGTTTCTGTGGTTGCAGTGAGAGAGGAATGACGTCAGTTTCTCTCTTTCTGTTCAGTGCAGCAATTTCTGATGGCTGCATTGTTCCCGGGATCCATATTGGAAAGGTAGAGTCCGGGAAAGGCGGCGGCGATAAGGAGGTGGTACCACCCCTTCCACCACCCGCAGAAGTGAATGAGTGACTAATTAGCCACTCAAATCACTTCTGATAGAAAGGGAATGGTCGTCCGAAAAGATCCATACACAAGATGATGCCACAAGATCATTCCAGTATAACTAGTGAAACCCGAGGAAATCCATGGACGGCAAGTAGTTAAATGTTTTTGGAAAGCGTGGGGCTAGTTGGTTAGGTTAGGAAAGCTTGTAGTACCTAGTACTTAATGCATCAGGACCCAGACTCTTGACTGATTTTAGTTCTGTGAGGAAAAATTTGAATTACTCTTCTGTTAGGTGAACCTTTAAAGCCTGCAAGGGAGATAGATCTAATACTTTTGGAGTGTAGATCTTTCCCCCTTGCAGACTTTAAAGGGAATAGATCTGGGCCAACTCAATATCGAACCCAATGGCCTAAGACTGGGATGCCATGAGCGTATAATTCAATATTGAGTTGGCCCACCCTTTGCAGCTTTAACAGCTGCAACTCTTCTGGGAAGGCTGTCCACAAGGTTTGGGAGTGTGTCTATGGGAATATTTGACCATTCTTCCAGAAGTGCACTGATGTAGATAAGAAGGCCTGGCTGAGGTCAGGACTCTATGCAGGCCAGTCAAGTTCCTCCACGCCAAACTCGCTCATCCATGTCTTTATGGACCTTGTTTGTGCACTGTTGTGCAGTCATGTTGGAACAGAAAGAGGCCATCCCCAAACTGTTCCCACAAAGTTGGGAGCATAAAATGATCCAAAATGTCTTGGTATCCTGAAACCTAAAGAGTTCCCTTAGCTGGAACCAAGGGGCAAAGCCCAACCCCTGAAAAACAACCCCACACCATAATCCTCTCTTCACCAAATTATTTGGACCAGTGCACAAAGCAAAGTCCATAAAGACATGGATGAGCGAGTTTGGGGTGGAGGAACTTGACTGGCCTGCACAGAGCCCTGACCTCAGCCCGATAGAACACCTTTGGGATAAATTAGAGCGGAGACTGCAAGCCAGGCCTTCTCGTCCACATCAGTGCCTGACCTCACAAATGCGATTCTTGAAGAATGGTCAAACATTCCCATAGACACACTCCTAAACCTTGTGGACATCCTTCCCAAAATAGTTGAAGCTGTTAAAGGCTGCAAAGGGTGGGCCAACCCAATATTGAACCCTACTGACTAAGACCGGGATGCCATTAAAGTTCATGTGTGTGTAAAGGCAGGTGCCCCAATACTTTTGGTAATATAGTGTAGACACTGAAGAATTGCTTGGGATTTATTAAAAGTAGTTGAGCTTACTGAATGGTTAGGTTCTAATGGGAAAGATAATACTGTCAAAATTGTTTTGCAGGCGGCTTTTAGTGAATATTGCCCATAGAAACATTAATACCTCAAAAATGTGTGGCTGTTTTATTTTATAGAAATGCCGTTGCTAGAAAAGTGCCTTATTGTCTACATTGTCTATGGTTTGTAATTTTTGCATTATGCTCTGTATAGTGCATGCCTGCTGGTGTGTGCTGTGTAGGGGTCGTGTCATTCGCTGATACAATGCATCCCCTGTTTACCTTCTTTCTTTAGTAGTTAAGCCCTTGGCACCAGCTGCCACCAGCCCTTTAAGGGGTTTGCTATGCCAGGAGGTAGGGTGTAGCTTATGGCCATGTGACCGCTGTGATTAGCTGTCACGGCAGTCACATGATCGGAAGAAAAGTTCTGATCGCAAACAGCGATCTGGAACTTTCCGTGAGCCGCTGGTCACTGTGCCGGGAGCATGCAAGGCGGTGCTCTCGGCACAGAACTGCTATTGCACGCAAATATGTAGCTGCTCGGCGCCAAGGCCCAGCCAATAGGCTGCATATTTGCGTGCCCTCATCGCAAACTGGTTAAAGGGTAACTCCACTTTCGGGGGAACAAAATACCAAACAATAAATAAATAATAATAAAGCATTTACTGTACAGTACATTTGCGACTAGTGCCCATCATGGCTGCCGGTCAGTGCCCATCAGTGCCGCCTGTCAGTGCCCATCAGTGCCGCCTGTCAGTGCCCATCAGTGCCGCCTGTCAGTGTTGCCTGTCAGTGCCCATCAGCTCTGCATATCAGTGCCCATCAGTGCTTCATATCAGTGCCAGCTCATAAGTGCCCATTGGTGCAGTCTCATCAGTGCCAACTCATCAATGCCTGTCAGTGAAGGAGAAAACAACATTTGTTTTAGTTTGTTTAGGAAAAAATAAAAACCACAGAGGTGATCAAATACCGCCAAAAGAAAGCTCTATTTGTGGGAAGGAAATTGATAAAAATTTAGTTTGGTTACAGTGTTGCATGACCGCGCAATTGTCATTCAAAGTGCGACAGCGCTGAAAGCTCAACATTTTCCTGGGCAGGAAGGGGCGAAAGTGCCTGGTATTGAAGTGGTTAAACTGTCTCTCTGCTGGACAGCCTAAAATTGTTGAAGGAGAAATCATTACACAGGAGGTTAAAGAAACTGTTGAGTCTTCCCCCACCTGGAAAACACCCGTGATTAACTCTCTTCTCAAGTTGATTTAGAATATATTGAGATTTTGGCACCATACTTGGAGTCTACTTTAATGAATTCTGCGAATCATTCTGACTTTTAAAGGGGTTGTAAAGGTAAAAAAAAAAATCCCTAAATAGCTTCCTTTACCTTAGGGCCCTTTCACACTGGTGCGTTTTTGCCGCGTTTTCGCGGTAAAAATAGCGCTATTAAAATGCTCATAAAATGCTCCCCATGCCCCCTCCATTGAAATGAATTAAAAAACGCTGTAAAAACGCGGTAAAAACAGCGTTAAAATCGCAGAAAAACACAGCGATTTTACCGCGTTTTTGCCGCGATTTACCGCGTTTTTAATTCATTTCAATGGAGAGGGGCATGGGGAGCGTTTTAATAGTGCTATTTTTACGGCAAAAACGCACCAGTGTGAAAGGGCCCTTAGTGCAGTCCTCCTTCACTTGCCTCATCCTTCCATTTTGCTTTAAAAAATGTTTACCTTTACAACCCCTTTAAAGTTGATGACAGATGCTTTTGTAATTTCTAAGCTAAGGCAGTATTCCACAAAATGTTCTTTTTTATAGACTAATTTCCTTGACTAATAAAGATGCCAAACCTTGGTCCAAACTACCGTGGGATCAAATGGAATTTATACTTAGACTGTCACTAGATATAAATGAGGAGAGTAATTCATTTTTTTTTAAAACAAAGAATGACTTGTAAGCTACAGGGTCCTTGCAGCCTTGAATGGCAAAAAAAAGTCTAAAGCCTCGTACACACGATCAGTCATCCGATGAGAACGGTCTGAAGGACCGTTGTCATCGGTTAACCGATGAAGCTGACTGATGGTCCGTCACACCTACACACCATCGGTTAAATAACCGATCGCGTCAGAACGCGGTGACGTAAAACACAACGACGTGCTGAATAAAACGAAGTTCAATGCTTCCAAGCATGCGTCGACTTGATTCTGAGCATGCATGGATTTTTTTTAACCGATGGTTAAATAACCTATGGGGCTCACACACGATCGGTTTTGACTGATGAAAACGGTCCATCAGACCGTTGTCCTCTGTTTAACCTATCGTGTGTAAGAGGCCTAAAACTTTAGTTTTTATTGCCCAACTCATACGTCCACCAACCTGTTTCCTTTATATGACTATAGGCAGATACCTCCACCAAAAGACCAGGAATGGAGGTATCTATCAGCCCTTGCCATCTCACTAAGCTAGAAAATCTGCCCTTGCGATAATTAATTCAACTGACTGGCTGTCCCATTATTGCCCTCTAAATCACAGGCAATGTATGAGCGTGGAGCTGTGACATTACCAAGGGATTAATTATTACAGCAACCAGAAGCCAGCATAACGTGGGATACACATCATTAGAGGTACATTATTACAGTGGTGCTGTATGCCCCGAAAAACTTTACCAAACTTCAGCTTTAAATATAGTCCTGTCCTTATATTAAAATCTGTACTAAAACAAATCATCTTCTAAATCTCTAGAGTGATTCTGTGATTGCCCACCCAAGATCTGTGTTTTCTCAAAAAAAAAAAATCATACTCCTTGCCTACTTATTCCTTTTGGATTATACAATCTGTTATAAACACTTGTGAAAGGGTAAGACAATAGCCAGGACTCACAAACTACTCGCTAGTTAAAAATGACTAAATATTTACTCAGCTTGCAAGTCCAGATATCAAAGCGCTGCAGTTACAGCACGATACAGTTCTTAGGACAATCGCAAACATGTGTCACAACTTTCCCAACATGGAGGTTTAACAAAACAAATGAAACAAAGTAAAACTGTAATATGCAGCAAGTAGACATGTGCACACTGAAATAGTTTGTTTCGGAATTTCGGTTTCGTATGAAAAATGAATTTATTTAGATACTCCCGAAATGTATTTTTGTTTATTTTGTTTCGTTAAAAAATGCATTCATCCGAAAATCCGAATTAAGGTTGAATCTGTCAATTAAAGGCTTATGGTGTCTGTCGAATGTTCTAAGAAGATTCGACGACGCAAGCTAAACTGTACGACGCCGTAATCGTACATTTCCGGTCAAATGCTCCGCCCACAAGCTATAGTAGAATTCTAATGTTGTATGACTAGTAATAATTATAATTATTATTACTAGTCAACCAACATTAGAATTATTCTATAACCTATGGGCGGAGCATTTGACCATAAATGTCTGCTCGCGGTAATCGTATGTTTTTAGCTGCTTCGGCGATTCTTCATGTCTATATAATGTTGATACTTATCTCTCTATGTTGAATCTTTTCTCTCTATGTTGAAAAATCTTGGACCAATAGAGTTAGGTTAGGCACATTCAACAGCAGGTTCGATAGACACAGATCGCTATTGTCACCGTCATGTCGAATATTCTATCTATATCAAACTGTTGTCACAATGAAATAAAAATAAAGCATTTTTTATGTCGGATCTTTAGGATTCCGGATTCTGCGCGTTTGTTAAAAAGAACGCGAAAATCTATGAAATTCGGACATAAATACATTCAGACCTACTAGCTACCCTTTGCCTCTGAAGTCTCCTAATAAGCATCTCGATTTGCACTGCTGTCACATTCACTCACACCTCCATGTCCCATCCATTAGGACTTGTTGCACCCCTACTGCATTTAGGCTGGGAGGGCCCAAGGAACTCCCTGTTGCTGTTTAATGCACCAGATCTGACCACCAGGCTGTCATCTATGTCAACCCTCCGAAGCACACCTTCTCTTTTTCTCTTCTGCTCAACATTTGAAAAACCCCCTGCCCTGTAGGCGTTCTCCTGATAAAAAATTCTAATGGCGTAACATGTCTGTTACTCTATAATATTGGATTATCATGGTATACTATGAGGCATGTGTAAGGTGAATTTCTTCTATAAGACCACGCAGGTAGGTCTTTAGGTTCAAATGACAGAGAGAGGTTCCACCAGCCCCAGGACTGGAGATCTTAAATGATGACACAGGAAACAAGCATGCTTTGTGATCATATGAAAATCTGCTTTTTACTCAGTATTGCTCAGTATATATACAGTATGAGAAACACCTGTGTCATTCTTACAATGCATACGTGTGGTTTTTCAAAAATACATTTAGGTCAATCATTTGCTCAGCTGTTACCTAAGTTCATATAACATATGTATGTGAACTTGAAAAACTATGTTTTATGAGTTTACACAAGTATTGTAGCAGTAAACTTTATCTTAAAGTGGAGGTTCACCCGGAAATACCATTTTTTACCCTTAGATTCCTGCTCATTTTGTCTAGGGGAATCGGCTAGTTGTTTTAAAATCGAAGCTGTACTTACCGTTGTAGAGAGCGAGCTTCTCCGCCGCTTCCGGGTACGGGCTGTGGGACTGGGCGTTCCTATTTTGATTGACAATCTTCCGACAGGCTTCCGACGGTCACATCCATTGCATCACGATTTTCCGAAAGTAGCCGAACGTCGGTGCGCAGGCGCCGTATAGAGCCGCACCGACGTTCGGCTTCTTTCGGCTACTCGTGACGCGATGGATGCGACCGTCGGAAGCCTGTCGGAAGACTGTCAATCAAGAAGGAATGCCCAGTCCCGAAGACCATACCCGGAAGCGGCGGAGAAGATTGCTCTCTACAACGGTAAGTACTGCTCGGATTTTAAAACAACTAGACGATTCCCCTAGACAAAATGAGCATCAATCTACGGGTAAAACATTTTTTATGGGTGAACTCCCGCTTTAAGCAAATATTTGGATATAGTGGAGAGAGATTAGAACCCCTGTCAGTTTTTATTGCTGTCTGTAACCCCGTTAAGGATATTCACCCTCTCTTTCTCAATCAATAAAAACTTCACATCATATATATGTACACCATTGTTCATAAGTCCAGGCTAGGACAACCCTTATCACAGATATAAAAAATATGTTATACATACAATCCCATTGCTTTGTTGCCTATATAATGGCTCAATGGGGCGTCCTTCCTGAATGTTGTCAATGGATTTTTAGGTCACACCACTTCCTCAGGACAGAACAATTGTTGTGAAATACATTAAATATAATTAAGAAAACAATAATATCAAAATTATTAGAGCATTCCCTTGCATCTCTAGGCGAGCGTGACATATAGACAAGCGTCCACAAGGCATGACAGCCATCAAGAAGAACCTTAATAGATGGTAAATACAACCCTAAATAAGCATAAACCATAAATAACAACCAGGGAAACCTCACACTATCATAATGTCTCACTTACCAAAAGAAAATTAAGAAACAATTAATGATCCACAAAGGTGTTCACTTAGCACACCCTTGATCTCTACATAATAGTATATAATATGGCTCTGCCCTGACTATAAAGAAAAAAGAGAGGAGACAAGGGGGGAGAGGGGGGCAGATGTGTCAATAGCCATCCATCAAAAAACACCCATGGGCAAATACACACAGCAAACCACATAGTTGCATGTCTAACTGTGGATGACCTTAATTATGTTTTAATGTTTGAGAATAAACTAGATGTTGAAAGAACAACAGCAGATAGCTTTCTATACTGTGAACTATATACTGTATGCATTATACTGATCTGTCCTGCAGATGGCACTATAGTGTGTATCTAAGGTAATGTAAACAGAGGAAGTGTTATCTCTCTCGTTCCACAGGCTTGAGGTGAAGATGTTTCATAGAAATTCCAGTTGAGAACTGGTAAAATACCTTAGAAAAACACAAACACACTCCAGGAAAGGTAAAAACACATATTACGATGGGTGATTTATCTCCACAGCAATTGTGATTCAAAGTATTTTTAATTGCCTAAAAGATGGAGTTATACTTTAAATCAGCTCCAGACAGCAAGAACACTAAATAGTCTAGCTGTGGAATTAAGCAATCTTTCACATGCACCGTACTTCTGGATGGGTCTACACCAGCCCTTTCTGTGTCTGACAGACAAATCACTGACAAGAAGAAGGAATGTGAGACTTTTTTAAGCTGCTGGTTGCTCTCAGGGTCAAAAAGCATGTATACATAATAGTTTTAAAATCCAATAGTTTATTTACACATAATTCTCAACATAGTAAACTGTCAAAAGTCATGAATAAAACTTGCGAGATAGTATCCCAAGTGGGATTAAAAGATATTGCTATTAAAGACTGAAGGTTTGGGTTAAGCTGATTCGCGCTTCTCGGTCTCCAGGGCTTTGACAGCGTGTATTCACGGTTCAGTGCGTGTGCTTGCGGTAACGTAGTTGTCATTCGGCTATAGGCAAGCAGGTTGTTTCTGCTTTAGCAGTTGCATCCTGTGCGCTCGTATCTGTTTGTCACGCGTTTGTCGCAGGTAGTGCTGGATTTGCGAGTGCTTTCTGTTTCAGTGTGTTCTTGACTGACCAGCCGTTCGTTTGAAGCCATGATGGAGCAGCAGCGTCATTTTCGCGAGTGGGTGCTGTTTATGGGATGGCTGCTGGATATGTTCATTTGTCCAGTACTTTGGCCAGAAACAGGGGGCGGAGGCGTTTCTGGACCAAGAATTGGTTGCGCCAGCGTGACCAGTTCTCACATATCCTCTGCTTAGGGAACTCCAGGAGAATAATCCTAATGACTTTAGGAATTTTCTCCGCATGACGGACCCCGTATTCAACCGTCTGCTGGATCTTCTGTCCCCTATATCACGAGGCAGGACACTGTGATGCGCCAAGCCATCACGGCCGAGCAGAGGCTTATTGCCACGTTGCGGTACCTGGCGACTGGGAGGAGCCTGCAGGACCTCAAGTTCTCGACAGGCATCTCTCCGCAGGCGCTTGGGGTCATCATACCGGACACGTGTGCTGCCATCATCAAAGTTATGCATGAGGAGTATATTAAGGTAAGTTTCCTGGCTCTAATAATGTGGCCAACTAACTTTCTTTTTATTTTCCCAGATATGCTGTGTGTTTAACTAACGTTACCTTTTCTCCCTATGCATGTTGATATCAGCTTTTACATGTTTTATTCTTGGCCTACCTGCATATTTGTCCCTTACCCAATATTAACCTGTCCAGCATGCTATCCTAGGGACAAACCCACCTTGCCATTTTTTCTAACAGGACTTTTTGGTTTTTTGTGCCCCCCCCCCCCCCCCCCTTCAAACTTTTATTGTCCCCATCAGAGGGCTGTGGAGTCTCTTAATGAAGTGGCCCTATTATATTTCATTTCCAAATTCTCCATGCACATTTTTCTAATGCAATTTTAATACTGTGAACTGTCACAAGGATGCTTGTAGGATGTATTTGTTACAAAGTACTAAATCTCTAATTTTGTTTGTCCCCACAGCTACCCTCCACACCACAGGAATGGCAGTCTGTGGCTTCCCAATTTGCCCAGCGGTGTGATTTTCCAAACTGCGGTGGAGCAATAGATGGGAAACACGTCCGCATTGTGCCCCCACCCCGCTCGGGGTCGTACTATTATAATTACAAGGGTTATCATAGTATTGTGTTGATGGCGGTGGTGTCGGCACAGTATGAGTTTCTATATGTGGACGTGGGGAAGAACGGCGCGGATGTCTGATGGGGGAGTGTTCGCACGGACTGATTTCTATGATCGTCTCCAAGCTGGTGGTCTGGCATTGCCACCAGATGAAGATAATGTGGAAGGACTTCCGTTTGTGTTCCTAGCGGACGAGGCTTTTGGGCTTGGTCCTCACCTCATGCGGCCTTTTCCCAGAGGACCCTCACCTCAGAGAGGAGTGTGTTTAATTTTCGGTTGGCCAGGGCTCGGAGGGTAGTCGAGAATGCCTTTGGGATACTCACCAACCGGTTCCGCCTGTTCAGGACATCGATACATCTGGCGGAATATAAATTGGACACCGTTGTATTTTGCCTGCTGCATTTTGCACAACTTTTTACGCAGGCACTCCCAGGCGTACCTACCCGACATCGGTTCTGAGGCAAGACTACCCTCAGATCCCCTTCCCGGGCTGGACACTGGTCGCGCTGGCTTGGCCCCCCAATCAGCTCGTGAGGTACGCGACAAATATGTTGAGTACTTCATGGGTCGGGGGGCCATTGCTATGCCAGATCATATTTCTTTCTAATTCGGCCCCCAAAGAAAGGAATATTCTAAAAAATAATAAATAATTAGACCATTGGACTTTATACAGTTGTTTGTCATTAATGCTTTTTCTCTTTTTCTGTCTTCCTGGTTCTCTAACTAACTTCTTCAATTGTAATGCATAATTGATTTCTCCACTTTTAGTAACTAACCACATTTTGCACATTATTCACTCATCTACAAACAGGGGTATTGAGTCTAGAAATAAGAAGCAACTCCATTTGTAAATGTTGAGGTCAATTTTTTTTTAATTTTTGCTTGTTCATGACCCAAAAATAATTTTATATTTTTTTCATTACTCCCTGCTTTTGTACTTAGGAGTCTTCAAAATTTTTTTAAAATTTTCTTTTTTTTTTCAGGTAATTCAACCAAAAATATTATGCAGATTATACATTTATTAACAAGTTCACTTTTTTTTTCATCAAATATAGTTAGATTTATTGTTTACATATATATATATATATAGATTATATTTGGTGGGGTGTTTACCGCCTTAATTTTTTTTTGGCCATATTTTTTAGGCACAAAAAACAATAATTTTTTAACCATTTTTTTTTTTTTGGTGTGTTTTTCTAAAAGAAAATTTTAGGTGAGAATTTGAAGTCAAATCTCTACTTCACTAAATTCAGTGATTAGAGAGATTTATAATTCTATATATATATTTAAAAAAATTTTTGGCGTTGTTATTCTTTATGGTCTAAACTTTATAGTATCCAAAATGTTCAACATGGTCAAAAAGTAACAAAATCCAATTCAAAAAATATAAAAACTCACAACAGCAGTCAGTCATGGTGTGCTTTCACACTGGAACACGCCAAAATTGGAAGATACACACATTCAGTGCAAACTCGCCAAATGTCATTGGTTCAACAGACAAATGGCCACATGTGCTATCTGACATCATGGGTGATCAATGTCTGTGTTTTGTGGGAGCAAACCCTTCCTCTCAACTACTTGAGGATGGAGGAGGGGGTTGGACCCACAAAGCACAGACATTAGATATTCTGTGATGGCAGATAGCACATGTTGGCACACTGTGTGTGTATATTCAAATTTTGGCGTATTCATTATTCAAACTGTAAAAATGTTTGTGGGGGCGGGGGATGGGCGGGGGGTGTTTCAGTCTTTGACACGGCCCATCATGTCAATAATGTTCTTAAAATTAGATTCGATCACCATCATTCTTTGCCGCATATTGTCCATTTCCGTGCTGCATTCCAAAAGGACATTTGTTACATTCTGTTCCATGAGAAACATCCTTTCACGCATATTGTGCATTTCAGTGCTGCACTCCATTACCTGCTGAATAATTATAGCAGCACTTGCACGTGAAAATATTGGCACACCATCCTCCTCCCCTAAAACAACAAAAAAAAAATGGCATTTACAATATTATTTTTCAATGAGGCCTATCTACATATGTTTTTTGGAATCAAGCTAGGGTGACACTGACCTGATGGGCTTCTCCTTTCCACCTCTTCGACATCTTCTATCACTCCTCCTTCTTCCACCACCTCCCCATCATCTTCTATCACTCCTCCTTCTTCACCACTTCCCCATCATCTTGGACTCCTCCTTCATCCATCAATCCACCTTCTTTCAATTCGCCAAATTGTTCTTCCGCCACTTGCCCTTCATCTGCTATGACTTCTAAGTCCAAAATTACTTCTTCCTCCTCTCTTCCTTCCTCCTCTCCTTCCACATCCTCCTCTCCTTCCACATCCTCCTCTCCTTCCACATCCTCTTCTCCTTCCACATTCTCCTCTCCTTCCACATCCTCTTCTCCTTCCACATCCTCCTCCTCCTCCACATGTTGAGATGGCAGATTTTGGCCTTGTCTGGCCCTCTCTGCCTCCTCCAAATGCTGGCGACTTCTTTCCCCTGAAATAAACCAAAAAAAATGTAGACTCATCAGCACACAGATATTGGAGAGCATAAATCGCACACATTGCTTAGAAGATGCTTTCATTTAGTTACTTTTATCTTTCACCAAACCTACATTTTGCAATTACTTCTATATGGCAAGCTCTGATCCTGCCCCTTTTTAGCAAAGTGACACACATGGATGTCCCCCCTAAACTGTATTTCTGGGAGACCCTACCAAAACCCATTTTGATTTGGGGAGACACAGGTGCTCTGCATTGCAGATGTGAAAACATCTGCTTTATTACCACTGTTTTTAGAATGAATCCTGTTTGCCTTTCCCATTCTCATACTTTTTTTTTCTAGAACTAGCTTTTACACAATGTTTACAAACAAAGTTTTTGGCCAGTGAGCCATGTCCAGGTGTGTTGTTCCTGTAATAACCGAGCCTTTCTGATAAACTATGTGATGTTACGTTGTTTACTAAGAACACTGTTTGTAAATATGTAGTTATTTATGTTCTAAAAAATAAATAACAACATGTCTTTAAAATTACAAGCTGGCCAAGGAGGCAGATGGTGAAATATACATGGCAACACATTATTGCAGACAATCACCACCCCCCCCCCCCCCAACCCCAATATATATTTACTTACTTTTACGCAGAATTTTAAGTATTTTCTTCATCTGATGTGGCTCCCTCAATTTTAAGTCTGACCATCGTTTCCTCAGCTGTTCCTTGGACCTGGTGATCCCAAACATCCTCTGCATTCTCCTCGCCACCTTGTCCATAATATGTGCCTTTCGGCGGTTAGGGGTCTTGTATGGCCCTAATTCCCCATCATAGTCCTTCTTTCGCATGATGTAAACTAACTCCACCATTTCCTGGAACCGCATATTAGTGGCTTTATATCTTCTTTTCCTTGATCGGGACGTCCCTGCCTCTGTCCCTTCACTTGTGGCATGAGAGCATCGTGCCCGCTCGTGTGACATCGCCATCTTTCCTTTCCCACAGAGATTATGGGCGTGGAAAAGATGAATTCTTACGCCATGGGCGGAGAAGAGGGCGGCGTTTAATACATACGCGGAGTGTAGAGAATGCAAACAACGTGTTTACGTCCGTTACGCGGAGAATCTTCGAGCGCATCCAGAACATACACAGTTAACGCCATATTTCCTAAACTCATTGATTAGGGGCCTCGCAAAGGTGACGAGGGCGGGGTTTCATAAATACGCGGAGTGTTTAAAAGGTTTACGCCGTGATTACGCATCTTACGCGGTAATTAGGCGAGCGTGAGAAACGAGGAGCGAGAGACAGGAAGGTAAGGAAATTAAAAATGTGATCAGCAGAGGCCTTGAAAATGTAGACACATGGGATGGGGGTTTGGGCTGTTGGTTGCACCCTTTTTAAGCTATTCTGTCTATGGGGGTACCACAATGTTATTTTGGTATCCAAATGCTTTTGGACACCTCACAAAATAGAGATGTGAACAATGCTGTACCTCATTGACAAGTTTTTGAATGGTGTATTCAGATCAGGCAAAGTATTGTTCAAGTGTTGGTTGTACAGAGGTCATTAGGAAGTGTCTTTTATGTCATCCATTGTCAGGGGCATGAGATTTACACAGGAAAGAGTGCCTAGATGAATACTGTCATTTGTAAGCATTGTTTATTTTTCAATATTAAAAATATTTACTGCAATGTTAACAATGGCTCTGCATCTAGCAAATCAATGTTTGGTACAACCAATGCGGCCGAGCTGACAATCATTGTTTAAACAAGAGAGACTGTGTTTGTAATTAGATATAGGTAATAAATTTAAAGACACATATTATATCAAGGTCAACGCTGATCCTTTTGAATATTTATTTTTCTTTGGTTTATGTTTTTTGAATCTAGACTCAAAAAAAAATATCATATTTCAAAAAGTAAAATGGACCAACTACAAACCAAGGAAGCTATAGAGGCCTTACTACAAAAATATCAGGACACGCCCATCCTGTGGAATTCAAAACACGCATTATATTGTAATAAAGATGTACGAGCGGCAGCACTAGAAGAGCTAGCAAACTATATGCAAACATGGGTGCCAGGATGCACTGCCAACATGGTGAAGGATAAACTTGCCAACCTCAGAAGCACATACAGGAGAGCATACAAAGCTAATAAAATCAAAAAATCGGGAGCAGCAGCAAGACAAGCAAAGGAACCCAAACTGTGGTATTATAAACAGATGGCTTTTTTGCGGGACGAAATGGAAGGCAGGAAAACGATGTCCAGTCTTTCTTCCAACCTTTCCTCCATGCTACCTTCCAGCGGACCTTCCCCAGATGACCACAGCCCTGCAGAGTCGGAGGAAGAGGGCCTGGCTGACAGAGATGCAGATCTGCCACCCTTCGATGAGGAGGTATAGTAGTTTCCTCTATATTTATGGCGTAAATAATTCTTGGTGGATTAATGATTAGATATTGTAAAAATAAAACCAAGCTGGAAAAAAGCAAACAAAAAGGTGTACAGACAAATAGGTGTCAGGGATGACAACTGCAGGGGTCAGAAGTAGAGTGTATTCAAGTAATAATGAACAGAAAATACTGAACGAAAAACATGAAAATGAGTGTGGTTTTATTTAGCGAAATTGTAAAAAAATTCTTTTTTTTTCCACACAGGAAGAAGAGATCAGCCAGGAGGTGGCAGATCCTCAGGTGTCTGTCAGCCAGGAGGAGGCCGGGGTCAGTGGCAGCCAGGAGGAGGCCGGGGTCAGTGGCAGCCAGGAGGAGGCCGGGGTCAGTGGCAGCCAGGAGGAGGCCGGGGTCAGTGGCAGCCAGGAGGAGGCTGGGCCCAGTGGCCTGCAGCAGGTCCACCCGGCCAGGAGAACCACCACCAGCCAGTCTTCTCCCCCCCAGGTGAGGCCATCAGGCCGAAGGAGGCAGTTGAGGCCTGTGGAGGAGGCAAGCCTCCGCATGATCCAGGAGGCAAGCGCCATCATGAGGGCCCCCCTCAACCCCACAGAGGCCTTCAGTGCCTCATTGGCCCATGATTTAAATGAAGGGGAGGAGGACCAGAGAAGACTGGCAAAGGCCCTGATGAACCAGGTCCTTTGGTGGATGCAGAGGGGCCTGCTGACCCCAGACACTGGGCTATGTGACCCGGCCCGGCTTGCGGAACACCATCCTCCTGCTGCCACATCAACCCCACCTGCAAGACCCCGTGTTCGATCCGCTGGAAGGCTGCCTGGAGGGAAGGCTGGAAAGAGGAGGAAACGTTGATTTTCTGCCTTCCATTTCCTTCCACATAAAGGACATCGTGTTTGTACTACCACAGTTTGGGTTCCTTTGTTTGTGTGCTGCTGCTTCATATTTTTGTGTTTGGCTACTGAGGCTTGGAAGTTTATCCTTCACCATGTTGGAAATGCAAGTTTGCATATAGTTTGCTATCTATTCTAGTGCTGCCGTTCTTTTTATTTTTTTGTGATGACATTTGCCTGAATAAAAGGCCTTTTGCTTTCATTTGAAAACATGTCTATTGTTTGATATACTGTGGGGATTATTAGGCAGCAAACCTTTAATAAATATACAATGGGTAATTTACAAAGGACACACTCCTTGGGGGGGGGGGGGGACATTTGGTGTGCCAACATGGTTTAATATTCTCTAATGAAACACCAAAAAAAAAAAAAAATTTTCAAAAAACATGTAAAAAAAAAATAGTTTAAATGGTGACATAACTAGAAACAAAAAAAAAAATTAAAACAAAATGAACATTCCTTTACAAAAATGACTACTCTAAATTATGGAGGACCACCAACCAAAACACACGTCTGGCATAGAAAACATTATTAAAGGATTACATCACAAGCAAGAAATGTGACATTTCAGTATGGGACAACTCTATTGAAATTGCATCAGCAAGAGAACGGGGTTATTCTAGCAAGAGAAGAATTAATAAAACGAGGCTTTAAAATGTGGTTTAGTGCGCCTTTTTAAGACATTGTTCTCTTGCTAGAATAAAAGGTTTCTAATGACGAATGTGCCATATCCCAAAGAAACGCGAGTTTTACCTGAACGAGCGCTCCCGTCTCCTCATTTGGACTGAGCATGCGCGGGGTTTTTGTACGCTGCTTTTGTGTACAGACGACCGAACATGTCTGACGGACACGATTCCAGCAGACTGTTTTAAAGCAAGACCAGGAAACAGTTGTTCGTTGGAAAACGGTCTGGCCGACGATTGTTTGCTGGAATTCTGTACGTTACTGCCTACACACGAACGAACATGTCCGCTGAAACTGGTCCGCGGACCAGTTTCAGCAGACATGTTTGGTCGTGAGTACGAGGCCTTACACTTATATTTTATATATCCTGCCCAATCATCTCAACACATATTAACATGACTCAATATATTAATTTGCTCTCAATAATTTATGTTACATGGTATATATCGGTTACATTGTGTGTAGGTGAGGTCAAGTGCCTACGCATTTCACAATATAGCACATATAAGGTGCTGTTAGAGTTAACAACATTAGATGGTGTGATTAATACACCAAATGCTTGTCAAACTTATTTGATACAAAATTCTTAATTTCAATGCAAATATGATTACCAATACTACAAACCCACATTATGTTCTACATATCTCAAAGAATAATGTGAATGCGGTCCAAAACCAACTAGTGGGAAGAGAGAGGGGCATTATGCATGTATTCCCCACAGAGAGGGGGAGAACACTGAAGGAGCCAGAGGCAATTGCTCACATAAACTGTTCTGGTAATAAATAAAAATCCATAAACTATATATAACTGGGACCCTATGGTGATGGTGGCAAGTGACACAGTGCATCCGGTGGTAGGTGACGATGGCAAGTGACACATTGCATCTGGTGGTAGGTGACAGTGGCAAGTGACATGCTGCATTTGGTGGTAGGTGGCAAGTGACATGCTGCATCTGTTGGTAGGTAACAGTGGCAAGTAACATGCTGCATCTGGTGGCAATCTACAGTGGCAGGCTCAAAGCTCCCACTGATTCTGCATTATGATACTATAAGTTTAACTGTTTCATTATATATTACAATGTAATAATCAAAATAATGTGCTTCAATCATCTTGACACCATATCAACCATGGTGTCAGGATGCGTGAAGTGCTAATTTTCCTGACAACCTGACAGGGCCCCTAACACCAAACATTCCCAAGGCCTTGGCAAATTTTCCTCCATGAAACCAGCCTCTACTGCTAAAAAGGTTGGGAACCGCTGCCATAGACAACAATGCTCCTGTGTTCAGATCAGTAAAAAACATGTTTTTTTTGCCCATGTGCAAGATTCCTTATCACTCCCGCCTCCATCGAGCATGTGATGCCCTCAGCTGTGACAGTGTTTGGGTCCACCAGGCAATTGTTATGCCTGAACACTGTCAGAACATTCTATTCAAGTATGTATTCTTAAAGTGGTTGTAAAGGCAGAAGATTTTTTATCCTAATGCAGTCTATGGATTAAGATAAAAAGCATTCTGTGTGCAGCAGCCCCTCTCAGCCCCCCCTAATACTTACCTAAGGTCCACCTAGATCCAGCGATTGTGCACGAGAGACTCGTCTGTCCGGGACTCCCCTCCTCATTTGCTGAGACAGCAGCACGGCGCCATTTGCTCCTGCTGCTGTCAATCAAAGTCAGTGAGCCAGTGAGCCAATGAGGAGAGAAAGAGGGGTGAGGTCTGACCACGGCTGCATGTCGGAATGGACAGAGGGAGCTGTGGATCAGCTTGGGTGCCCCCATAGCAAGCTGCTTGCTGTGGGGGCACTCAACAGGAGGGAGGGGCTAGGAGCTCCGACGAGAGCTTCCTGCCGGTAAAACCGGTCATGTGCACGGGGCTTAAGGATACTGTTTAGTGACACTTTAGGTTCTGGTTTGGTTGAGGGAGCGCTGGCAAGTTGGATACCAGGATTTCAGTAGAGGAAATTTACAAAGACACTGACACCTTGCCTTGCATGGTAAATGGACAGTTCATCTCTATTTGCTTTAGTGTGCTCTGGACCTATAATCACTATGCACGGAAACGGGAATTAAAATGTAAAATACATCTGATATCATATCACTTCTACTTCACAGACTATGCCCCATAATTCAGTCTTACAATCACTTTCTCAGGCTTCTCCTCTCACCTCTTTTAGTCCTTTTGGCCTCTTTTCCCATACTTGTGCCAGAAAAAATCTGTGTCTGATAATAGCTCCAATATAAATAATAACATTTCAGCTGGCAAGTTAACAAGAATTCATAACTGAATATTGCATGTTTAATGATGCTTGGATTTTTCTTCAACACATTTTTATTTTCAGAAATCTTTGCTATATATAGTGTTTTGTAATTATTCCACAAAGAGCAAATAAGTAAGCATTTCATATTTTTGCTCTTTGTTAGATAATTGTATAGATTATCTCAAATCGCTATGGGAATATGGCAGGCAGGGGGTTCAGTGGAGTTTCTTGATCATACATAACAGAACACAGGTTGGCAATTCAGTCACCAATGGGTTATGCATCTACCTTCAGGTGATCGCACAAAGCAAATCTGAAGGGATAGCCAAGCATAATCCTGTCATGCTTATAGTTTTTTGATAGTGTCCTTGGGTTATCCATGCCTTCTCTCCGTCTCAGAGAAGCTTAATCATGTTTGTTTTTGTTTCATTTAATTTCTTCTTGTAAGACATGCATTGCGTTGAGTCCATCTATCAGTGGAGCCCTGTCCCTGAAGATACCTTTATGGGGTGAGCTCGCCCAGAGGGTATAGATGCAGATGGAGCTTGTCTGCTTTAGGTCTACCATCATCCTGTGGTGGTCCAGGTCCTTGGATTCAGGTGAGCTTGGGTAGACAGCAGTTAATGTTTTCCAAGGTTAAGTTTAGCACCTTTCTGTTCCTGGACTGCAGCCTTCGAAAACTAGGACTGCTCAGACTTCCTCCCTTTAATCCAGTCCGTGCGACAGCTCTCCACTCCCTGAGGCCACAGACCACAACTCGGCGTAATTGATCTCTAGATGCACTACAGGACCTCTATTGCGGGTGACTGGACACAGGACTGATGTGGCTACCCCTAAAGTGTCCCCTTATGCACATGGGGGACTAAAAAGTTTGAGACTGGGGCTTCAGGACTTGACAGCTCTAGTTCTGCTAAGGGTCCAGAGAGGGTCTGTTTAATCTCTTTTAGGAATCCTGACATTTTCATCCTGGGCAGAATTGTTATCTGCTCCAGGGTCCTACACTGCCCCTTCAGTGGTACCCTCCTCCTCATATGTATCCAGGAAGGAATTTGTATTTGAGTTCCGGGAAATTGTCTGACCTTTTAGAGACCTCAGGCCACAGGGGTCCTAAGTGATCCCCTTTATCCTCACCTCTAGAGTCTCCCTCTGATCTTCATCTGCCTGCCCTTAAGCTCCTTGACAAGGAAAAGGAGAATGGTGCCACATTCAGAACTGAGAAGTAGAGGGGACGGGCATTCCCTTAAAGCTCAAGGACATCATTTCTATAACTATGGGCACGTACTTACTGTATTTTAAACTAAAGCTGCCAAAGTTGATCTTGCCCAAGGTCACTGGTGTAGGTTCCCTAAAGAAGCCACATTTTGCAAAATCTTTCCATATACATTCTCTGCTTTAGCTTGGGTTGTATGGTGACTGGCGATTGACTGGCCTCACCCTGATAAAGTTTTCATACCCTCCTTCCTAAATGTCTTGCTCAGCAATAGCCTGTTAAGGAGAGGTTCCTAAAGAAGTGGGCTGTTCCCGCTGTAGACTCAAACATTTCCTGTCTTAACTAAACCGTGAACAGACTCTGATCTCTAACAGGCTATTGGGAATATTAATTGCTGCCATTGGTAATATGCATTCTGATGAAGACTTACATTTAGAGAAGTTATCAGTGTGTAAATAGAAGTGATGATTTGAAGATGTCTCCTCTTTTAAAGGATATGTGTCCTTAATCTCCTTACAGTAAAGCTTAAAAAGGAGCTTCGCCCCTATGTGTTTTATTTGTTTCAGTCTCTGTGATGGACCCTGTACTCGAGGAGTATATCCATCATATAAGCTCCCCTTGTTCGATAACACAACAACACAGGATCCCGCAGCCCACCCAGTCACTTGTCGAGGCTCAGAGTAGGGTGGTGGAAGACATAAGACTGTTTATTGAAACACAGGCACAAGGAGATATACACTCTGGGACATCCCCCCCCTACTTTGCATAATGACACAGGGCAGGGTAAACTGTACATCTAGTAACATGAGACAAAGGTATATTCAAACTTCTCAACAAATAATATAATCAGTAACTGGGCACGTAGACATGATATAATTATTAATTCACAATTGGAGAGTAATACTAAGCAGAAAAACACATAACAAACCCCACCTAACCTCAAACTATTTGCAACAGTCTATGAGACACACTCCTACATAATTCCAGCTGTCTGAACAAATGGAATTAATTTATCTTTATATATTTTTTGAGGGATATTGTTTATAAATATTACTGTCCCAAGTGAAGGAGCCTCTCCAACTTTCAACACAAAGCACACATATAAGACCCAGGCTAATAGGGAAAAAAATAAATGCTGAGTCTGGTTTGGTTGTACTGGGAGTCTGGTTAGGGCAGACCATACTGGACTTCTCGGGCCACCCTGTGTCCCTAATAGACACAGGGTGATTTAGACATAACAGGGGCCTGGGAGATGAACAAGGAGTTTCCCCACCTCTCTGAGGTAAGCTGGGTTCCACGGACCCCCCGCCTAAAGTGACTAGCGTCACAGTCTCTTCTTACCGTATTTCTTTGGGTTATATTGGGTTCTTACAGTATTTCTCTGGGTTATATTAGGTTCTTACAGTATTTCTCTGGGTTATACTCAACATACTTACACCAGCAAATCCAGCGTTGTTGTGCTGTAATCCCCTGCTCACCTGCCACATGCCTTGTCCTGCACCACCGCCCTCTAAAGGGAGGTATACAATGAGGCAAAAAGTTTTTGTTTTTTCAACAGGAAGACTCAGTAATCTCTTCAACCTGATGATTGAGCTTCACTGATAGGACATCCCTAAAGGCCATAGGATTTTCCCTGCCTCTTTCTATATCAGGGCCTTCTGACATGTTAAGGCTGAGGAGATGAACTAAATGCACGAATAAACATGACTGGGGTTCAGTTAAGTGGACATTTTGGATGGTTGGTTTTATTATTATTATTAGATATTATTTATTAGTCTCCATTCACAATTGGCATTTCAGGAACAAATCACACAGAAAGTAACGCATTTTGCCATGCGTCGCCCTTGTTCTAAACCGTATGCTAAAACCCCCCCAAATGCAAGTGCCCGCTACTAGATTTTGGTGAATTCCAGTGGCAACACTTGGCATTTATCTTTAAAATGACACTGTAAAAACAACAGGTACAATCAATTTGGGAATGAGCAGCACAGCACTATGTGTTGTCCTCAGCCAATCATATTCAATCTCCCTTTCCTATTTTAGTTCAGGCTAGTCTTCGAGGGGAAGCCAACCAACTGTCATTGACAGCTCTCACTTTTAATAGGCAAGCATGGGTGGAT
The DNA here is from genome assembly GCF_905171775.1 of Rana temporaria. NCBI lineage: Eukaryota > Metazoa > Chordata > Amphibia > Anura > Ranidae > Rana > Rana temporaria. The sequence continues at coordinate 487,320,464 of NC_053490.1, forward strand.
TCAATCCCCACCTGGATCAAAAAATTATATACAACTGCATTTTTTTGAAAAACGCAGAGCTTATTACTTACTAGATAAGCAGTTTAATTATACATAGCACCTTTGTTAAGAAAATATGGCCTATCTTATGTTATGTATTTGTGGGTTGAATACTTTTTACGTACAAAGTAGCCAGTGATTAGGCAAGCTAGAATGGGTTTTTACTCCTGACTGTAGTAAATAATAATATATACACTCACCGGTCACTTTATTAGGTACACCTTGCTAGTCCTGGGTTGGACCCCCTTTTACCTTTAAAATTCTTCATGCCATAGATTCAACAAGGTGTTGGAAACATTCCTCAGAGATTTTGGTCCATATTGACATGATAGCATCATGTAGTTGCTGCAGATTTTTCGGCTGCACATCCATGATGCAAATCTCCCACCACATTCCAAAGGTGCTCTATTGGATTGAGATCTGGTGACTGTGGAGGCCATTGGAGTACAGTACAGTGACCTCATTGTCATGTTCAAGGAACCAGTTTGAGATGATTTGAGCTTTGTGACATGGTGCTTTGTCCTGCTGGAAGGAGCCATCAGAAGATGGGTACACTGTAGTCATAAAGGGAAGGACATGGTCAGCAACAATACTAAGGTATGCCGTGGCATTTAAACAATGCTCAGTTGGTACTAAGGGGCCCAAAGTGTGCCAATAAAACATACTCCACACCACCAGCACCAGCCTGAACCGTTGATACAAGGCAGGGTGAATCCATGCTTTCATGTTATTTACACCACTTTCTGACCTTACCATCTGAATGTCGCAGCTAAAATCGAGACTCGTCAGATCAAATCAGGCAACATTTTTCCAGTGGCACCCGGTGTGGTCTTCTGCTGTTGTAGCCCATTTACTTCAAGGTTTGATGCGTTGTGTTGTGTGTTCAGAGATGGTATTCTGCATACCTTGGTTGTAGCGAGTTGTTATTTGAGGTACTGTTGCCTTTCTATCATCTTGAACCAGTCTGCCCATTCTCCTCTGAGCTCTGACCTCTGAACATCAACAAGGCATTTTCATCCTCACAACTGCTCACTGGATATTTTCTATTTTTCGGACCATTCTCTGTAAACCATAGAGATGTTTGTGCTTGAAAATCCCAGTAGATCAGCAGATTTTAAAAATACTCAGACCAGCCTGTCTGGCACCAACAACCATGTCACATTCAAATTCACTTAAATCCCCTTTCTTTCCCATTCTGATGCTCGGTTTAAACTTCAGCAAGTCATCTTCACCACATATAGATGCCTAAATGCATTGATTTGCTGCCATGTGATTGGCTGATTAGCAATTTATGTTACCAAGCAACAGGTGTACCTAATAAAGTGACCAGCTAGTGTACACAAACCACTATACATTCCCTCTATCATGAAGCAGCCTTTTTTTGTTTTAGGTACAGTGTTTGTTTGTTTTTCAGTGATTTAATATTCAGTTTTACACAGAAGAAATATAATTTTAAAACATTTAAATACATTAAATACAAAATAAATTTTAGGTGTTCTCAGTGACTTGTGTAATTTGACTTAGAAGTGATATTTCAGTTATAAGGGGAGGCCAGAGGGCCAAGTCTTACAGGCTTTTCTTATTTATTAAAGACATTGACAGTGAGACCCTTCTGATCTGTCTGCCTTTGAAATGCTCTCCTCCTGTTTCACAGCGGGTGTTCCAACCCAGGAAGCCTACTTCTGCTTTATTCATAAAGAAATCACATGAGGATAGTAGAACCCCTTGAAAGTGTCATGGCACCACTGAGTTCTTACCTTCTATTTAAAACTTGAAAACATTATCATATACAGCACACTGTTCCTGCCTGCTTAGCCTCCAACCTTAAAATCCTACCCTATGCAATGAATCCGTATAGATGTCTTACGAGCCATTTTCTAAAACTTCTGACCTTCTTCCACGGTTATTTGATCATGGGGGCCAATTTGTTAAAGTGGTACAAAAGCTTTGTTTTAAAAAAAAAAAGCACAGAGTGATCCTGATCGTCCTCTTCTTGGGTCCCACATTGGCTCTCGCGGCTCCTCACCGCAAGAGCTATCCACCTCTGGGAAGCTCTCTCCAGAGGGGGTTACCCTGGGGGCACGCTCCCGTGCTATACAATCGGCGTCCATGAATGAACGACTTGCCCCAGCCCCCCCCCCCCCTGGTCACGTCATTAAATTTGAACTGACAGCAGCGGGAGCCAATGGCTGCACTGCTATCACTCTATCCAATGAAGAGCCGACAAGACCTGGGGAAAGCAACGCGGGATTGCGCCCATGGAAATTCTGGGCTCAGGTAAGTAAAATGGGGACTCAGGGGGGGGGGGGCGATGAATGCAAAGTGTTTTTTAGGTGCATTAAGGTGAAAAAACACAAAGGTTTACAACCACTTTAAATTTTCAAAGCATTGGGCTCAACTAGTACCATGATGTCATCAGAAAGGATGCACCATTAGAATACAGCCTCAGGGCTCGTGGTGATGGGCGTTATTATGTTATGTGTTGAATGGAAAATTCAGCTCTTGACAAGAAAAGGCTACTTTTGACCTGCTTTGCCTTCAGTTCAAACACACCCCAGTAGGCCATGATGTGTCCAAAGGAAAAACAAATGTTGTGCATACAGCATTCCACTAGTTCGATTGGTTACCTAAGTGCAGGGATTTTTTTGTTTTTTGAGTTCAAAGGAAAGCCATGCAACACAAAGCAGGGCAATTGAAGTCTCTCAACTACCCCGTGTACTACTCATTTAGAGTTACTTGTATTTTGTTGACCTGCATTTGACATGTGTTCCAAACACATATTGAATGCAGCAAAGCATAAGCCCTTATTTGATTGGTGACAAACATCACAGATAGCTTGAATGGTCAACATAGAGTTGTGGATTATAGAGATCAAATCGGTTGAGGTGAACCTACAAAACATTTTAATGTGGAACTCAAGCCTGATGGAGATCTGCTACTCTATTACCCGCTCTTTGTCCTGATCACCAACCTCACAAGCAAACAAGATTAAATCTCCCCACCCATAGATTCTTTCTTTTACTTTTCTCACTCTCGAGACATTTCCCAGAGAAATATATCCAAGTTTTATACAGCGGGTGGAAATCTTAGGCAACCCCCTACCTCTTCACACCAAAAAAATAAGTTTTATTCCTTCCTCACATTATTCAAAAAAAGTTTTCCCTGGAATTCCATGTATGGTTTAGTTATTGATTCCATCTCCATCTTGTGGTCAGATGAAATAAATGCAGCTCTCGCCTCGCACTTCAGGCTAAATCTGCTATTTGCCTCTTATTTGTGACAGTCATATACATGTTCTAGTCCATTACACCACTAATGATGTAGGAGAGATTCCATCAAAGTATACATTTAGCAGAGGACTTATTTTTCAATACTGCAAATAGAAATGCTGGGGTATTTTCCAAACACTCATTAGATCAAATAAGTGGCTTGGATGAGCTACAAAAAGTCTTTACATTACATATCAACATTACAGAACAAGTCCATGTGACTTATTACTTCTGGATATCATTGCAACAACATACTTTTCTTATGCTTACAAGACAGTTGGATCTTAGATAGTATTTACAGAAATCCAGTACCCTTCCAAATACCTTAATAAATATCTTAAATAGATGCAAATTTGTTGCAATGCCTTAAATTCCACAGCTGTCAGCCTTACTTTCTCCATACTTAAGTAACCTACCGTAATGTAACCAGTGGTATTTAAAGCAAACCTGCCAGGAAAACCTAGAGATGAAGATTTAAACATTTCTTTTCCTTTCCGAAGCAATAATATATATATATATATATATATATATATATATAGGCCCAGATTCTCAAAGGCGTTACGACGGCGCAACACCATTTGCGCCGTCGTAACTCCTCATCTGGCCCCGGGTATCTATGCGACTGATTCTTAGAATCAGTTACGTACGCATAGATACCCATTAGATCTGACAGGCGTAAGGCTCTTACGCTGTCAGATCTTAAAAGCAATTTTTTTTCCCGCCGCTAGGTGTCGCATCGTCGTTTTCCTCGTCGTCTATGCAAATGAGGTAATTACGCGAGTTTCCCGAACATACGCGCGGTCGACGCTGAGAATTTACGTCGTTTCCGTAGCGTACGCGACGCGTAAGGTTGCCCCTGCTATTAGGAGGGGCAACCAATGTTAAGTATGGCCGTCGTTCCCGCGTCGAATTTAAAAAAAAATACGTCGTTTGCGTAAGACGTCCGTGAATGGCGCTGGACGCCATTTACGTAAACGTCTAAGCAAATGACGTTGGGGCGACGTCATTTAGCGCAATGCACGTCGGGTAATTTACCCGACGGAGCATGCGCAGTACGCTCGGCGCGGGAGCGCGCCTAATTTAAATGGTGCCCTCCCCATTTGAATTGGGCGGGCTTGCGCCGAGCGATTTAACGATACACCGCCGCAAGTTTACAGGTAAGTGTTCTGAGAATCAGGCTGTAAACCTGTAAACCTGCGGCGGTGTAACGTAAATCACATACGTTACGCTGCCCAGGAGCAACGTAAATGTATGAGAATCTGGGCCATACAGTATATATATATACATACAAATCTTTATTTCTTACAATCATTGAAAAAATGTAAATACAGCATGTACCCATCACAAAGATTTATGAGTTTTCTTAAAAGAAAGCACAGCAGAAGCTGTTTGCTTTCAGGCTCTCTAACTGAAACTTCATAAGTACATTAAAAGAGCAGGTAGAGAGAGGGCCAAAAAGAGGATAAGTTATTTCTCTACTTATTTAGTTGTGTTTGTAAATTTGAACTTCAGCTATTGACCTCTCCAAACAGCAGGCAACATAGTAAATAACGAATATACATATGTAAGAAAAATTTACATTTTCTTTAACAATAAAATCTGCAGTTTCCATCTCACACTATCAGGTTGATGTGTACTTTTTCACTTTGACACCAGAAATTACATGTTAGATCTTCCATCCACTATTTCCATAAAGTAGAAGGAGTCTGTTTACGGTAACCTTTTGCAATCCATTTTTATGAGATACAATGCTGATCATGGCAAGGTGATTTTTCTGAGCAGTTGTACCTTTTTCTATGTGCTGCGGAACATCTAAACAGAATGAGAAGTCTCCCTTGTGCTGGTGGCTGCTGCAGGGGAGTGTAAAGGTGTTGGATGTATCACAGATTCTTGGTGGTTCAAGAAAGAAGCACAGGTATTTATGTCCTCTGAGGCTTAGGGGAGTGACCCAATGGAAACACTGTAAAACAAAGCAAAGAGGGCACACCAACCTTGTGCATTACCCATGTGGTATCTTTAACCACTTCCCACCCAGCCTATAGCAGAATGACAGCCGGGTGATGGTTCTGTTATCCTAAATGGGCATCATATGAAGTCCAGCAGGATAACATGGCGGCTCGGATAGCATTGTGGTGCTGTGTGTCGGTCTGACACACCGCATCTCCAATCGTGGTAAGGAGCCTCTGACAGAGGCTCTTTACTACGTGATCAGCTGTGACCAATAACAGTTGATCACCGCGTGAACCTGGAAGTGCCAGTAAACGGCTTTCCTCGGTTCACGCTGACAGGGAGAGACAAATGGCACCTCTCCCTGTCAGAGGGGGGGGGGGGGGGGGGTGGGGTCTGTGCTGATAATCAGAACATTGATGATCAGCACAGCCTTCTCAGCTGCAAATTTGTGCCAGTCAGTGCCCATCACAGTGCTAATCAGAGCCCATCAGTGATACCTGTCAGTACCTCATCATCAGTTTTGCCTATCAGTGCCATCTATTAGTGTCCATCAGTGCCACCTCATCAGTGCCTGTCGGTGAAGGAGAAAACAAAATTGTATAACAGAAACGAAGTACAACTTTTTTTTAAAAAACTTTGGGTATTTTTTAGTTTGTTAAGCAAAAAATTAAAACCCCCAGTGGTGATCAAATACCACCAAAAGAAAGCTCTTTTTGTGGGAAGAAAATGATAAAAATTTAGTTTGGGTACAGTGTCGCATGACCGCGCAATTGTAATTCAAAGTGCAACAGCGCTGAAAGCTGAAAATTGTCCTGGGCAGGAAGGGGCAAAAGTGCCCGGTATTGAAGTGGTTAATAATGTATAGAAAGAAGTATACTCACAAGCACATATATGATAAAAGCATATCAAGGTCCATAGTAGACACTAAAGCGACCAGATCACCAAGACTGTTCCCAGCAAGTTGGTGGACCTTCGAGATGGCTGACACGTTTCAAAGGGAGGTCCCCTATTTCTCAGAGCCACCTCTCTTGGGTAATGTGCAAGGTTGGTGCGCCCTCTATCCTTTGTTTTAATGTAATCTTCCGGTGCCAAAGGGGTTAATGCAGCTACTGAACCTGTCATGGCCATGCTGACTATGCCTACCCTTTCTACCCCCTCCTCCATTCATAGAAGCTGTACATCAGTAAAAAGTGTTTTATGAATGGAATTTGGGCAGATGAACAAAAAGTCGCACTCCTTTTTTAGGGTGATGGTACAGCTCTTATGAATGGAGGAGGGGGCAGAAAGGGAAGCCATAGTTGGCACTTTTGACAATTGCCTATTACAGGTCCATCACTTATTATAACCTCTGCATCACTTGAAGGTTACCACTGCTGGGCAATAAAGGGGGGGGCGTAAGAGGACTAAAGATTTTAACTAAGACAGCAGCACAAGGGACTCTTTTCATAGAATGCAAGTACTACCCCTTATTTAAACGTAGGCTTTAATCATTCTCTGAAGGTACACAAAATAAATTGATTTTCTGAAGTGTGTTGCATTATGTGAAGAAAGTTTTCTCATATCCAAGAGTAGGCATGAACCTTCAAAGAAACAACTCTCCTCTGCCAGCCATTACTACCTCCTTGAAAAGGGTTTACAGATATAAGTGGAACACCCCTTTAAGGAAACAAAAGCTGCAGCTTTCAGCTTCTTCATATGAAAATGTTTTTTTTGAGGATTAGTTCCACGTTAAAGCCTTGTCCACATCCAGCAGCCTGTCCTGTGCTTGTAACAGCTCTGATGGAATTATCTAGGGGAGGAAGAACATCTGGGTATCGGCTAGTGATCTGGAATGCAAAGGCCATGTGTAATTAAAGGTTCTGAGAAGTCTCCCAAAGGGGCCACACTGTGAACTGAAACATAAGTAATGTACACTTGTCAAAATTCACCATTTCAGCATTCTACTGGAGTGTTGCTAATAATCATCAGTTATAAATAACCAGGCAGGTACAACCGCTCATTATCATTGTGCCGCAGGCGTTTTTTCTAGGTCTTTAAAGAGTTAAAAAGCTGGTATGTACATCTGTTCCACTGTCAAACACAGCCATTTTCTTTACTTTTCAGAATAAAGAAGACCATTGTTCTCCTGAGTTCCTGAACTTGTAGATGTGCTTAGTGCCATCTGGTGGGGGAATTAATAAGCAACCTTTGAAGAAGGAATGTGCTGAGAAGGAAATTTTTTCAGGAACGCATCTGGAACCCCCGCTGCTAATAATTCATTTATTCACTATCATGCTTTCATCATTCGCCGGAGATAAAGAAACCGCAGTGCCGCCGTGAACGTAAGTGACTCGTAGTTTATATTTTTTATCCGCTGTGATATATTGCAAATAAATGAGATCATGGCTGCTTATGAAACTGATAATAATCCTTAAACAGCCAACTGTCTCAATTACAAACCCAATTTAGAATGTACATTGCAGAGTTAGTTAAAGCCCCAGAGTGGCATTTGATATGGCGACAAAACACAAGGGCACATCACGTGATCTAGCGAGATTGATTGCCCCAGGTAAAATTTGTCAAAAATTTACATTTGGATGTGCATCGTTATCCGAGGGCAGCAGGTGGCAGAGCTGAGATCAGCTTCTGTTGTAGCAAATGTTTCAATATAACCAGAAATTAGGATAACTTAGGGTCAAGGCAAAAATAACCGATAGAGTGGCATAAAAACATATTAGATTTGTAATGTGACTACTGATTGAATCACTGAACACCATTTTTTCGCCACTAAACAGCTATCAGAAAATTTGCCATTAGAAAGCTCATTCACCTGTTGGATGCACCCAACTGAGACTAATTTTCCATCGTTTTGACCAACATCTGCAGTATGACCATCTACAATATTCACCAGCTCTGCTGGCTTTCAGACATTTGTCTTTTGTTTCAAATGGCGAATCATTGACTTCTCAGTAATATACCTTATCCCTATGGAAGATCCTCTATGGTTGGATGGATTTTCAATTTTGTGTTATGTGTAAGCTTAAAGCAGAGTTCCAGTCTGGGAAAACAAATATTAAAAAAGTTAGTTATTGTAGCTGATAACTTTTAATATAAGGACACTTACCTCTCCAGTGATCCCAGGATGTTGGCACCCCAAGCCGATTTGTCCATTGGCTTCAGGTGCAGGCGCTGGCATTTCAAGTAAGGGAAATTGGTAGTGGAGCCTTCAGGCTTCAAAGGTGGTTTCCTACTGCGCATACGCGAGTCGCGCTGTGCCTTTTGAATGCTCCATTGTCTTCTGGGACACATACAGGTCCCACTAGGCAGCGGGGGGAAGGGGGGCGTTCATGACGTAGATCGCCAATGGTGATCTTACCAGGTACCCTTATCCCCCCTCCCCAAAAAGTGCCAAATGTGACAGTGGAGGGTGCAAACAAGCGGAGCTTCCCTTTTTTGACAGGAGCTCCACTTTAAACTTCAAATTGTTGGCACATACATTTGCCAGAGATATAGGACATTCACAACCTCTATTTGTCTTAGTGACCTTTTTACTGAGACAAAAGGGGATGGAAAATGCTAAATTTTACAGTCATCTTTGGAATATGAGGTGAGAAGTTCCATTTTCAGTTCATTTCATTTCCTGTTGCTTCTCTGAAACAGGAAGTGAATGGAAATCTCCCCAATGGTACACAGACATCAGAACAACAAAACATGAATTGTCAGTGGTTTTAACCCTTCCCTAATTGAAAATAAAAGAATCGTATATATACATCAATTTAAAGCTCTTTTGTCCCTGTTTGGAAGTTTAAAGTGGAGCTTCACTTAAAAGGGGAGTCTCCACTTTAAGTCCTCCTTACCTCCACATACCTTACCTGTGATGTTGTGTATGCCATAAATCCCATGTCCTGCTCATTGCACTTGATTGCACTCAGAGTTGAACTATTCTCTCCACTGATGACAGGCCCTCTTCACAGCACTCATGGATGGGTCTAACATTGCAGCACTTTGACAAAGTCCCCGATGGCCACGTGCCCCTTTCTGTCCCCTCCTCGTTCAAAAATTCCTTGCATTTTTTTTTTTTTTTTACATAATACACTTTCTGTGAATGGAGTAGGGCAGATGAACATAATCCTCTCTATCCATCCACAGTATGTGTTTTATTCAGTGAAAACAAGAACTTTTATGAATGAAGGAGAGGATAGGAAAGGATGGGTGTTCATCAGGACTTCTTCAATATGCTGCAATGATACCATACAGTGCAACATGTTCAGTGCTGCTAAGAGTACCCAATGCCACTGAAGAGAAGATTCCTACAATCAGCAGGATGTGGGATACACTTCATTACACATATGTTATAAGGCTGCAGCTGTAGCCAGAACAAAAATACCTAAACTTTAAATTTAAAACTCTGGTACCTCCATTTTTAACCTGCAACTCAGATTACCATTGTTATATCTGTACAGCTCTGTATCACTTGGTTTGAAAACAAGATATTGTTGTCATGTTGCTGGAATCTGTCCATGTGTGTATGCAGTTTACAGGGGATTGGTCAGTTTTATAAAGAACCTAACACGTCAACATAGATAAAATGCTAACTCCTTGAGGTGCCTGTATATATTTCCCTCCAAAAGGATAAAAACATGTCTAAACATGTATATTTTAAAAAACAAAAATAAAACTCTGTTATGTTGTGTATTTTCAAGAAGCACATACTTATTGTATTTGGCTTATTATGGTGAATCAATTTATCATGTGTGCTCTTCCATATTTCTGTTATTATGTAAAAATGAAGGGATTTGTAGATTAGCCACTAGAGGGAGCAAACACTCAGTTTGCAATCACATTGCCTTCCTTTTAATGTATCTGATGAACAAGCTTCATGTAATAAAAACAACTTCCTTTACTTCCCCTGAGTGAGCCAAATCCTCCTTCATCTGACCATCATAAACATCCCCTTCCCAGCCACTGCAGCTCACAGTAGCGAAGAAGCAAAAGCAGTGGGCAGCATGAGGTTTGACCAGTTGCTGATTTGACATGCTACGGGCTTGTGAATTAGTAATGACAATGACGATAGGCTAGCCTCTTGCAACATTTTCGTATACCACGCTAATGCCAGGAGGCACAGCATACTTGGAGGTGACAGCACTGGTTTGAATTCTGTTGCAGTGCTGTCACCCTATTAAAGGAAGGAGGCTGCAGGAGGGTCAACCTCACTGGAAGGATCTACAGGTATTAATGCAAATTAGAAGAGAAAGCGGTACGTTAGGATGCACATGCAGTCAAAGCCGGTTCACACTGGGGCGACCTGGGATCCGACTACAAGTCGCCCCAAGTTGCCCCAAGTCGCGCGGTCGAGAAAATGAATGGGAGCCGTCTTAATGTACGCTACTGAAGTCGCTCCGACTTCAGACAAAGTTCCTGTACTACTTCAATCCAACTTCTAGGCAACTTGTAGGCAACTTGTACCCATTAATTTCAATGGAAGTCGCCTCAGAAGTCGGATCACTGTCTTAACTGAAGCAACAATACAGGAAGATAACATACATTTCTCAGGCAAACCCCTCCCTTCCACAGAGCTGATTGTTGTTTGATTGGCCACTGGAAAGCCACTGTCCTGGAGGCAACTTGAAGTTGCCTTGTACTGTCCTGGAGGTAACTTGAAGTTGCCTTGTAAGTTGCCTGATGATTCATACTCAAGTCGTGTCCAAGTTGCGTCCCAAAGTCGTGCTGGAAGTCGTGTTGCCCCTGTGTGAATGGGCTCTCAAGCTCATAACCTAATGGGAGGCCATAGTTCCACTTTAACGTCCGGCTTTAACGATATAGGAAGTGAGTTGTTTTTAGTGAGTTGGTTAAAATTTAAGGAAGTGATATAATACAACCATTGTGTGGATCTTTATCTCTAGACCAGGGGTCTCCAAACTTTCTAAGCAAAGAGACAGTTTACTGTCCTTTAGTCTTTTGGAGGGCAGGATTGTGGCCAGTGGGAGTAGAAAAGAAGAGAAAGCTCTATTTGTGGGAAAAAAAGGACATCAATTTTGTTTGGGAGCCACGTCCCATGACCGTGCAATTGTCAGTTAAAGAGACGCAGTGCCGAATCGCAAAAAGTGCTCTGGTCTCTGGCCAGCCAAATAGTTCGGGGGTTAAGTGGTTAATGTTGTAAAGGGAAAAAGAACAGTAATTACATTACACATGAAAACACACAGCACATACAGTATATTACAAATAGAATAATATAAAAGAATTGACCTGGGTCAATTACTTTCCTGAATTTGTTTGCTATCATAGAGAGATTTGGCTTCTCTTGCTTCTAATGCCTCAACTTTAAAAATATAAGAGCCACTTATATTTCAAGCAGGAAAAAGGCTAAAGCAGTTAATAAACAAAAAATATTGTGAAATGGAGGCTTATTTCCTCAAGCATTGTGTAATATGTAGGGAAAAGTAAACACATATCGATTCTTTGTGTTTTAATGCAAATAAAAGAAGCGGCAGGATTCTACAAGTGCCACTTACAGAAGGCTTAGCTACAGCAATTTCATTAAAGCCAAGACCACTTGATCCCGCACACTGTGTAATATAAACACAACCACGGGGTTAATTAGTCAGGGTCATATATATATATGAAATCTATCGTATGAGTTCTTAGATGATTATACATCTCTTTATAATGGTTATTAATATGGATTTTTTCTGTGATTGCATACAGGATCAGATATTTAGTAATAAAGGTGGATTTTTTTTAAATATGTTAATGTATTTCAAAATCTAAATAGTTTTAAAATGCTTAGTTATTTAAACTAATGTAAATCTTTACAGGCTGTTGGCCCAACTGCACAGGAGGGTTTTTGAGGTTCCTGGAGTTGTGATTTAAGTTATATTATTTTTCACTATGACGCATAACCATAAGGCCTCGTACACACGATAGGTTAAACAGAGGACAACGGTCTGATGGACCGTTTTCATCAGTCAAAACCGATCGTGTGTGGGCCCCATAGGTTATTTAACCATCGGTTAAAAAAAAGCCAACTTGCTTTAAATTTAACCGATGGATTCCTAATGGATAGGTCAAGACCATCGGTTAAAAATCCACGCATGCTCAGAATCAAGTCGACGCATGCTTGGAAGCATTGAACTTCATTTTTTTCAGCACGACGTTGTGTTTTACGTCACCGCGTTCTCACACGATCGGTTATTTAACCGATGGTGTGTGGGCGCGACGGACCATCAGTCAGCTTCATCGGTTAACCGATGACAACAGTCCTTCAGACCGTTCTCATCGGATGGACTGATCGTGTGTACGAGGCTTAACACCTATATGAGCTTGTTGGACATATCATTCCAAAACCATGGGCATTATTGTGGAGTTGGTCAATCTTCTGGGAAGGCTTTCACACATTAGAGTGTATTTGTGGGAATTTGTGTCAGATGTTGGATGTGAAGACCTAGCTTGCAATCAGTGTTCCAACTCATTCCAATTGTGGTCAGTAAGGTTGAGTTAAGAGCTATGTGTAGGCCACTAGAGTTTCATCACATCAAACTTGTCCTATTTTTATAGAGCTAGCTTTGCGTTCAGGGGCACAGTCATGCTGAAAGGGAAAATGGCCTTCCCCAAATTGTTAGCACAAGGCTGGAAGTGTACAAATGTCTAAAATGCCTTCGTACTGAATACCAGAACAAGTGCCCTTAACTGGAAAACTCCTAAACTCAGAATTTGGAGGGGTGTCAATATGCTTTTGACCATATGGTGTACCTCTTGTGTTCCCAGTAATAACATACAGTGCCTTGAAAAAGTATTCATACCCCTTTAAATTTTCCAAAACGTACATGTATTTTATTGGGATTTTGTGTGATAGACCAACAAAACTTGACAAATAATTCTGAAGTGGAAGGAAAATTAAAAATGGTTTAAAAACATTTTTATAAATACATATCTGAAAAGTGTGGTGTACATCTGTATTCAGCAATACTTTGTAGAACCCCCTTTTACTGCAATTACAGCTGCAAGTCTTTTTGGGAATGTCTCTACCAGCTTTGCACATCTAGAGAGTGAAATTTCTGCCGACTTTCCTTTGCAAAATAGCTCAAGCTCTGTCAGATTGGATGGAGAGCGTCTATGAACAACAATTTTCAAGCCGTGTCACATATTCTCAATGGGATTTAGGTCTGGACTTTGACTGGGCCATTCTGAATCAATATGAATATGCTTTGATCTAAACCAATCCATTGTAGCTCTGGTTGTATGTTTACTGTCATTGTCCTTCTGGAAGGTGAACCTCCACCCCAGTCTCAAGTCTTTTGCAGACTCTTTAACAGGTTTTCCTCCAACATTGCCCTGTATTTGGCTCCATCCATCTTCCAATCACCTCTGACTAGCTTCCCTGTGCCTGTTGAAGAAAAACATCCCCACAACATGATGCTGTCACCACCATGTTTCACAGTGGGAATGGTGTGTTCAGCATGATGTGTAGCATTAGTTTTTTTTTACCACACATAGCGTTTTGCTTTTAGACCAAAAAGTTCAGGTTTGGTCTCATCTGACCAGAGCACCATCTTCCACATGTTTGCTGTGTCCCCCACATGGCTTCTTGCAAACTGCAAATGGGGCTTCTTATTAGTTTCTTTTAACAAAGACTTTCTTTTTGCCATATTTCCATAAAGGCCAGATTTGTGGAGTACACGACTACTAGTTGTCCCGTGGACAGATTCTCCCACCTGAGCTGTGGATCTCTGCAGCTCCTCCAGAGTTACCATGGGCCTCTTCTCTGGCTGCTTCTCTGATTAATGCTCTCCTTGCTCAGTCTGTCAGTTTAGGTGAACGGCCATGTCTTGGTAGGTTTGCAGTCGTGCCATACTCTTTCCATTTTCAGATGATGGATTGAACAGTGCTCCGTGAGATGTTCAAAGCTTGGGATATTTATTTTTATAACCTAACCCTGCTTTGAACTTCTCCACAACGTTATCCCTGACCTGTCTGGTGTGTTCCTTGGCCTTCATGATGCTGTTTCTTCACTAAGGTTCTCTAACAAACCTCTGAGGGCTTCACAGAACAGCTGTATTTATACTGAGATAAAATTACACACAGGTGGACTCTATTTACTTAATAGGTGACTTATAAAGGCAATTGGATCCACTAGATTTTAGTTAGGGGTATCAGAGTAAAGGGGTCTGAATACAAATGCACACCACAGTTTTCAGATATTTTGAATGTCCCTAACTCACATTCAAATATACACATACTAGGACCAGAGTGCCCGGAGGAAAAACACATGCAGGCACAGGGACAACATGCAAACTCTGGGCAGGTAGTGCCATGGTTGAGATCCAAAACAGACAATCCTGGTGCTGCTAGCCACTGTGCTTACTCTTTAAATGATAAGCACAGCAGTAGCATGATTATCCCTAGATAGGCTAGTTTAACAGGAAACCCAAGGGTTCAATAACACTTTTAGCACAGACGTTCTCAACTAAGGCTCCTCCAGAAGTTGCTAGGTGTTCCTTGAGCCGTGGCCTCTCACTTTACGGTGCCTGCATAGTCCCAGGGTCAACACCATTCGGCAGAGCCAGCTGCTTTACACCAATCAATCTTTAAAGTGCCTGTAAGGGGGTGATCTAACCATCACTGTAAGGGGGGTATTCTCTCCACTGACCACCAATGTAAGAGGCATTTTGCCACTGACTCTTGATGAATTGGTTTTAGCAGGTGTCCCCTGAAAATTATTTCATCCATGCAGTAATTCTCAACCTCACTCCACAAGTACCCCCAACAGGCCATGTTTTGTGAATTTCTCTTCGCTATAAAATAGCTGTCATATATACCAAGACATTGACATTGTTTTAAAGCACTCATGCAAGGTGAAAAGAATTCTGAAAATTACCTGTTAGAGATACTTGGGGACAAATCTACTGCTAGGTTAAAAATATTGAGCAAACCTGCTTTAGCAGCTGAACTTTGCTTTCCTGTACTTTGTTCACAGGAAGGAAAGGGCGGTTATATGGATGGAGTAAACCAAACTCAGTCCTCACCATCACAGAAGCCAACTGACTGGCTCCTTGACAATGCCTGGTGAACGAAATTGCCCTGTCTTACTCTGATCTCAGGCATCAAAGCATATGTGGGACCATGGCAAAGGTTTTCTTAGGCCACGGAGCTTCTTGCTTAAAACACAAATGGCTCTTGGAAATAATAGAGTTAATAGTTTTTCTGCTTTTCCCCCAGCTGGTAGCCATTTCTATCAGTGTCCTTGTTGAATTTTGTTCCTGGCATTTAGTATGATTAGAATGTGAAAATCCAAGACCATGACTCTAATAACACTGACAATGTGAGGCCGCTCCAATTCCATTACAATTATTTTATGACCTAATTTCCCTATAAGATTTATTATAAATTAGTTTCTGAAATTCACTGCTTCACTTAATCTGCTGCTTATTAAATGTGACATGGAGCAAAGCTGTGTATGTTCAGGTAGAAATTCATGCGAGGCAATCAGATATTGCACATCCGCTATGTACTTCATTAACTTGTTTTGTCAGCGTACAAGTACGTGGAAGCACTTGAGAGATGATGATTGGAAAATTAAGTGTTTCTGGAGATTTCAATGTATAGATATAGTATGCTAGAAGTCATCAGGATGGAAGTACCAGCTCTATCTATGCTCTGATGTCAGCAAACAATACTCATAGGCAGCAGTGTTTAGTTGTTAAAGTGCATGTAAAGCAAAAACTTTTTTTTATTTTCGTGACAATTGACTAAGGCCCCTTTCATACTAATTGATCGATCAGGTCCGCCCGTCAGTTTTTCAGATGGACCCAATCGGACCATCTATTGCCCTCTATGAAGGGGCAGATGTCAATGAACATGTGTCTGTCGACACCCACCGACATTCGATCTGTTCCTGTCTGCTAAAAACAGACATGTGTTTATCTGTTCCCCATCCATCTGGCTGATTGGATGACAGTCTGATGGGAATTGATGGGTGGTCCGTTTCCATTTAACAGCCTATAGAGGATAGTGGGCGGAGTCCGCTCTGCATCAGCGGAATGGACACGGAAGCCATCCACCTGCTCAGTGGGGACCAGCGAAGAAGATCCTCTGCTGAGCACGTGGATCCGCTGGTGGACTCTGCCAGTGTGAAAGGGGACTAAGAGTTCATGTTGATGGGTGATTGAGTTAGACACTGCATTTTCCACTTAAATGCATACAGCTGTAGATACAAATGATTAATAATTCTATTTTCCTGTCTGTGTGGGGAGGCATTAGAGTACCAGAGTGCTTTACATTCTTCTGCTGTGTTGGTCTCAATGGTTCCTTCTGCTGGTCTCCATAGAACAACTTAGTTCTGTAGGGGATGACGGGGGGAACCACACTGTATGATGAGGGACGCAGACATCTGATACTTCTGGAAGTGTTGAATGCAAAGACTTTTCTGGAGCCTGTGCTGTTTGAAGATGGCTGAATTTGGACTTCCTATCTGCTTAAGTGGTAAGTATTGTCTTTTATTGAGGGGCCAAAGCTTTGGATTTTTTATTAAACAAATAGCAATGAGTTATCAGTATCCACCAAGCTGTAATCATCATTTATTCTTCTGATTGATCTAAACTGATCACAAATGAAGTCTTTTTGGATGCTATGGATTACTAGACATCATTAATCTTTGTCCTACCATATTGCATGAGACCAAGTGTGTTCTTTATTACCCTCAAACAGTTTTAAAATAGACTTTAGAACTGAATGAGCCTATAAATAATTAATACTGCTTATGAAATTGTTTGTACTTGGTACCTTAGCAACCAGACAGAAAGCGTCCCTTTTTAGACTATGTCACCCTGGACGTTGCTGGCCAGATCACTGCAAGGAACAGGACATTGCTATTTGTTCAGAAACAAGAATGAAGTGAACACTGAGGACATGCTTTGACTGTAGAGAAAGTGTTCTTGGATGGCCAGCATGAGAACCTGCAGAATGGAAAGTTCTGCTTTCTTAAAACAGAGAGAAATCTGTGACATTGAGCCAACCTCGCACAATGATGAATTGAAACGCTTGAATGGTGAAAATGGCTGCTTCGAAATGATGTAATCCCATGGTCATATTGCAAGACTTTGTTCCATCTAGTTGGCCATTATTCTTTTACCAGAGAACATGAGAGGGAGAGAGCGAGATTATTCATATGTGAAAATCATGGAGTTTATTGTTTGCTTTGAAATCCATTTGGGATTTACAGGGTTGTTATTTTCACCCATTAACTCTTCATGCTAATAGACTGATTATGATTTCTTTGTGAGCTTGTTCCTTCCAGAGACTTCACTTATTAAGACGAATGTGCTGCTTATTTTGGTTGGCTTACAAGGGGATCTTCATTTTCAGGATTGACTCTGCATATCATGCCACCTGAGACAGGGCTGCAATGCAACCTCATGACACTAAGCTCCGCCCCCAGTGGCACACCCTAATGCCCCGTACACACGATTGAAATTTACGACAGCAAAAGTCTGATGTGAGCTTTGGAACGGAAATTCTGACTGTGTGTTTGCTCAATTGGACTTTTGCTGTTGGGATTTCCACCAACAAAAGATTGAAAGCTGGTTCTCAAATTTTCAGATAAAAAATCAGAAAAAATCCTATTGTAAAATCCGATCGTCTGTAGCAATTCCGATGTGCAAAATTCCGACGCATGCTCGGAAACAATTCGACGCATGCTCGGAAGCATTGAACTTCATTTTCTCGGCTCGTCGTAGTGTTGTACATCACTGCGTTCTTGACGGACGATAGTTCAGAGGACTTTTGTTTGACCGTGTGTATGCAAGCCAAGCTTGAGCGAAATTGCATCGGAAAAACCATCCAAGGTTTTCCCAACGAAAAATCCGATCGTGTGTACGCGGCATTACACTTGTACTGCTAGGGAGACTAAGGGAAATGTGTAGGGGGGGGGGATCTGTAATAAAATGACCTGTGCTCAAAACCTGAAAGCAAATTTAGAGGTAGATGTACTAAGGTGGTGGGTAAATTGAATGAGCAGATGTAACATACATATGCTAGCAGGTAACACTCTTCACTCTCATACACACCTTTGATCTAGGCCGGATTCACATATCTCTGGCTGTGGTTCCAGTGATCATCTCAGACCTGTGTGAACCGACTCCATTGAGAGCCAGTCACACTCACCTGTCATGTGAATTGGATGCAAGAAAATACACATCCAATTTGCATATATGTGAACCCGGCCTAAATCAAAACTAGAATACTAAGGGCCCAATTTATAAAGCATAGGTATGACAAAAAAAAATTCCAACATATTTATAAAGCGCCATGGTGATCTTCACAAATAAGCTCTTCTTGCTTCAGGACACTTCAGGATACTTTTTCTGTCTCTGTCCCCATCAGAGAGCTATCTCCTCACTTCCTGTGCTAGGGGACACCTTGCCACACCAGCGGAATTTCACCCTAAAAGTTCCCCCTTTCTTCCCACCTCTAACACATTTGGGCAATTTTTTTTTTTTGGGTGGGGGGAGTAGGTACCTAGTTTTGGTAGATAATTGCTCCCACTTCCAGTTGGATCCCCTAGGCGATTCCACTGAAAGGTCACCCCCACCCGAAACCTCTTGGGAGATGTCAAAGGTCCCATGAGGCTGCGGGAGCATTTACACAGCACAGGCAAACACCGGAATTTACAGGGCGCTCAGCGGGATGTTTGCCCACGGAGTGCCCCACAATGCACTGCGCTGCACAGTGCATTTTAAGCCCCGATTGGGCAAAGCTTTGCCCAAGAAGGACATAGTGAATCGCGGGACACCTGGCCCAAAATTCTATTAGTGCATTTTTACCGCGATCGTCACCTGATGGGAAAATCGCACCACTTTTGTGGTGCTATTGGAATCTACGGGCAACGCAATGGGAACGCACGAGCATCCCGCGATTTGCCGCTATTGCGAATTAGGGGCAGAATTGCAGTGATTCCGCCCACGATTCGTAACGCGGAGATGTGAACGGAACCTTACAGCTAGTATTATAATAAAGTAAGAGAACACTAGTGAGTACTAAAAGTGGCTACATTCCTCTTTAGCACTAATCAGTCCAGAAGGTCAATCCAGTCCAAACTTTCTGTTGGGTAGATGTTAGAGAAATAAACTCTCAGAAAATGATTTAAGCCTCGTACACACATACAGGTTTCCCGGCGGACTTTTTACCGCCGCAAAACCCGAGGGGAAAACCGAGAACCTGCTCGGTAACTTTTTCCCCCTACACTAGTGGTCATCAACCCTGTCCTCAGGGCCCACTAACAGGCCAGGTTTTATGTATTACCTTGGGGAGATGCAGACTAGAATACTGCAATCACTAAGCAGCAAATGATATCACCTGTGATGTATTTCAGTTATCTTGCAAACCTGGCCTGTTAGTGGGTCCTGAGGACAGGGTTGATGACCACTACCTACACGACCAGGTTTCCCGACAGGAAAACTGCCATGGGAGCTTCGGTTGGGAATCCCGGCCGTGTGTATGCTCCATCGCAGTGTTTCACATAGGAAAACTGCCAAGTTAAAAACCGACGGGAATCCCGGTGGGAAAAAAGAGAGCTGGTTATCTTTTTTTTTTCCCGGTAGTTTTCCTGTCGGGAAAACTGCAATGGAGCATACACACGGACGTTTTTTCCGGCCAAAAGCTCTTATGGCAGTTTTCCCGACGGGAAAACCGGTCTTGTGTACCAGGCTAATCACTGGATAAAGACTGATTGACATTTAGCATGGACTGGCTGAATTTTGATCTGTGTGTGGCCCTTCCTGTTCGACAGAATTCAATCTATTAGATTGACTTCTGTTGATTGATCAGGCTGAAGCTGTCGATCAATGTATTCTGACAGCAGAGTCTCGCTGTCAGAAAAAAACGTCCCGTTGAGGGAGTCCTTTATTCACCTTCACTTTCTTTTCAGTCGACTTACCCAGCCTTATATCGTTTGGAGGCTTTGTTGTGATATGATTGAATCAGTCCTTGAGTCCCTGGGTCTGTTTCTTTTATTTTTCATTTTATAATATCAACTGATAATGTCTATAGCAGAACAAAACAGATGGGGTAGTGTGGGAAGCTTGGTGCTAACCCAACACCACATCTGCATGGTTATAAAGCACATTTGTAGATTGTTCAGGGGACAAAAGAAGACTTATTGTTAACAACACACACTTAACAGTAGTGTCTTTGGATTTTTTTTTTATTTGAACATCAGATAACATTTGAGCGGCAAAGTGAAGGAACGACCTCCCCCCCCCCCCCCTCCCTCCAAGTTAATGCCAAATTATGTCTAAAACAACATTTCTTTGCAAGGACATTGGTACATGAATGGTACATTTAAATTAATGAGGATTTTGTTTTTTGTTTTTTCTCTTTTGCACAGAAGCCTTTCTATATGTAAAAGCGTGTTGATATGTAGGAGTCTGTGTACACACTTGCTGATCGTGAGGGAATAAATACATCTTTTAGCTAGACTGCAGTGCCCTGAATCCTCACTTGAGAACGTGTGAAATATCAGGAGAAGCAATGCCCAGGGAAAGAGCAAGCATAACCTGAAATGACCCTATAGCACATTGATATACATTTCATCTGTGCTAAGAATGTGCTTTCTCTGGTTCAAGCAAATCCTGCAGACTGCACATAGGCTGTGCATTTATTCTACTTCTTTATTACTCACACTACCACAATTATTATATTATTTTCTTTTTAGCAGGATTTGGTGAATTGCCATGTGTTGGGAGATAGAATGAAAAATTGTATACTTATACTATCGGTCATTTTATTTTCCTGACACGTATGAATGGCAACATACCAACAAACCTATGGGTAGCTCCACCCTCTACTGAATTTAAACCGGGTGCCAGTATTTTCAGTCTTCTAGCCTGTAATGGATAAACCAAGAGCTAAAGGGATGGAAACATATGCTATTATGCATGTGTGTCAAGAAAGAAAATTACAGATGGATACATTTACAATTTCCCGCTTTTCTAAAACAAGAATGGCAACATATGTATGAAATCTAGCAAGCACAGACAAAAGAAGGAAACTGCAGGTAAAATGTAATTGACAAATGAATCATTGATCCACCAAAGCCCACTGTGGTAAGAGCAGCAGGATCAACCTTGTAGTGCACCAAGAACATTTCATAAGATGACCAAGTTACTGCCTTGCAAATTTCTTCTGTGATTTCTCTGCCTCCATAGATGAAGATATAGCTTTCATTGAATTTGCTGTAATGGAAGATGCCAAACCTCTGGCAGAGGTTTCCTTAGTATCTTTACCACCCAAGATGCAATTGTTCTTGAAGTTGGTGACTGTCATTTATAAGACCCTGATGAAAGAACACCAGGTTGCAGATCTGAAGTTTGCAGTCTTATGTAAGCGGGTTTGGATGGGGTGACCTACAACCAGTGGGTGACAGCAATTCTTTGCTGTGCCTGGAAATGTTGGCAATAATATTTATTGGTTTAAGTAGAAAGCAAATTTTACTTTAGGCTGACATGAGAATAAAGTTCTTAAGTCCATTCTGTAATGAAAAAACATAGATGAGGTTATTTGCATCTTAAAGCGGATGTGCCATGGGGAAAAAATATTAAAAGCCAGCAGCTACAAATACTGCAGCTGCTGACTTTTAATATTAGGACACTTACCTGTCCTGGAGTCCAGCGCTGATCGCAGCAGAGCACGAGCGATCGCTCGTCTCTCTGCTGCTCCCCCCGCCATCCACGCTGAGGGAACCAGGAAGTGAAGCGCTGCGGCTTCACTGCCCGGTTCCCTACGGCGCATGCGCGAGTTGCGCTGCGTCCGCCGATTGGCTCACACGCTGTGTGCTGGGAGCCGAGTGTTCCCAGCACACAACGGGCGACAGACGGGAAGTCAGAAAAACCCGTCTTTTGCCCGTAGCGTGTGGCCGGAAGTGGGTGCAAATACCTGTCTTTAGACAGGTATCTGCACCCCCCTCCCCCCTGAAAGGTGTCAAATGTGACACCGGAGGGGGGGAGGGTTCTGATCAGCGGGACTCCACTTAAGGGTGGAGAACCGCTTTAATGCTTGTATATTCTTTTAAAATTTAGAACCAGAAGTTATGACATTTAGGTAAATAA
This sequence comes from Rana temporaria, assembly GCF_905171775.1. Classification (NCBI taxonomy): domain Eukaryota; kingdom Metazoa; phylum Chordata; class Amphibia; order Anura; family Ranidae; genus Rana; species Rana temporaria. The sequence goes on from NC_053490.1 coordinate 487,342,800, forward strand.
CACTAATGCCCCGTACACACGATCGGAAATTCCGACATCAAAAGTCTGATGTGAGCTTTTGAACGGAAATTCCGACCGTGTGTATGCTCCATTGGACTTTTGCTGTCGGAATTTCTGCTAACAAAAGATTGAGAGCTGGTTCTCAAATTTTCCGATGGTAAAAATTCCAAACGTTTGTAGCAATTCCGACGTGCAAAATTCTGACGCATGCTCGGAAACAATTTGATGCATGCTCGGAAGTATTGAACTTAATTTTCTCGACTCGTCGTAGTGTTGTACATCACCGCATGCTTGACGTGCGAAAGTTCAGAGAACTTTTGTGTCACCGTGTGTATGCAAGCCAAGCTTGAGCGGAATTCCATCGTAAAAACCATCTAAGGTTTTTCCGATGGAAAATCCGATCGTGTGTATGCGGCATAAGGGTTAAGTTCAAAATGATGGCTTCTTCAACTGGAAGGAAGGGAGAAGAAGACAAAGTGTCCAGCATAATGTTTAAATCTCAGGAAGCGGTAAAGATTTTCTTTAGAGGTCTTGATTTTGGTGCTTGCTTTAATGAACGGTATCATCAATGGATGATGAGCACAAAAAGTAACCAAGAATTTTGATGAGGTTGAGATAAGGAAGGACGCTTAAGGTATTGATTTTTGGAATCATATCCAAACTTTGCTGGAGAAATCCTAGAATATGTTCAACATCTGTATCCACGGAATTAAAATTCAGTTTTGCTCCATATGATATACATTTTTCCCATGTTCCAGAATAAACTATATTAGCGGATGATTTTCAAGCTTTTATAAGGAAGCCTTATTGGAAAGCTTTGATGTTGCATTGAACCCATTTTACCATTGGCATGGCTGCTAATAAGGTGTTGATCATCATCATGCAATGGAATAACGATAGATAAATGCTAGAGATTTATATTTTCACCCTGTGCACAATGGTTTGAAATCTGTTCATGTGGTAATTCTATTATATTTTTCCATTGTTGAACAAAGTTCCCAAGAAACCTCTGTAATGGTTCCAACGGATTTTTTGGAGGTTGACTATCCATTCATAGGCTTAAAGTTTCAGGACCAAAGCCACCCAATGTTTTGTGAGAGTATGACATTGATTTTCTGTCAAGACAATATTGTCAATAAATTGCAATCAAATGGAGAAAATCTTTCAAGAATGTTCTTGGAGGTGTTGATAAATCTACTACTGAAAATCTGAGGACTTTATGAAATGGTGGGTGTATAGATAACTAAACATAGGCATTGGATAAATCAATCAACAGCATATAATCATTGACAAGAACTGCCTGTATCATTGGTTGTAGAAGTTCTATGCAAATGCAACAGAAGGGTACACTTACATACCTCTTTATGCATTTTCAGATCCAGCACCAGACAAAAACCTCCTATTTTTCTGTTTACTGGAAATATTCGAATAAAATCCTTTGTGCCTCTGGCTGTAAGAATTATAGCACCATGCAAAAAAAGTGTTAACATAACATGCTAATATAAGGTTTGAAACTTAGGCCACGTACACACGATCAGTCCATCCGATGAGAACGGTCCGAAGGACCGTTTTCATCGGTTCACCGATGAAGCAGACTGATGGTCTGATGTGCCTACACACCATCAGTTAAAAAAACGATCGAGTCCAACGCGGTGAAGTAAAACACAACGACGTGCAGAGAAAAATTAAGTTCAATCCTCCCAAGCATGCGTCGACTTGATTCTGAGCATGCGTGAGTTTTTAACCAATGCTTTTGCGTACTAACCATCGGTTTTGACCTATCGGTCAGGCATCCATCGGTTCAATTTTGAAGCAAGTTCTATTTTTTTGGACCGAAGGATAACTGACCGATGGCGCCCACACACTGTCAGTTTGGACCGATGAAACAGACCTTCAGTCCGTTTTCATCGGTTTAGACTGATCGTGTGTACAGGGCTTTATAATGGGAACACGGAAGCCTGGTTGGGATTTTATGTGGCAATACCAGGGTTGTCGTGAACTGCCAATAGTGACCTTTGAGAATGGCTTGTACTACCTAAGCATCTTTAATATTTTTCATCCAAATCTGGGGTTAAAAATCAAAGTCTTGTGCCGGCTTTCCCAGACTGAGTAAAAAGATTGTCAAAACATTTTTTGGGGTGAAAAACACGATGTCAACTTTGCTTTTGTCAATTTCAAAGAGAAAAACGGAGTTGCCTTCTATAAGATCTGGAATCTTTAAAATATTCACTGCCATCTTCTGTCTGATAAAGGATGAGTCTTTATTTTTATGGTCTTCAGGTATTAAACCTGATTTACCACCTGGGACTTTTATTATTGTTGCATTAAATTTGCTTCAGAAACTGTTTATTCAGTCTAACAGAATCTTACACCAGTTGTTCTTGGAATGCAGATGCGCTGCCCATGGCCTCAGTCAGAAAACCCTCTGGGCCATAATAAACAACAGCATAGATCTAGCTGAGCATTTTAATGAATCTGTGGTGACAAAACTGACTGCTTGTTTCAATTCATCTAAGGCTCTAATAATGTGCTCTACCTCCACTTGCAATCTTTATTTTTCTGTTTCTGTATTGTCTGACCAAACCTGAATGGCTTTGGTCACTGAAGTAAGTGCTAATACAGGCTTACTTGTACTTCCTGAGGATTGAGAGATCTTTTTAAAATCTTAAACAGTCTTGCAATCTGCGCTATTTTTAAAGGTCACTGATTTGTTCATTAAATGGGCCACATGTAGAGATAATCATAACCACTGAATCTACTTGTAGAATCATGTCAAAAGGACAAACTTCTGTGAAGCAATATAATTCAAAAAAAATATTTTTAATCAACATTTTTTCCACTTTCTTCCATTACCCAAAATTACATGTTATTTCCTCCATTAAAGGAAAAGGTAATTAATATTTTTTAGAAAAAGGCAAGTATTATTTTCAGCAACTAGATCAGGCCACTCTGTTGCTTGTTTAATGGCATTTACACGATTGAACTAATGAAAAACCTAACTGTATATTCTCCTCTGAAAATTTCTTTGAATTCCTTTGATTGAAGAACAATCATGTATTTTTTTATGACCTCTGCACAGTTGCAAAAGTAGAGGATAAAGGATTGGAGACAGATGTCTGAGGCCCAGTATTAACCGATGTTGGCACCTGGGATGACAGTGCTAAAATTGACTCTTGTACAGTATGTCGGGTCATGTCCATTACTTGCATATTTTATAAATCTCTCTCCCTTGTAAACTCAAAGAATTTATCATAAAGTGCTGGTCATTAGAAAGTCTAGCATTGTCTCCCGGGTGGACGTACATGTCTTTGAGACCGTGAACAACATGTTCTCCTGGAACTCTGATGAGGATGTGACCGAGGATGAGGTGAACTTGACCATGATCTTATTCACTAATTATGTGATTGGGGCAAGGTTATGTTTCTTGAAACAGGATGACGCAGAGGAGAGCTAAATCTGAATAAAACCTGTTCGCTCACATGCTTATTTATAAATCTTTATATATACTAACCCTTACCTATGTGTAAATGGTGGGTCTGTTCCTTATTAATCATTTAGAATAAGCAAGGCAGCAGAGCAAAACTATAGCAAATTTTTGAATCAAACAGGGCTGGCAACTCGGATGCTCTTGAATAAAAGTACTTTATTGGTTACATGGGTACACGGGTACAGGCTATATATCTGACGTGTTTCGGCTAAGAAGCCTTCATCAAGGCTTCTTAGCCGAAAAGGGTCAGGGTTTACCCTGTACCCGTGTACCCATGTAACCAATAAAGTATTTTTATTCAAGAGCATCCGAGTTGCCAGCCCTGTTTGATTCATGTATTGTATTTATGGGGCCTGAACGTCCTGGTTAGAGCACCAGATCACAGTTCGTGGACTTCAATATTGGCAGTGGCGCTGGGGTAACGTTTTCTCTCAAAGCTATAGCAACAGCCGATAGTAATTAGTAAGAAGCCTAAAGAATATGAAGGCAAAGATATGGAATTGTGAAGCAGCACTTACCAGTGAAAAGTCACAAAGGACAGAGGCCCACGGTAGGGAGGATGGGAGCAATTTGCCCTCCTGAAACTGGAATAGGCATGTGCACCAAAGGGTGACCGCCATGCTGCTAAGCCTTCCCCGTCACTTTACAGTCTGCCTTGGCCAGCACACTGCTGTCACATGGCTGGGAAAATGCCCATCATGTAGGTTGGGGTGCATTGACACGCTGATCAGAAAGAAGCTTTATAGGAAGGAGAAGAGGTGGAGAGGGGGGGAAGGTGTAGAACCATGTGCTACAGCAATACAAAATGGCCCCTGCTGCTGCTGCCAAGTCTGAAGTTCATAAGGCCACCAGAATGAGGCATCCCCATGTGGAATGCATTCAACATGTAATGTAGATTTCAGGAATGAGAGCCACAACAAACTGCCTGGAAATGATTGCAAGAAATGGTCAGGTAAGGGCAAAAACAGGCATGTGAAATAAAAAAAAATCCTTTATCAAGTAAAGTCATTTATTCATACCCCTGTCTAGTTCAGTAGGGGGTAGAACTACTCATAAATATGCTGCCATGCTTGTATCAACATAACTCTTTTAGAGGTTTTGATGAATTTAAAGGAGTTGTAAAGGAAAAAAATGTTCTGCTTGAAGTGATATCTTTCCTTCGACAGTGGCTGAAGAGTTAAGCCAGAGACACAATACTGCTTCCTGCAAGCTGCCTAAGCAGAAATATTTTGACACTATTGTAGAGTTGTCAGCACATGTTCATCAGGGTGCTTCCTTGCAGTAGGTTCTAGCAACTAAATGCCATTGGGCAGTTTGAACTCCTATCCCACATTTTGCAGAGAGTGTTTTCACTGCACACAGCAGACAGCACTTTGCAAGATGGAGGCAGACTCTACAGGTCCAAGTTAACCAGCAGCAGTGATTAAAACTGCATTTAGAGTTCCAAAGTAGGGGAGCGTGGTGGTTTGCTTGCATTAAGTTCTGTGAGTAAGGGGGTCAGTAATGTAAAATCAGAGGTGAGGAGCACTGGTGTTGGTCATAATCTTGCCGCTGCCCTGGCTGGGGAAGCGTAAGGTTTATCTTTTGCCATGCTGCCTAGGGACTGGAAACAGAGGTACAATGTACAAATTTAGTTATTATATTATTTAGGGTACACATGAAAATAAGAATTGAAATTGCAGTAAGTAGTAGAAATAAGCACCTACCACATCAACCGATATAAGTGGTAAGTACAAAAATTAAAAAAAAAAGTGCAGGGCTAAATATCCAAATATAAAATCATAAATCAAACACATAAGAGCCAAAACAAAAAAAAGTGATACGGTGTCTAATTGGTGGAGCCCAAATGTATTTGTTCTAACTGTAATGCCACATAAGTATAAGTAAAAAAATTATGCCCTTTTAGAGAGAGTTAAGCCACATTCACATAAACCTGTGTTGTAGAATGGGAACACCACTTCAGTGCACCTTCGCCATCCACTCCAAAATATGCTTGTCAGATGGGATTGACTTCCAAGTTATAAGAACTTAAAATGCGCCTGTGTCACAGAAAAGCATATGGCTCCATGGCATCTATACACTCCAATAAAATAAAAGAGTCGGGAGACCACATAGTGTAAACCAATAAAAAACAATTATTTATTAAAAAACATAAATGATACAAACAGCATCCTCATATGCGCATTTGTAAAGAAGTAACAGCCTGGGATGGGAGCAAACTACTTCCAGGAATCGTGTATGTGAGGACGTCACATTCATCGGCTCCTAGATAATGTTGCAGTCATGATAAAAATCGCTGATCGCCGCCATTACTAGTAAAAAATATTTTTTATAAAAATGCCATAAAACTATCCCCTATGTTGTAGATGCTATAACGTTTGGACCTTTTTTTTTACCAAAAATATGTAGAAGAATATGTAAAAAACTGAGGAAAACATTTATTTTTTTTAGATATTTTTTGGGAATATTTATTATAGCAAACAGTTTAAAATATTGTATTTTTTTCAAAATTATCAGTCTATTTTTGTTTATAGCGCAAAAAATAAAAAACGCAGAGGTGATCAACTACCACCAAAAGAAATCTCTATTTGTGCGAAAAAAAGAACGTAAATTTTGTTTGGGAGCCATGTCTCACGATTGCGCAATTGTCAGTTAAAGCGACGCAGTGCCAAATCGCAAAAAGTACTCTGGTCTTTGGCCAGCCAAATGGTCCGGGGCTTAAGTGGTTAAACAGGGCATGAACAGACAGCATATAATTTTGGCTTTCTAATCCAGGAGAGCCGCTGATGTACACCATAGCAGCCTCTGCAGCTTCAGACAATGAGATAAAACTGGTCATAGGCTATATCTAGAGATCCATACAGCCCTGCCATTAGAAACTAAACTAAAATAAGTTTTAGACTTGAGTTGTTTTTTAACTGAGTCAGTTTATTGCCATACTGTGTTCAGTAATAATTTTTTGTTCTCTATTTCTGATGCTGTGATGTGCGATGATAAATGAAAGCAGGTGTGTAAAGCGAAGCACACAGAACATGAGTCAGCAGTGCCTTTCCTTACACAGAGCTTCCAGCCTCTGGGGAAATACAGAATGCCTGACTATAGTCTGTACAAACTTTTTTAAAGGGTCAGTCCACTATATAATTCAGCTTCTGGTAAACGCCAGAAAATAAAACTACATAAGAGTTTCTTTTATCCCTTGGATCAGTCTTTGGCCCCATACACACGAGAGAATTTATCCGCGGATACGGTCCAGCGGACCGTTTCCACGGATAAATCCTCTCAAAGATTTCCGCAGATTTCTATGCGATGGAGTGTACACACCATCGCATTGAAATCCGCGCGGAAATCCTCTGGCGATGACGTGTCGCGCCGTCGCCGCGATTATGATGCGGCGACGGGCGAGACGCTGTCATATAAGGAATTCCACGCATGCGTCAAATCATTACGACGCGTGCGGGGAATCCCTTTGGACGGATGGATCCGGTGAGTCTGTACAGACGAGCGGATCCATCCGTTGGAATGGATTCCAGCAGATGGATTTGTTGTGCATGTCAGCAAATATCCGATCTGCTGGAATCCATCCCAGAGGAGATTTCTCCGCGGAAACAGATCCGCTGGCGTGTACACACCATAGGATCTATCCGCAGAAACCCATTTGCTGGGATTTATCTGCGGATGGATTCTATCGTGTGTATGGGGCCTTACTCATTCATTTTAAGATGGAGGAACTCTTGAAATAACTTTCTCGTTTCAGGGAACTGCTGCTAATAATTGTGACCTGTTATATGGCTTTTGACGCCGCTCAAAGTAGAGATGTCCCAGAGGAAAGGATCTCCGCTACTCCTGACCAACCTACAAACGATAAGGTGAACAAAGACAATAAGGAGCGGCTTCAGCCTACATGTCTCCACCATACCACATGCCCTGATGCATTTTGCCCTGCCCACTGGGGCTTAATCATAAAGTATGACTAAGCCCCAGTGGGTAGAGAGAAATGCATCAGGGTTTGTGGTATGATGGAGATGTGTAGGCTGAGGTTGCTCCTTATCGTTTGTTCACCTGGGTTGGTCTGAAGTAGCGACGATCCTTTCCTCTGTATATTTGCTGCTAATAATTAGTATGCTGCTGGTTTTCCAGCATAATCAGGCGAGAGAAGCCAGTTGTGAGATCGGCTTCTGTAAAACATGGACCTGTACACATGGGCAGAAGGTCGGCCAGTATCTACTGTACTGGCTGATTTTGCCCGATATTAGGCCCGTGTGTTTAAGGGTTTACATTTGTGGTCTTACACAGACTTACAGATAGCTAAACATATCATTGTTGTCAGTGGGAAGTTATCTTAGAGGCAGAAATTGCTCTTTGCTCAGGGAACCTCAAGCAACTTCTGGTGGAACTCTGATTGAGAAAGACGGCCTTGGGTGCTTGGGTGAAGGGATCTAGGTACTTAGGTCATCAAATAAAGCCTCCCCACCACAATGGCCTCATTTGTATCCCTTAAAAGATGCCCAGGGTCAGAAAGTATTAAAACTATCCAAGGAGCTGGCATATTTTGCATTATGGCACCAAGCAAAGAAAGTCCTTAACCAATATGAGGCGTCTGTATCCGTGGTCTGTTATACTGGGGTTACTGGCTTGAAAGTAATCATAGTGTAAGTTCCAAGGTCTACATCTATATAAAAAACAACTACATAGTTAGTGAAATTAGTTAAGTCACAATCCCTTGTCAATATCTTTTACCGAGTTTGTGGCTTACAACCAGGTACTGTAAGCATGGATAAGCATGTTCATCATGAGGCATCTATCCAGATTTAATCTTTCAGTGTGTATTACTATAGCAGCTTATACAGTATGACAAATGCTGATGTAAATGAATTAAAGGGCTGTAGGATTTTTAAAGCTGAAGTTTAGGTATAGACTATTTTGGAAGCATGTTTGTGCCATACCTGGTTGATCTCCATGGAAGTTAGAAATCACTATAGTAGGCAATGCTCTTACAGTGATTGCTGCTAGCTTCTGGGTCTTGCGCCAAGCGTCTGCCCTACTGCTTAGTGAACACAGGGGGTGACTTGCTCAGCATGGGCACCTTTCAGAGAACACTTGACAGTTATCAGATTGGACGAGGTAGAGATTGTAGCATCACTGCCAACCCTTCTCCACCACTTCCAATAAGAGAACGGTTTACATTAATTGAGAAAATTGTGCCCATGCCAAGCAAGTGATCTCCTGTTTTCACTAATGCCACGTACACACGATCGGTTTGTCTGATGAAAACGGTCTGATGGACCGTTTTCATCAGACTAAACCGATCGTGTGTGGGCCCCATTGGTTATTTATCCATCGGTTAAAAAATTAGGGACTTGTTTTAAAATTATCTGATGGATAAAAAACCTATAGAAAAAACGGTCAAATATATCGCCCAATCTAGCTAGATAGATAGATAGATAGATACATAGATACATAGATATATTTATTACTTTAATAAAAGACAGAAAGCATGTGATAGCAGCTCATACACATATGAGAAATTAAAATGCTTATCTTTTTCTTTTGATAATTGAATCAATCTGATCATCCGTGAACTTATACCACCTACAGAAAGTAGTTTGTAGATCATTATTTCTTTAGGCTCTGGAAAGTAAATGAAATTTTAGGACCATTTCCTGTCAAGAATGCATTGTCACGTGTTTTGTGTCATTTTGCTGCACAGCCAAAATACCTAGACATCATAATGTTTGTTAGTCTGGTCCCACCAATGCATTGTGTTGTAGTGCATTGATAAGAAGTCCTATCTACTGCATGTTGGCTGCATTGACTTGTATTTGCCATTTAATTTAGTACAAACAGATTTTTCAAAACTGTAATGCCAGCGCATGACAACACATTTTTTTGGGTGTAGGAAGTTTTCCAGGTGATACATATGAATGAAAACATCAAATATGGTATCAGTGTCACTGGAAAATATTTATAGTTTATAAACGTTCAATTTCTTAGCGCAGAAAATTCACATGATGCAAAGGTTGGTGCCAATTCTCCTGAACATGCACACCAATTTTCAGAAGCCGAAAGGCAACAAATTGGAGAAAACTTTGGTCAATGTGCTTTTCCTGCAGTTCTCCTTTACCCATCATGTCTCTTTCAGTGATATTATTTAGGAAATGTATATGCGGGATTCCTGATAGAAGACAGGAGGCGCAACCTCCAACATATGAATTTACTTGTGAGAAGCCTGCATTTGTCACATGTTTTAAATTATTGGAAGAAATTGCTGCCAGATGTTAACATATGTGTGAAAAATCTATTTTCGCCCAAAGGATTGTCAGTTTTTAACACCTCTTATGGAATAAACTCAAATTAGAAACAAGTTTGGAAATTTGTTAAAAAAATCTTATAACTAATGCCGCATACACACGGTCGGAATTCCGACAAGAAAAGATTGATGTAAGCTTTTGGTCAGAAATTCCGACCGTGTGTAGGCTCCATCTGACTTTTTATTGTCGGAATTTCCGACAGCAAAAATTTGAGAGCTGGTTCTCAATTTTTCCGGCAAGAAAAGTTCTTGTTGGAAATTCCGATTGTCTGTATGCAATTCCGACGTGTAAAAAAACACACATGCTCGAAATCAATTCGAGGCATGCTGGGAATCATTGAACTTCATTTTTCTCGGCTCGTTGTAGTGTTGTATGTCACCGCATTTTTTACGGAATTGTGTGTGATTGTCTGTAGGCAACACAAGTTTGAGCCAGCATTCCATCAGAAAAAATCCAGTTTTCTTGTCGGAATTTCCAATCGTGTGTACGCGGCATTAGTCATTACCCACCAGTTGTATTTAAGTCACGAATATTTAGCATTTAGAGTAACATGGAGGGCATAAGCTAAATGTAGATTGGCTCTGACATTCATTTTCTGCAAATGGTTGATGGAAATCTTTGATTGCTAGTATTGTCATCTGCTACCTGAACCTCGATCAGAGCTTTTGCATTTTGGTGTGCTCTGAAACTCCAGAACTGTACACTCTGAGCCCAGTGCAACCACGTCTACAATCTGTGATGAGGCTGTATGGCACAGAGTAATGTGACAAGAACATGTAGTCTTAGACTGGCCATACACGGTGTTAATTTCTTTCCTGCAACCGAGGGTTGGGGGGGGGGGATCGGGAGAGGGCAGGAGAAGCCGTCCCAGCCAGCATAAGACAGTGATTATCGCTAGCAGTTTTAGCAGTTAAAATGTTTGCATAGATACATGTGCCCTAGGGCAGTACAAGGGCCCTCATATGGCCAATAACTTGAATATAAGCCTTCAATGGGGTTTGGGTACGAACTTTTGCGAGTTGTGATGCGAACCAAGCCATTTGTAGTTGAATCAGATTTTCAAGGGGTTCTTCCTAACTTGGATGATGCAGTATGTGCTACTATGCATTTAGAAGATCAAGTTGTTGTTTCAGGCCTAGGATCTTTTAGAGCTCCCACAGCTTTTTCCCTTTAAGAGGGAATTAATTCTCCCCACAATTGATACTACAGCAACCCACATTATAAGGTATACTACCGAACACACGAGGCTGATCTCCATTCACGTGCATAGGGCACTTTGGCTACATGCCTGGGACACTGAGGACACGTCCAAGGTACATCTAACTGAATTGTCCTTCAAGGGAAGTTGCCTCTTTATACCTGGCACCATCATTAGTAATGTCACTGGTGGTCGGAGAGAGCTCCCATTTCAATGCAGGAAGTCAGTGGCAATTCCTTAATTCATGTGTTCCTCGACTTGGGGATAAAGAAAACAAGATTTCTGTATTTACCGTTAAATCTTTCTAAGTCAAACTTCACCCAAAAGGGGAAGTTCTGCTCTTCCTCCTCCCCTTCTCTGTCATATTTGGAAGAATTTTTTGGGGGTGGGGGTTTGAGAGGTACTAACTCCTACTTCCAGTTGGATCGCCACAACCAATTCACAGGAATCCCCCCCCCCGAATGCAGCCTACCATCGGTCAAAAATCCACGCATGCTCAGAATCAAGTCGACGCATGCTCGGAAGCATTGAACTTCATTTTTCTCAGCACGTCGTAGTGTTTTACGTCACCGCGTTGGGCACGGTCGGATTTTTGACTGATGGTGTGTAGGCAATACTGATGAAAGTCAGCTTTATCGGATATCCGACGAAAAAATCCATCGGATTAGATTCCATCAGATATCCAATCGTGTGTACAGGGCTTTAAGGAGTTACAGCCGGCTGCCCACAGATAACATAATGCCACCAGGTACCTGAAGTTTGGTGAAGAACCTGCCCGAGTGGGGACTGCGCTGGATCCTTGGACAGGGAGTGTGTGTTTATTGAAAGTCAGAAGCTACAGTTTTTGTACAAGTGACTGATGCGCCCCTTTAAAGTCCATTGAGGGACACAGGTCCCATCCACTCTGGTATTGGCCCAATGTACTGCTTGCACACACAAAACAAGGCATACTGGCTATAGAAGTGGATATATGGAGGTTGACTACATTTTTTTCCTGTTTGCCAGTTTGCCAGTGCCCAAACTTCTAAAGGCGGCAAGATAATCCGCAAGTTTCAAAATTCCTGAATTCCTGTGTTTCTCAATGGACTTTATGAAAAAGGTCTTACATGTATCCTTTTTCTTACTGTATTACTTTAAAGTTAAACTAAGTGGACTTTTTGACTTTTCAATGTGTCTTCTATAGTTGTAGAACTCCACCAAATAACTTGCTTTGTAGACTAGCATAGTTGCAATGCTTCCTCTATAGCTATAGCAGTCCACTGGCAGACTTGATTTCTAGACTAGCTCTTTAAGTATACCACAGATAAGAGCAGTCAGTACCGTCCAGAAATGTAAAGGCGTAGCAGGTCTTTGTATCTGCAGCTGTCTGGTTTTGGAGAAAAGAGATCCCTGGGCCCTGTGTGCAAACGGCTCACTGGATATTGTTACAGCCTTTCTTCAACCATGGGTGATCATATACAATGCTGCCTCACAGTAAGGGGTGCTTGTATGTGGACATGATTTTCCACGCTTGCCACCAGGTGGATTCAGTCAGCCGTGGATGTCAGCAGGTAAAATGAATGATGGTGACAGAAACCGAGACTGGGGTTATGTATTAGTCACGTAAATGGGGCGAGCAGGAATCTCAACACTATTCTCTGACTTTTATGTTCATTTGGTTTCTGTGCAAACTTCTTTTCTAGCTATCAGTATATCAAAGAGAAATGCCGGGCAGCAAGTAAAATCAGTAAACTGTTATGCTACTCAGGAAATATTGCATTTATGCTAAAACCAGAAAGCGAACTGGAGCTACATTCTGTATGCTGACAGTGTTTTGAGGTAGGGAGTTCTCTGCAACCTCCTTCTTATGCTCTGTCTGTGTGGGCATGGTTGCAAGGGTCTAATAGAACATGCTCTCACATGCTGGTCTGCTTTGAACCAATTTAGATGTAGTGATGTAGTGCCATTCACACGATCAATGCCAAGAAGGAGGTAAGAGCTACTAGGTAGGCAGGCCATGAACTCCATTCATATGTAATATTATATTGTTTTATTGAAATTAACCTTTAACCACTTAAAGCGGGGGTTCACCCTAAAAAAAAAATAGTTTTGTCTTCCATGCCATCCAGCATACTAGCGTGAGCTACAGTATGCCTTTATTTTTATTTTTTTAGCTGTACTCACAGTTTAATCCGTTAGTTAAGTTTCAGACTCCCGTGGGAAGTAGGCGTTCCTATGAAGAGGGGAACATGATTGACGGCCGACTATGGCGCGTCACGCTTCCCGAAAATAGCCGAAATAGGACTTGGCTCTTCTGCGCAGTCAGCTCCTAGTCTGTGCGCAGGCGCCGTATAGCGCCGTGAAGAGCCGAATCCTACTCCGGCTATTTTCGGGAAGCGTGACGCTCCATAGCCGGCCGTCAATCATGTTCCCCTCTTCATAGGAACGCCTACTGAGTCTGAAACGAAACTAACGGATTAAACTGTGAGTACAGCTAAAAAAATAAAATAAAGGCATACTGTAGCTCACGCTAGTATGCTGAATGGCATGGTAGAAAGTTGTATTTTAGGGTGAACCTCCGCTTTAAGACCCGGACCATAATGCAGGTAAAGGACCTGGCCCCTTTTTGCGATTCGGCACTGTGTCACTTTAACTCACAATTGTGCGGTCGTGCGACGTGGCTCCCAAACAAAATCAGTGTATTTTTTTCCCACAAATAGAGCTTTCTTTTGGTGGTATGTGATCACCTCTGCGGTTTTTATTTTTTGCGCTATAAACAAAAATAGAGCAACAATAAAAAAAAAAAAATGCAATATTTTTTACTTTTTCATCCTTTCATCCAGATTCATCCTTTGCCGGCTTAAGGCTGACTTACTAAAGTAATTGAGAATGTTCACACAATAAATTGTGCGCAGATTTACTTTAATGACCCAGTTATGACCCAGTTATGTGGAATCCATGTTTATTTATTTAATTTGTGCAATATTGGATTAGTAAAAAGTCTCGTTCCTTGTAATATGACAAGCCTTGTGTGTTAGCAATAAGCTTGAGCTAAGACATTTTTAAAGTGGAGCTTTACTCTCTTAATCAACATTAAAGGAGAAGTACAGCCAAAGCTTGTTTGGCTGTACTTCTGTGGATAACAGGAGTGCAGTTTGTTCTGCACTTCTGTGACCCATTTTCAGCAGACAGCTGAAGCCTGCTGAAGCCCAATGTCGGCTGATGTCACAGAGCCGGTCCAGGCTCTGGCAAGATCTTGACACTGAAGTCAGAGCTCTGTCCACATGCCTGGACCATAGAGAAAAGAAAGGAGGGCACACCGACCTAGTGCATTACCACTTAAAATGTTATTAAAAAGAGAATAAAAGCAATAGTTCTACTTACAAGGAAAATTGAGTAAGCGCTTTTCAGACAGCTGGACTGGACCTTGAGGCACCTGCCAGTGGAACCTCAGACATCTGGACGGCTGACACGTTTCTGGGGCGTACCCCCTTCCTCAAAGCCTAAGTGGTCTGTGGTAACTCTCTCCTGTATGTCCTCAGTAATATATGTGTGTGTGTGCACATGTGCAAAGAAGGCCCCCGACTCAGATGACTGTTGATTGGCAGGCCACACCCCTCTCATGTAGCCCCACCCACCCATAGTTCCACCCCTAAAAGATAGGTACAAATAGCGTATCCAAAGGGAGGCATCATATCAAAACAAAAAAGCCCCTTGGCTATCAATAGACAGCTGTAATGTATACAACCTTCTTACTTTAGGGGGTAGTGGAGAAACCACAGGGGAATGGAGGAGGTGAGCACAAATTATCGTAGGGGGCTAGACCTAGAAATCCTTACCTGCTCCTATTCACACAGTAAGAGAGACAGGAACAGCAATGGGGCCGTATACACCTGACAACCCGATGTACTGGATATGCCCGACCATCCCGTGCATCCATTGGATATGCCCGACCACCCCGCACTTCCAGCTGCGCAAAAGCGTCATCCCCTCACCTGCGTGCGCACCCGTAGTGTGCGCGCATACCAGACACATGCGACCAGGAAGTGCGGGTGTGTTTGCGTTCCACCCGCCTGGACCGGCACCCGGCTCAGCCTTTCAGCAAGCTGCTGAGAGCCTGGGCTGGCTGCTCCCACCTCCTCAATAAGCCCAGAGCACCAGTGAGCGAAGAGGGGGCAGGGCAGAGAGCGGTGCTCATGAAGCCTTGAGAACCAAGCGGTCAGCAAGGTTTGATCGCTCAGTTCAGTTCTTGGTGTTGGAGCCAGCGGGGGACAGATGCAGCATCAGATCGGTGCTGCATCTACTTAGGTAAGTATGATTCAGAAAAAAACAAACCCCATACTATTTTGAATCCTTATACTGCTAGCCTTAGTAAATGGATGGGAAGATATATTATATTTACTCGTTTTAAACCTTTTTTTAGTATTCCTTCAGTTGCTTCCAGGCTTCTGGTTTAGGCCAAATGATGTGAAGTCTTCATGGACTTTTTTTTTCGTTGACCTGGAGGAGGGTTTTTTTCAGCTAAGCACGCCTTCCTGCCTGCATACCTGACCTTGCGAGAGTGTACCCGTAGCTCTTGTATATTGTACTGCACATGTGCAAGGTTTTCTAGGGCTTTATCATAGTAGAACAAATAGTGTTTTCAGTTTGTAGTGGTCATATACAGTTAAGTTCTGCTTTACAGTGTATCTAATGGCAATAAAAAAAAAATATTGCAGCTTACCAATTCTTAGATGTGGAGGTTACATTTGTTTTCTTTTTTTCAGGCTTTCTTTCTTTACTTTCTTCTAATAATCCTGCCAGTAACACACTTGCTGACCAAGGGTGACAGCGTTCAATCACTGTACTGTATATACGAAGAGGCGACTTTGTCAAGTGGGACAATAAGTGTGCAGGGGCTACAGAACAACTCCTCTTCTACTTTTCTCCATATCATACAGAGTGTTCTGTAGTCTTAAAACATTTACTAATAACACTGCTTAAAGCAGAGCTCCACCCTAAAAAGGTACTTCCGCTCATCGGAACCCTCCCCCCCTCCGGTGTCACATTTGACACCTTTCGGGGGGAGGTGGGTGCAGATTCCTGTCTAAAGACAGGTATTTGCACCCACTTCCGGCCACACATTCTGCGGGTAGACTGCGGGCAGGACGTTAGATCCCGTCCCCCCCCCCCCCGTTGTGTTCTAGGAAACACACAGCTCCCAGAACACAGCGGGGACCAGTAAGCACGGTGCACACGACTCGCGCATGCATCATAGGGAACCGGGCAGTGAAGCCGCAATGCTTCACTTCCTGGTCCCCTCACCGAGGATGGCGGTGGGGCAGCAGAGTGACGAGCGATCGTTCGTCCTTTGCTGCCAACGGCGCTGGACTCCAGGACAGGTAAGTGTCCTAATATTAAAAGTCAGCAGCTGTAGTATTTGTAGCTGCTGGCTTTTAATATTTTTTTTCGGCGGAGATACGCTCTAAAGAGGGGGTGAACCTGCCCCTTTAAAAATTTAAAGTCAGGAGTGCACTTACTTTTGTCCTCCTGTGACCCAGAGTCTGCTGATAGTGGGCTATTTTCTGCTATCAGCTGACCTGGAAGAGCCACTTCAGGCTCTGGAAGGATCTCGACAATTTTGTCGGAATCCATCCAGCTGCCTGATTGACAGCTGGCTCCACCTCTCAATGCATGCCTAAGAGCCTAAACCAGCTGCACCCACCCCTTATCCTGCCCAGTACTCCAGGGAGTACTGGAGAAAAGATACTGCCAGTCACTGCTCTCTGTTCCAATCTGAGGGATCAGCGGTTCACGCAAGACAGCTGCAGCATCACATACATGCTGCAGCATAGAGGTAGGTATATATGTTTGTTATTTTACAAACTCATGCCTCTCCTTGAAGCCTTATTCTAAGGAGCTTCAAGTTCAAAATCATTTAGAGCCAGGTGACACCACAATTTCTGTGTTTTTCGGATGCATTTCTTTTTGCACGTTTGTGATGCATTCTGGTGTGTTTTTCCCCTCTTTTTTTCTTCATCTCCATTAAGGAAATATGTGTTCCAGTCCATTTTTGATGCATTTTAATGCGTTCCAGTGAATTTGTTATGTGTTTTGCCATGTTCCAGATGTGTTCCATACAGAAAAATTGCAGCATATACTACTTTTGATGACTGCACTGGAATGCCCTGCACTGGTGTAAACTAAGGCCATTGGAATCCATGATAAACACTGTCCATGCGTTTTTGATACAAATTAAAAATGCACTGAACTGCATCTGGTGTGAACCAGCCATAAGAGTTTAATACTTGCTATTAACCACTTGACCTCCAGAAGATTTACCCACTTCATGACCAGACCATTTTTTGCGATACAGCACTGCGTTATTTTAACTGACAATTGTGCGGATATGCGACACTGTACCCAAATAAAAATTTTGTCTTTCCTGTCTCAAAAATAGAGCTTTCTTTTGGTGGTATTTGATCACCTCTGCAGTTTTTTTTTTTTGCACTACAAGCAAAAAAATATATAAAAATTACAATTTTGAAAACAAAACAATATTTTTTACTTTCTGCTATAAAACATTCTCAATAAAAAAAAAAGGAAAACAATCAAATTTCTTCATTCGTTTAGACCAAGGGTAGGCAACCTCGGCCCCTGAGACATTGCAAGACCCTGACAATCACAGGCATGACTTCTGGAGGTAGAGACATGATGGGATTTGTAGTTTCACCACAGCTAGAGGGCAGTGTTTTATTTTATGTGTATTCTGCAAATTATTGTTGGTAAGAAAAAAATCCCAATAAGTGTATGTTGATTGGTTTGCACAAAAGTTATGGCATCTACAAACTATGGGATATTTTTACTTGTTTTTTTTACTAGTAATGGCAGCGATCAGCGACTTACAGCGGGACTGCGATATTTTGGCAGACAAATTGGACACTAACTGACAGTTTTGACACTTTTTGGGGACTGGTGACACTAATACAGTGATCAATGCTAAAAATATGCACTGTCACTGTACTAATGACACTGAGACTGAGAAGGGGTTAACATCAGGGCAATCACTTTGTGTCTATGTTGTGCTTACTTACTGTGTGGGAGATGCTTTGACTAGGGAAGTGATGCTGAACCTTTTTGAACCCGAGTGCCCAAACTGCAACCCAAAACCTCCCAGAGTGTCCAAAGTCTTCTATTCTGTAGACCCTTTTTCCATTTTCTGGCAACACAACCTCTGTATATCTAGAGACACAGCTGATGTATAAGTCACTATAGACCCCTTTCCCACCATAGGGATCCCCCTCTCCCTCAGTACTCCCATCCATCTCCACCTTGTGCTAATAGGGAGGTGGGGGGCCTGTTAAGTGCTAGGGGGGCATTTTGAGAGGTGGAAACTTGTGCTAGTAGGGAGATGTGTGGGGTCAGATTTGTGCTGGGGGGTGCTTTGGGAGGTGAGAGGGCTTATGCTCTTGTAGGGGGGCATGTTTCAAATCCAGCTGCCACTTCTGGGGAGTCCCTTTCTCTCCTAAAGCCCCCCCCCAGCACATATCCTCTTGACCCACCTCACAATCACTCCTCCATTGCTTTTAACTTTCCTACACCTCCCCCCTTTCCTGGTCATTCTGTCCCCCCGTATCCATCTACAATAAAATAAACTTAGTATAGACCTCAGAACACTGCAGGTATCCTTCCTCCGGGCTGTGTAGCTATACACGGCCGAGGAGAGGGAGGCGGCTTTGGTCCACAGCCACTCTTCTTTGGGAGATAACGGGGACAGCCCGCAAGAGATGAAGTATCGAACCTGGCAGCAACGCTTCATCTTGTCTACGCCCACCCCGGAATGTCACCCCTGGCCCCAGAGCCCTGTGGGAGATGTAGTTCCATGGGAGGGGTGCAGTGTGGATGAGATGCACCTTGTACAGGATGGCCAGTTTTTCTTTCTCAAGTGCCCACAGAGAGGGCTCTGCGTGCCAGCTGTGGCACGCATGCTATGGGTTCGCCAACACTGGACTAGGTGAAGGCAAAGATCCTTTGCAGAAACACAGGATCAATACCTTCCCTTCTGACAGAACGACAATTTGCCTTGTTTATATAGGCAGATTGTTGTTCTACCTGTGTCCTGTGTAATCGTCGGGTGCCGGCGGACATCGAGCCTGTGGAACATGCTGTTGGGCTTCTGCTAGGATCACAGTGGGAGCGTGCCCCAGGCCTGGAAGTATCAGATCACGTACTAGGTACATGATCTGGTGCACAGCAGCTGCCCTGCCGCAGTAAATATACGGTGGGCGGTCCAGCAGGCTTGAAAATATTTTCAGGTACAGCAATTGTCCTTTCAGTAAGATATTTTCTGTTATGGAGCTCGCTTTAAAGGCGCTCAGTTAAAAAAAAAATAGAGTGTGACCAAAAATGATTCATTTGAATGTAGAAAGATTGCAGCGCTTGCAGCACCCGATCAGGAATGTGTGCAGTGCGGGGTCATCAGTACTCTGGTGTGTAGCTTAGAGCCAGAGAGTAAACAGCTGCTGAAGCATGATTTGAGTTAAAATAGTGTCAGTGTTTAGTCTGGCGCACTGCTTCAGTAGAGATTGGCAGCTGGGTCAAACAAAGTCATTTCATTGGCTCCCTTCCCAGTTTGCCTCTGCAAGCAGTTAGGTGCTAGTGCCGGCAAGGCCCCTTCTATCAGGGATAGCCTAATAGTCTGACCACACCCTCCTTGCTTTATAACCCCCCTCTCTTAAAGATAAAATCCACATTATTCAATCTCACAGTCTAATTGAGTATTAGGAATGTGCTTGGGCTTTTTTATTTCGTTTTTTATTTTTTTATTAAACTTTTCACTCTCAAAGTGCAAAGTTACATCACTGAACTCACGAAGGGCCCTTTATGGTTTCTGCAAGAATATCTGTTGGCTTTGCCAGGATTTTTGTCATCTCAGGAACCCGATAGAAGACATCTCGGTAAGGATATGTGCATAACGAATGCCTCGTCGTCCCCTCAATCACCCCCACCCCCCGTCTCCCCCACTTCCTCCCTCACTCACCTCTACCAGAGTTTGCTGCTTGTTTTCTATTCTTTTGCTTTTGAAAATAAACCTGCGTACTGTACATGTGTACAGTATACTTACAGAGCTCCAAATAATTTTTTATATTCTTTCCCCCATGTTTACGGATTCTATTGTCTGAGTATGTAGGAAGTGACTTTGGCAGGTCTTTGTGCTGCGGTAGCAGAAATTGAAATAGCTGCAAAAACCTGAAATGACACTTCAAAATGATTTTTTTTTTTCTTCAGCGCCTTTGTGAGGTTTTAATTTTAGTCACAGATTCAGTCTGTTGGGTCTTTTTTTCCTTCTGTTCATAGTATAGACTTTCATGAATTTGTAATGAGGGACATTCTGCACATGGCAACAGGCCAAAATCAACTTCCCAGTGGCAGCCTTTCACGAAAAGAACTCATAGCACATTTCTCCTTCCCTCAGTTAAAACTTGTGCCTGAATGTGGCCACCAGCGTTTGTGTGGAAATGTTAAAATTAAAATTCATTTTTTTCCTCTTCCTGAACAGTTATTTTATTTTTAAATATTACTTTTTTACATATGCAAATATCAATTCAATTTTAAATCATCTTAAGATTAGATTTTTTTTTTCATTTGCAGAACATATTGTGCTGCTTTTCTTTCTTTCTTTCTTTCTTTCTTTCTTTCTTTCTTTCTTTCTTTCTTTCTTTCTTAAGCTGGACATACACTATACACCATATTGTGTTGCTTTTACATTTTTTTTATCTTTTTTTCTTTCTTTTTTTCTTTCCTTCTTTCTTTCTTTCTTTCTTTCTTTCTTTCTTTCTTTCTTTCTTTCTTTCTTTCTTTCTTTCTTTCTTTCTTTCTTTCTTTCGCTCTTTCTTAAGTTGGATATACACTATACAGCATATTGTGTTGCCTTTACTTTTTTTTGAAAACTTTCTTTCTTTCTTTCCTTTCCGCGCTCTCTTTGTTTCTTAAGCTGGATATACACTATACAACTTTTGTTGTTCAATTTCCTTTTAGATTTACCTTCAACTATGTAGTGCAACTATAGTGCAACTATATTTCTTTTTTTTCTTCTTTCTTTCTTTCTTTCTTTCTTTCTTTCTTTCTTTCTTTCTTTCTTTCTTTCTTTCTTTCTTTCTTTCTTTCTTTCTTTCTTTCTATATTATATGGTTTTGGTAAATCTAGAGGTAAAAATCTAAAGAGAATTGTATAGTGTGTATCCAGATTTTGTCTCTTTATTTATTACTTTCTTTCTTACTGTCTTTCTTTCTCTGTCTTTCTTTCTCTCTCCTTTCTTTCTTTCTCTTCTTTCTTTCTTTCTTTCTTTCTTTCTTTCTTTCACTCTCTCTCTCTTTCTTTCATTCTTCATAACAATCCATGCAAAAAAAATAATAATCTAACCTTTCATATTTTTTACTGCTTTCATTTGTATATTGTTAAGTATTGATTTGCTAGAACTATACTGCTGACAAATAATAATAACTTGTGTTAACAAATAAAATAGTTGAACACCAGTAATAAAACTTTAGGAGCTTTTTATTATTAATACTTTCTCGCAAAGGGTATTATGAAATAAAACACGTGTATACATTTAGGTAATTTGCACTTTTATTACAAAAAAAATGTAAGAAAAAAGTCTTGGATACCTATGAACAGAGCAATTACTACTTTTAGAAAGTAAAACAGTCATAGAAATAGTAATAATGTGCTCAAGAACATAGTAACTTCTAAACGATAACATATTAAATATGATTATATTTTTTCATGCAAAAAAGACAAAATATGTTTTTTAACAAAAATAATCTCAGTAATTATGTTTCTAATATTCTAAAAAAAACTTCCATAGTCTTATCATTTTTTTTCTATCATCTTCTAATTTTGCTACCTGCTGTACTTAAAGCATAGGATGAGCTGGTGCTGGAGACAAGTTTGGTCCTGTTAAGTAATTTTATGTATTTGATCATGGGACTCCTATGGCTTTAAAATCAATTGTTTATTGTAAACTAGATTTTGTATATGGTTTGTAATATGTCCTTAAAATAGTAAAACAAAGTCCCTGTCTTATAGCCGAAATTTAATAATTTTGTAGCAGCTTCTCAATGCTGGAAATAATTTGTCCATAATACAGTAAAGTTGCTGTATACGTAACTCTTAAACAAGAGGCTTTAAAAAAAACTGTATTTTACTTAAAAAGCCATAAAAAAAGTAATGCTTGACCTCTTTTGTAAAACAGAATTCTAAAGTAATCTAAAATATAAACTGTCGAAAAAGCGTTCTGATGCCGCTACCTGAAATATAGTTTGTTATCTTTGTGTTCAAAAGGATGCAAATTTCATGTTTTTGTTATTGTATTTTTCTTCATATATAATTCATAATAAGAGATTACAGAACTAAACTTTTGTGCAGCTATTTCTTCTCTTATTTTTAATACATATTTTTTTACTTTTCTTACTCTTACTTATTGTCTATGCAGCACAAAACAAATAATGAATACTAAAAATACTGCACAAATTAGATGGATTATATTGATTAGTCAAAATGAAGATTATAATCTATCTTTATTAAGCGATATAAGAGTTGAAAAATGATTGTCAACACAGTTTGGACAGACAATATTGTATTTTATTTATTTTTTTCAAAAGAAAATTAAGTAGTAACTGTAACCAAAAAAATCATATAAGTTCTGATCATACATGCTTTATATGGCATCAGATCGTCTTAATATTGTCCCTAACCTAACTTTATAAAATACTAACTATAGTGTCCAATGCCACCTGTAAGTGGACTTACAATATGTATTACTTTCCGACCTTACAGTGCATAATACAAACTAACATTTTCTATTACTACCTGATCTCGCAGTGTGTAATAAGGTGTGACCCTATAGTGTCTAAAGCTTGCCATACACTAGTAGAATCTAAAAATTTGCATTTTTGGATCTTTTTTTTTTTTTTTATTGTCATTGAGGTCAAATTGATGATCATTTTCAACTGTAGTGATGAAAAAATTCAAAGAAGCAGAAAGGAAAATTATTCTTGTTTCTTATCTGAACCAACAAAATTCTAGTCGAGAATGTGATTTCCGTTTGGGACAAATCATACATATTGGGATGTGCATATATGCTAAGTGCAAAATAAATCTGTTTAATATGGATATGATTCCATTCAGGTATCTGGTATGGAAAACATTTTAAGGCTTTTCAAGCATAATTAATTGAATCGTTGGCAAAATTAAATACTCGGACAAAAGATTTTTCTGAATTTCGAGCAACAGTTCAAAAAAATTCTATCGGTGTGTGCCTGGCTTAATACCACCTGATCTTACAGTGCCTAATACAGGGTACCCGTATAGGGGGTCAATTCACTGTAGGCAAATAGGCTGTTCACTTTACAAGGGAACTTTCTGCAACAGCATTTTTTTCTTGCACATGATTGAATATTGAAGTTAGCAGAGCTTCACCTTATTCATTAATCTCTGGAAAAAAAAAAATCTCTTCCCTTAAGTATTCATTCAGGTGTCTACTATGGGGCTACTTTACAGTATCTAAAATCATCTAACCTTATTGTGTCTAATACTGTCTGATCATATAATGTCTAAAAGTACATGATATTATAGTGTCTAGTAAAATCTGATCTTATAATATCTAATGTTCCGTATGCACGATCCGAAAATCATATGAAAAATACAGATTTTGAATCGATCTTACGATAATCGGATCGTTAGTACAGAGCTTTTTTACATAGCAGATCACGACAGTTCGTCCGATATTATCCGATCGGACAAGTACGAAAATTATTCTCGTAAGATAAGAGATCGTACGATTTTCATTTATTCAGTACAGTTGTCGCCAGAAAATACAATACAAGTACACTACAACACATGACATCACTTCCGATTTTTTATTCTGTCGTACGAGAATTTTCGTAACTTTAGTAAACTCTTCAGGTTCGACATACAACTAGCGTGCAAAAAACAAACAAAAAAGATGGTTTGATTTTCGAGTCGTGTGTACGGGGCATTATACTACACGATCTTATAGTGTCTGATACAATCTGATCTTATAATGTCTAATACAACCTGATCTTATAGTATCTAATACAACCTGATATTATAGTATCTAATACAACCTTATCTTATAGTGTCTAATACTACCTGATCATCTAATGTCCAATACTACCTGATTTTATAATGTCTAGTGCTACCTGTTCTTATACTGTCTAATACTACCTGATTTTATAATGCCTACTATAGAGTAACCTTATAGTGACTAATACAACCTGATCTTTTAGTGTACTACAACTTATCTTATAGTATCTAATACAACCTGATAATCTAATGTCCAATGCTACCACATTTTATAATGCATAATATAGAGTAACCATATAGTGTCTAATACTACCTGAGCGTATACCATCTAATACAGTACAACTTGATCTAGTGTCCAAAACTACCTGATTTTCTAATGCCTAAAATGCTACCCGATCCTATACTGTCTAATACTACCTGACCTTATACTGTCTAATACTACCTGATCTTATAATGCCTACTATAGTGTAACTTTATAGTGACTAATACAACCTGATCTTATAGTTTCTAATACAGCCTGATCTTATAAGTGTTTAATAAAGCCTGACATTATAGTGACTAATACCAAGTGACCTTATAGTGTCTAATACTACTTGATCTTATAATGACTATTATAGATTAACCTTATAGTGACTAATACTACCTGACATTATAGTGCCTAATACAGCCTGATCTTATCGCGCCTGATACAGCCTAATCTTATAGCACCTGATACAGCCTGATCTCATAGGGTATAATACTACCGGATCTTATAGTGTCTAATACAATCGAATTTATAATTGCTTATATGGAGTAGCCTTATATTGCCTAATACTACTTGAGTTTTTAAAAGTCTAATATGGGACTACAATGCCTATTACTACATGCTCCTGCAGTGTGTAATAACCCCAGAGTTTACAGTGTGTTATATCAGCTGCCCTTACATTATCTAATACCACCTGGCTTTATAGTATCTGACACCACCTGATCTTTAAGGCTGGGTTCACACCTATGCAAATTGGATTTGAATTTATTTGCATCCAATTCGCATAGCAGGAGATTGTGACCAACTGTCTATGGAGCCGGTTCACACATCTCCGCTGCAGCTCTGGTGTAAATTGCACAGGAGTTTTATGCGTCTTTTGGTCCATTTCAGGTCAGAATACAGCCCTGAAATCCGGCCTGAAACAGTGAATGGAGACACACTGGACTCCTGCTGTGAGCCTCTGCGTGTTCTAGTGTGAACCCAGCCTTAGGGTTCTCGATAACCAATAATACCAACTGACTGCTGACTTTACAATATCTAATCTTGCATGACCTTACCATGTCCATTACTACCCAATCGTATCATGCGTAATAACGCCAAAACTTACAATGCCTTTGCTTATTTATCTGATGCGGACTGACTTTACAGTATGGTATAGCAGTCAACCTTACTTAGGTGTAATACTAAGGTATATACTACCACCTGACTTACAGTTCATTACTATTACCTGACCTTACAGTGCATAATACTGGCCAAACTTACACTATCTATAGCCATGTGATTGTGCAGCATAAAGAAATACCCGATGTTACAGTATTTTATTGTATTCATATGAATGGACCTTTGTGTTCTAAAGGGGTGCTGAATATTATATTAGCCCTATGTAAACCAGAAAACACATAATTAACCTTACAATGTGTTTTACCACCTCACCTTACTAGGTGTTATACCAGCTGTAATATTGCTAACAATTTGATTATTTTTAATACTGCCTGATTTTACAGTTCATAACACTACTGACACTATACTAAATTAACAGAATACGTATTTTAATGATGTCCTTAAGTATTAAAGAATTTAAAAAAAAAATGGATTGAGACATTTAAGCTTGCACTGTAAGTACAGGGAATGTTCAGAAATCATCTAACTGCAGTAAACTGAAATTTGGTTGGCTGATATGGGTTGTTGAAGTTTGCCCCTCTTCGTTAAATACGGCCAATAGAGATTAAACACCCTGAAAAGCTAGCATAATCTTTTAAAAGCATTTGCCTTATAGAAGAACATTAGAGTCTATGTCATTCTGAGATATCCTAGAAGAGTTTTGTATACTTTCTTTTTAGGGTTACAGATTAAGCTTTTCTAAATATGGCTTTTTTCATTTCAAGCATTTAGCCTCTAAAACAATGTCCACATTACCCAATAAAATGTTACGCTAAAAAGCAAAACACGTAATATTATATTATATTAAAGAATAAAACTGCTCTTTGATAGTTTTATTTTATTATGCTTAATTGTTGAGCCTGCGTGGAATTGCCCTGGTGTGATCAGTTGTTGCATACATATGTTAACACTACTTCACACTGTAGTGGGTGTGGGAATGTGTGTAAATCGCACCTGTTCCCGCATCCACAGTAAAAATGTGCTCCTCTTTAGCAGATGTGCAGGAGTGCAATTTCTTCTTAGGCTAGGTTCACACTGTAGCGGGCAGTGTGGCTCATGTTTGTGCAGTAACAGAGTAAAAGCAGCCCGTTCATTTGCAGGAGACACAGGGAAAAGGTACTAAAACTGGAGAGTGCAA
Source organism: Rana temporaria (assembly GCF_905171775.1). NCBI lineage: Eukaryota > Metazoa > Chordata > Amphibia > Anura > Ranidae > Rana > Rana temporaria. The sequence continues at coordinate 487,369,401 of NC_053490.1, forward strand.
AATCTGGTGCAGCTCTTCGTGGTAGCCAATCAGCTTCTAACTTGAGCTTATTCAATTAGGCTTTGACAAAGCTGATTGGTCTCTAAGCACAGCTGCACCAGATTTTTCACACTCCAGTTTTAGTAAATTAATCCCAATGTGTATTGGGTGTGGGAAAGCATGCAATTTACATGCACCCCCTCACCAGCATTAGTGTAAGCCTAGTCTTAATGGCACCACCAATCATTGTAAAACCTGGCTCGTTTTTGGGTGCGTGAAACTGCATGGTGTCAAATCACCAGGCAGGTGCATTTTTGGGTCAGGGGGCTAGATTCAGATAGGTTGACTTACGATCCGCCGGCGCAAGTTTTTGAGGCGAGTGCTGTATTCAGAAAGCACTTGCCTCTAAAGTTGCGCCGGCGGATCGTAAATCCCCCGGCGGAATTCAAATTCCGTGGCTAGGGGGAGTGTACTATTTAAATCAGGCGCGTCCCCACGCCGAACGAACTGCGCATGCGCCGTCCCCTAAATTTCCCAGCGTGCATTGCTCCAAATGACGTCGCAAGGTTTCGACGTGAATGTAAATTCCGTCCATCCGTATTCGCGACCGACTTACGCAAATAACGTAAAAAATTCAAAATTCGACCCGGGAACGACGGCCATACTTAACGTAGGATACGCCGCATATAGCAGGGGTAACTATCCGACGGAAAAAGCCGAACGCAAACGACGTAAAAAAAAAGCGCCAGGCGGGCGTTCGTTTCTGAATCGGCAGAAATCCTCATTTGCATATTCGTCGCGTGAAAAAAACGAAACGCCACCTAGCGGCCGGCCTGGAATTGCAGCTTAAGATCCGACGGTGTAAGTCACTTACACCTGTCGGATCTTAAGGAGATCTATGCGGAACCTGATTCTATGAATCAGGCGCGCATAGATCCGACCGACGGAACTCAGAGATACGACGGCGTATCAGGAGATACGCCATCGTATCTCTATCTGAATCCGGGCCAGGGACTTTTTCCCTGCGGGAAATGCAGGTACAGCACCACATGTAAATGAATGGGCCGCTGTGCCTGTGCAAATGTGAAACGCACCTCCCTCACAGATGTGAACCTAGGCTTGTAAGGATTTGTAAGATTGTATTACTGTTCCTCATAGAGCAGAAAACCTAAATAAGACACACATTAAAAAAGAACTACAGAGAATAAATAGTTTTACAGCACTTTACAATAAGATCTAAACACCAGCATTATCTAGTACATGTCTTATCATAGTTCCAGTAAAACCAGACTTAATTCTTGTAATCTAATATATATATATATATATATATATATATATATATATATATATATACACACACACATTTTATTATTATTCTTAATATATATACATATATATATATATATATATATATATATATATATATATATATATATATATATATATATATTTATATTTATTTACTGTGTGTATATATATGCAACTAAGGTAAAAATCTGTATTTGAAAATCTTCCAGCTGAAAAATTATTTATAGTTTTAGATACAGCCATGGCCACAATTTTTAAGAATGACACAAATATTCATTTTTCATTTTCACATTTTCAGTTTTTATGATGGCAATTTGCATATACTCCAGAATGTTATGAAAGCGATCAGGTGAATTGCAATTAATTGCAGTTTGGTGAACAGTTTGGTGAGGAACAATGTCTTTTCCAGCATGTTGAAGCACCTTGCCATAATGAAAAAGCAACTAAGTGGCTTGGGGTCCATGGCCAGGAAACTCCCCAGACCTTAATCTCATTGAGAACTTGTGGTCAATCCTCAAGAGGCGGGTGAAAAAAAAACACTAATTCTGACATACTTCAAGCATTGATTATGCAAGAATAGGCTTTCATCAGTCAGGATGTGGCCCAGAAGTTAATTGACCGCATACCAGGGTGAGTTGCAGAGGTCTTGAAAAAGAAGGATCAACACTGCAAATATTAACTCTTCGCATAAACCTAATGTAATTGTCAATAAAAGCCTTTGACACTTATGAAATGCTTGTAATTATACTTCAATACACCATAGTAACATCTGAAAAAAAGATCTAAAAACACTGAAGCAGCAGACTTTGTGAAAATGTATATTTGTGTCATTCTCAAAACTTTTGGCGACGGCTGTAGTTTGGTGCAACTGCAGTGAATTTCACTTACACTTAGAAAACACATAGATAAATATGATATTCATAATGGATTCAAACTGGATGAGTATATGTTGGGATATACACCTTCGTCCAGTTTGAATCTATAATTACCACTTAGGATTGGTTTATGACTATGTAAAGCCTTGTACACACGACCGAGGAACTCGACGGGCGAAACACATCGTTTTCCTCGTCGAGTTCCTTGTTAGGCTGTCGAGGAACTCGACAAGGCAAGTTTCTCCATTCCCGTCGAGGAAATAGAGAACTTGCTCTCTTTTTGGCTCGTCGAGTTTCTCGACAGTTTCCTCGACGAAAATGTACACACGACCGGTTTCCTCTGCAAAAAAATATCTCCCAGCAAGTTTCTTGCTGGTTTTTGCTGAGAAACTTGGTCGTGTGTATGAGGCCTAAGGCTTTTGTAAGTTTTGATCTTCATAATAACAGTGGCTAAGTGGTTAGCGCTTCCACCCGGCAGCACTGGGGTTATTGGTTCGAGTCCCAACCACGGCACTACCTGCGTGGAGTTTTGTTCTCCTGTGCCTGTGTGGGGTTTCCTCCCACACTCCAAAGACACAAGAGTGGGTAAATTGCCCTTAGTATGTGTATGTATGAATGTGCGTTAGGATTGTAAGCTCCTTGAGGGCAGAGACTGATGTGAATGTATAATAAATATGTAATGCGCTTCGTATATTGACAGCACTATATAAATACTTGTTATAACTAAAATAACAGCAGATGAATGAAAAGCCTTGTATGACTAACATTAGATAAGGTAAAGCCTAGTGAATTTTTGTTAAATTGAGGGGTGGTGATAGGGTGAAAATCAGAGTTACATAATAGGAATACGTTAATGTGAATTGTTTTACCTGCCAATATGCATTTGCGTGCGTTTTTTGCATATTTCTGCGTCTTACACATAGGTCAACCCATTGATTTGAATGGGTGTCCTATGCACGACTAACACAAGAAATAAGCTCACGTGCCAAATTTGTACACTGAGCCAAACGCGTTTGGCGATACGCATTAAGCTACAATTGTCGTATGACAAATGCACCAAAATCACACTGCAGTTGGGGTCCATTAGGAAATAATGGCACTGCAACCGTATCACTTGTAAAAGTGCATTTAAAGTAGTAACAGATGCTTTAGTACACCTTCTACCAAGATTCACTTTTCTAAATTTGTAGTTAGTACACATTTACTTTGCGTGAAGGAGATGGAGTTGATTCCTTAAAACAAATCTGTCTCCTGTGGAGCAAAGCAACAGCATTATTTAGCGGAATGAAACAATTTGACTATCACTTCTACTTTTTAACGCATGGCGACGTTGCCAAGTATTTAGAAATGCTAACTAGAGAGATTTCAGTGCCTTTCTGTTAATTCTTTGACTCTATAAGTGCCGGTTCACACAGGGGCATGCAGTCAGCATGCAGTACAATGGAACAATTGTAATAGGAGCGACTCAAGTCGCTCCGATTTAGAAAAAGGTTCCTGTACTACTTGGAGGCGACTTCAGAGTGGCTTGCATTGACGTCTATACAGAACTTGTTTTTCAGAAGCAAAAGTGGTATTTGGATGGTGTTTGAACTCCTCCAAGCACCCTCTAAGTGCTGGGGCAAAGTTTGGAAATTAACCACCTCCCAACCGTCCCAAGTAACATATACTCTTGCGCAAAATCACATACAAGTACGTGATTTTGCTCTTCCAGTCTGGGGCATGCACATGCGCCGCCTGGCAACCGGCTTCTGCTGTGATTGGACCCAATGTCCGCCCACACCCGGACAACAACAAGGAGAGAAGATTAATAGATGGAAAGTTGATAAAAATTACTGAAGGTCCTTTTTAAAGCGGAGGTCCACACAAAAAGTGAACCTCCGCTTTTCAGAACCCTCCCCCCTCCAGTGTCACATTTGGCACCTTTCAGGGGGGTGCAGATACCTGTATAATACAGGTATTTACACCCACTTCCGGGAATAGACTCCCACGGGAGTCACGCCCCTTTGCATCACTATGCTTGTTACTATGACTGTTATAGTGCACCAGCCTGTAGAACAATTAGATTTCACAGGTTGAAATAGCCTTTAGCATCACAGAGTTCCATTATATAATTACTATTACTTTTGAGTGACTTTTTTTTTAATTGGCATATATTTTAGGGTTAATTTGCTAAAGGGAAATAGAGTGTTCACTTTGCAAAGGATTTGCATGGGAATTTTTCTTTAGCCTAACCTTGGCCCTTGTTTGATCTTCAACTGCCATGGTGCTGCACATGTGATCCGATATGAGACCAGCCATTGGATGGTTTGACAGTTTGGTTGAGAGTGCAACCGATGTGACAGTTAAATTTGTGGCATGTGCCAGGAATGTAACAGCTGGGGTTAAGTTCTGCTTAATTGAATGATGTGACATCCATTGTGTTTGGGTATTCTTTGCTTGCATTTTCACCACAATCATTAAGCTAAGGGAAAATTCCCTTGCAAAGCAAATATTCCCTTGTAAAGTGAACAGCCTATTTGCCTTTATCAAATATACAAGTACAAAATGTGCTGGGTACACAAATTGTTATATGCACAGTAGGACATTAAGTCCACAATCTCCTTGATTGTATTGGGTGGACATCCACAAGGATTTTTAGTCTTTTAAGTGTTATTTTAGAGGGTTATTAAAAGGGGAAGGATAAAACGGAATGGGAATGGAAATGATCCACACTCAGGGCTGCCATCATAGAGGAACAGAGACCATTTTACCAAAGTTGAAAAGACAAAAGAGGGAGAAGAGGCGCCTCTGGGTGCAGATTTTCCAACAGGTTTAAAATGCAGTAAATGTTTTCTTATAATACACTCACATTTCCGGAGTTAAAAGAAGGCATTGAGTCATATACTCCTCGGTGGAGTCGACATCTTGTTCTCCTTCTGTATGTGTCCTGTGATGTTACTCTTCACCGCTGGATGATGTCCGGCAAGCTGCGGTGGAGTGCGCAAGGAAGTGTCAGGCCGAGGGAGGTGACATCACCGTAATGCGACTCGTTTCGCGAGCGCTTGGGCCATGGATGGAGTAAACAGCCACGCTTCTTTTTCGAGGCTTGAAAAAGGAGAGCGGCTGTTTACTCCATCAACGGCCCGCACGCTCGCAAAACGAGTCGCATTCCGGTGACGTCACCTCCCCCCCTCTGCCTGACACTTCCTTGCACTCCAAACCTCGTGCCGAGGACGCACTCCGCCACAGCCTGCCGAACATCATCCAGTGGTGTAGAGTAACATCACAGGACACATACAGAAGGAGAACAAGGGAATCGACTCCACCAAGGACAGCTCCATATTATGGGATAAGACTCAATGCCTTATTTTAACTCTGGAAATGTGAGTTTATTATAAGAAAACTTTTACTGCATATTAAACCTGTTGGAAAATCTGCACCCAGAGGCGCCTCTTCTCCCGCTTTTGCCTTTATCACATAAACTCAGTTGTGTTATATATTTCAAGAAGCTTTTTTTTGCAGGCTTTTGTGTTTTTTTTTACGTTTCTGTTCCTTAGTTACAGTGTTGTCATGCATTTATGTACATGTAAAGCACATGAAATGTTTATTCTTTGCTTTTTTTTGCCAACGTTCAGATTTTATGTGGGAACTCTGTATAAAGACAGATTTAGATAATTATACTAGTGGAATTAAATAAAAAAAAAAATCATGACTTTTGAAAGCATAATTGCAAACGTATCCAAAAGTTTGGACTGTTCTGTCTATATATTTTTTTTAAAAAAAAATTCTGAATGTAATGGATTGGAAGAAATTCGATGTAAACTGAGACATGCGAAAGTTTGGACACCCTTTTATTAAGTTCTTACTAACATTCCCTATGTCAAATCATACAGCTGCCAACTATGTCTTGTAGCCAGCTTTCCATTCTTTATGAGTTTTTTTCTTTTCTTGTGGATGCTTCAAGTTCAGAAACATTTTTAGGTTGTTCTGTTTGCACGTTATGTTTGAGATATGCCTATGCCCACTTACCTTTTCTTTTTTTGAAGTAGTTTATGGTTGTCTTGAAGTATGTTTTCTGAAAGTTGCCTTTTTTTCAGTTTCTTCATCTAGTGTGGGACATTGGGCTCCATTCGCAAAATTGTATTTTACCCTTTAAGTTTTTTGCAAAAAATAACTCAGTGTTTTTCCAAAACTTTTTTTCCAATCCACCAAAAAATACTACTAAAATACCGCATGTGGTATTCATTGAAATATGTGGGATTTATCTCATGAAACAATGCAGTATTTTATCTCATGCAATATCCAGTGGGATGGATACAGTGGAGAAGAATTAGAACCTCGGTCAGTTTTTATTCTTAATAAAGAGGTAAAATGGTTTAACCACTTCAGCCCTGGAGGATTTGGCTGCCAAATGACCAGGCCGCTTTTTGCGATTCGGCACTGCGTTGCTTTAACTGACACTTGCACGGTTGTGCAACATGGCTACAAATTAAAATTGACGTTATTTTTTCCCCAGAAATAGAGCTTTCTTTTGGTATTTGATCACCTCTGTGTTTTTTCTTTTTTGCGCTATAAACAAAAATAGAGCAACAATTTTGAAAAAAATTGCCTGTCCGTGCCATTCTGCCGACGTAAAACTGCGTGAGCGGCGATCGGCAAGTGGTTAAACCTTAGAAATATGTTAACTTACTAAGTCAGTGTGGTCCCTGCAGAATATGTATTAATGCTAAAGAAAAAAGATGACTAGAATACCAATCAAAGAGAAGCTGCTTTCATAGGACACACATGGTGTATCAAAAACAACTAGTTTAATTTAGTAAATACAAAATATCTTTATAAATTGTGAATGAAACTAGTATCAAAAATTGCACACACACATATAAATATCTTTCTTCCATGAATATTTTTTTTTTATTGGTGGAAGAAGGGTATTTATATGTTTTTTTGTAATTTTTGATACTGTACTATTTTCCCCTGTTAACCTCTGGAGGTACCCTAGGCTTCAATGAAACACTGGTTGAGAAACCCTGCTCTGAAATAATTTTTTGCTGTGATATTTGGTGGTCATTTCTATATCTTTGGACAGGTCTGTGTTTGCCTTGTTAACACAGACGTGCAATTTTTCTGTGCAGCATTTCTCCTTAAAGTATATACTTTACTACAATTGAAGGCTATGACATAGTTTTTTAGGGGATCCCAAGACTTTTTTTTTTTTGTGCTGGGTCAGAAAAATCTGTAACAAGTCTGAAGGGTCTAGTATGGATAGGAAATTCCAATCGTCTGTGTGCAACTCCGACGGAGAAAAAAAACACGCATGCTCAGAATCAAGGCGACGCATTGAACTTAATTTTTCTCAGCTCATCATAGTGTTTTACGTCACTGCGTTTTGGACGGTCGGAATTTGGTCAGTGTGTATGCAAGACAGCTTGAACGGAATTCAGACGAAAAATTCCATCGGATTTTAGGCTATCGGAAAATCGGATCGTGTGTACGGCATTAGTTTTTTATTTGCATTTATTTTGCTGCTTTTTGGCTGTACTTCTCATTTAATCAAAGCCAAGCCAGCATGTTTTACACATTTTGTGTAATAACTCTGTTTTATTGTGACTGATCTGGAACATATAATTGTTAATAGGGCCATCTGATTCCTCCTGTATTACATTGTATTGTTAACTGTACTGTTTGCCCTAGCATTGTTTAAATCGCTGCACAAACTGCTGCTGCTATATAAATCCTGTATAATAGTAATAATAATAAGATTTCAATGTCAATAAAAGCAGTGAATTTCTTTTTCTTTTTACAAAATTCCAAAAATGTCTTGACAGTTTCTGATCCATGCAGCAGGCAGCTCTGTGCATAAAACAAACAGAAGGGGGAGAGAGGGGACATCCCTGACTGGTACAATTTAAAATAGGAAATGTCTTTTCTAGATCTATGTAAACTGATTAAACAGAAGAAGAACTATATATGGTAACGCACGCCTGTAGAAATTCTATGACTCCCATGGGTTCTGAAACTCGAAGCCTAAATAAAAATTAAGACATCTTTAGTATTATCGAGTATGTTTACCTAATTCATAGTACATCTTCAGTTTTCCCTGCTTGTCTATGTAGTAAAAAGCCTACTTTGTCCTTGATGAATTGTGTAGGCCTAATTTCTACAAATTGCTTGTCATGAACTGTCCAATTTTATGTTCAGAATTTTTTTTCCCGTGTAATGCTATGGGAAGGGAACTTCGGCAAAAGCTTTTCAAAATCTAAAAAGATAGTGTTATTTTCAAAATAGCCATATTAATGTTTGCCTTTCTTCCAGAGTGAAATTTCTTTGCTACAATGTGCGATATGAGCTGTATCGTTTTTGTAATAGGATAAAGAGATTCGTGGCCATCCCAAGGGAGGGCTGGGTTTTTGCTTAGCCAACATTAGCAATAGTTTAGGGTGATGGGGTTACCAGGGGTGACACAAAGCTACCCACATATCTTGTTTCTGACTGTCGGTAACACATTCTGGTGCATAGGCGTGGACACAGGGTGTGCCGGATGTGCCTAATCACCCCATGCACATTAGTATTATCATTCTGTGTGCAGGCGGGATGATGGAAAAGATCTCTTACTGGCTCTGTTGTAAGAGAAGTGCTTAAGCACTTCTCTTTCACTGTGTCGACAGGGAGATTGATCCCCCTGCCGGCGGCATATATATGTGGACACACATGTGTGTTTGAGCTTTACAGTGCACACCCAAACGCAATAAGCTGTGCACACCTATGTTCTGGAGTGTAAGTGAATGTTTCAGACTACTGCTTTGCCTAGCAATCTAGCCTCAATATGTCATCATTGTTGCTGTGCCGGCAGGTCCTAGTAATGTGATACTAATGCTGGGTACACACCCAGGAACCAGCCAACTTTCTGCCCATGTGTACGGCTCTTTGTCCAACCAGCCATTTGCTGCGAGCGCTAATCACTGTGTTTTGGTGGGGGGTCAGTTCCCCCTCAGAACACAATAGCACAGTGAGGAAGATCGCTGCACTAACATTGCAACATAGTTTGTATGGCGTCCTCTCAGAGTTGAATGAAAAAACTTAACATGTTATAGGCTTAAGGTTAGCCAGTTGACTAGGGTAGGAGGGGTGCAGCACAAGATAGGTGGTCTACAGGAATAAGAATTATAAATGTGACCCTGCACACCCCACACCCCCTCACCCTATATGATGAATGCTTGGTCGGTGTTGGGTAACTCAAGTACTTAGCATTGCACTATGGAATCAGGCACCAAGCATTGCCCCAATGATTGCAGTTTGGGGACATGCCTATCAACCATACCTGATCAGTGATTGTTATCTGAGTATATTGGTAGGGTAGTGAAGGCCCATTGGTTGGACAGGTGCTAAAAGCATGGTACATTTTAGCACTGTATGGTGCCTGCTTTGATCTGCACATTGACTTTCTGCTGGCTTTGTTCATCACAATTAACCTTTGAACCCCCTTTTCTCATCTCTGACAATTACAAGAAAGGGTTACACAACATCTCCAAACACATATTGGTGCCAATAGAGGCACATACTAACTTTTTCCAAAGCTTGGGATGTAACTATATTTAATAAGCCATAACTATATGTTGTGCTATATAGTAGTGTATAAAACCGCTAGGGGAGAACTTGCAGTTTCTTGGCAATAGAATACTGTGCAGACACACAGCCAGAAATGACATATGCCTCATTTCATTTACTTTTGGCTTCCCAGCACTGCTTTAATGGGGTTTGTATTCTGGTTCATATAGAGCAGTAATGTTATGTGGGCTGAAAAACCAAACCCCTTAGTGAGAACTTTCATTATCTTAATGGGAGATTGCATCAGCACTTCTGTGTTTTTCTAATTTGGTCTTTGGGCCGGTCAAAAAATGACTAATATATATCAATTTTTTTTTCAGCCCTCTACTGCCATTAAAATCTGTGTTAAGCCTCGTACACACGACCGAGAAACTCGACGGGCGAAACACATCGTTTTGCTCGTCGAGTTCCTTGTTAGGCTGTCGAGGATCTTGACGAGCCAAATTTCCCCATTCTCGTCGAGGAAAAAGAAGACATGCTCTCTTTTTGGCTTGACGAGATTCTCGACAGTTTCCTCGTCAAAAAGTGTACACACGACCGGTTTCCTCGGCAAAAAAAAAAACCCAGCGTGTGTACGAGGCCTAATACTTGGCTGTCACTGTCCCTAAGGCACAATGTTTCTTGAACACTAAATCATCCCCTAACACTTAATCCTTGCATACATGAACCTTTAACAACTTCAATACAGGTAATTTTTTACCCCCTTCCTGCCCAGGGCAATTTTCAGCTTTCAGCAGTGTCACACTTTGGTCATGCAACACTGTACCCAAATCACATTTGTATAATTTTTTTTCACACAAATTGAGCTTTCTTTTGATGGTATTTAATCACCGCTGTTATTTGTTATTTTTGCTAAGAAAAAGCTATGGAAAGACTGAAAATTTTGAACAAAATGTTTTTCCTGGTTTCTGTCAGAAAATTTTGTAAATAAATAATTTTTCTCCTTCACTGATGGACACTGATTAGATGGCAGGGAAGGGCACTGATGAGGAGGCACTAATATGCAGCACTGATGGGCACTTTTAGTTGGCACTGATATACAGAATGGATGAGCACTGATATGTGGCACTGATGGGCACTGATAGGTAGCACTGATGGGCACTGATAAGCAGCACTTAGAGGGGTTGATAGGCAGCACGGATAGGCAGGACTGATGGTCACTGATGAGCAGGCACTGATGGGCACTGAAAGGCAACACTGACTTGCATAACAAACATAAAAAGTGTAACGCATAAAATTGATAGATCACCCAATGAAAGGATGAATAAACAGTGCATCAAACAAATAGTGAAAAAATTATGATGACAATATATCATCAACCAAAAAAGTGATGTATATGTACAGACACTGGATGGTGTATATATAAAATCTAAATAAATGTATGTGAAAAAAGTCCAATGTGATGAAAATTGGTCACAATAGTCCCAATGCCTCGGAATGAAGTGCAGTAAAGAAATCCACCACCGATCATTGAAAGGAAGGCTTACCAGAGATACTGTACCCTAATGGACATATGTCCAGAGGGTCAGTAAAGCAGGGTATAAACCACTCTCAGGCCTGGATCATCGGCTGCAATTCTCACGGAGACGTCTCGCACGTCAATCAGAGAGGAACCCAGGGATCGAATCAGGAAAAAGGTCGCTTCCAGAGGTACCCAATGTGGGCCAAAATTTAAACCAATATGTAGAGATGTAGGAGAAGAAGAGAGAGGCACATAGCGTAATACTGAAAGGTACCAATGTTTAATGTAGGTAAAAACACTTTCATTATAAAAGGTGATCAGCCCTTCCAAATGTACAAAGTGGCAGCGGTGGAGTCTTCCGACGCCTTTCGCATCAAATAGTGCATCGTCTGGTGACTTTCATCACTGATGGGCACAGATTGGGATCACTGATAATCAGAAATTGGCATCATTGATGGGCACTGATTGGCATCACTTCTGGGCACTGTTGGGGCTGCACTTATAGTCAGGGCTCTGATGATCAGGTCCTTGATTATCTGTCCAGGTCTGAGGAAAACCTCTTCTCACACTCTGACAGTGTGCGGTGAGGAGAGCCCACTAACCGGCATTTCCTTGTTTTTGGACCCAGCTGATCGCATGGGTAAAGAGCCGCGTCATCGGACTTGTCGCCAATATTGCCGAATGACTCCCTGCTAATTCATTCCCTATTACTGACTTACCATGCCTTGTTCTGCATTGGTGGTGGTGACCATCTTGGTAGATAAGCAGGGCTTTGTCTCCTCATGTCAGAGCTGATGATAGGTGATCTAATGATAGTTAGGGGATATCTACAGTAATAAAAATCAGGAGAGGCGGAGGAAGCGCACATCCACAGAATGAATGAAGCAGAAGCATTGTGATCCTGGCTTTCGATTTTGCACTCCAGACATACTGAGATTAAATTGTGATAACACTGCGCCCAATTAATGTGAAATTTGTACCAATAAAATAAAACATAAAAGTTAATAATAAATATATAAAATAAAAGTATATAATACAAATAAAAAGTAGCTACTCAAAGCTATAATTGACATATATCAAAACACTATATTTGAGAGCAGTGCTTATTACTGTCCATTCAAAATGCTAAATGTGAACAAAAAAAGTCCTTTTATAAACAATAACTGTCCAAATGTGCCGAAATGTAAAAGTTTGCATCTTGAAATAATATTTATCACTGTGACATCACCTCATGGACAAACACTCATCAAATATGGACTTCCAGATCATAGGAGGGTCAAAATAAGCATAGTTAATCAGATTCATAAGGACCTCCATACATCATCCAATCCAATCAAATTAAACATATACATTGCCAGAGATGACTATTTAAATGTTGCAACTAGTATATCAGCTCTGTCCCAAAACGTAGAATTGTGCCATGAGGAAAGAAATGACCAGGGAGGTTAATATTAGGGCAAAACATCAGAAAGAAAGACAGTCACATTGTTACTATCACTATAAAGCAAATAATGGAGTTGATTTATCAGAATTTTAGAGTTCAAAATCTGATGCAGCTGTGCATGCCAATCAGTTCCTAACTTCAGCTTGTTCAAATAAAAAAAGAGTAACTCCACTTTCGTGGGCAAATGAAGAAAAAATAATATGGTGTATACAATTGTGACTCAATGTAATTGAACGTTATTAAAAAGTACCTTTCCTTTTCAATCTGTAGCTCTGTCATTTTCTGAAAATGCAATGCAATATGGCTACCTGGAGGTGTTCTGTACACAGAATGTGTACAGAAAGTCTCCCAGAAACATAATTTCCTGCTTGTGTGATTGGCTTACCAATTTTCCCAGATACATCAGGTTTTGGAAATCACGGCCAGAGGGATGCAGACCCTGCAACTTTCCTCATTAGAGCTCTGCAGGTGCACAGCGGATTGATAATTATGAAACCACTCCCATAAGACTCACTTTCTCAGATGGACAAACACACAGGGCTTTCTTCAGAATAACAAAAGGTAGAAATCTGCAACAAAGTTTTTTAAAATCCTGCTCACCCCCACCATCGCAGGAGTGCGATCGCAAGCCTCCGACATGTGTGACTCACTATCTTCTCCATTGCAGCATCGCTGAGCTCAGAGCTACTGCAACAAGGTAGAGAGAGTTTGATTGGCTGGAAGGGGTTGATTTACTAAAACTTAATAGTTCAAAATCTGGTGCAGGTCTTCATAGAAACCAATCAGCTTCCAGTTTTTTTTTGTCAAAGCTTAAGTGAACAAGCTGAACTTAGAAGTTGATTGGCTACAATGCGCAGTTGCACCAGATTTTGCACTATCCAGGTTTAGTAAATCAAGCCCTGGAGTTTCTTAGCAATTTCCTAGCAACAAGGCAGGATAGGATGATGCCACCCGTGGGAGTTTTTCAGCCATGCTTTTGGAGGCATGTAAATGGCATAAACCAATAGCAAGGGTAATATTTAAAGTGGTTGTAAACTCTGTTACACCCCTTGTACCTACAAGTAAGCCTACAATAAGGCTTACCCGTATGTACTGGAAATTTCTCCTAAACCTGCGCGGTTTAGGAGATATTTAGCATATACGCTTGCGCCAACGTCATCAGTGCATGCACACTGAAGGAATGGCTGTTTCTAAGGGGCTCATGCTGTGACTGGTGGCTCCTGCGTGCATGCACAGGAGTGACGTCATGCAACTCCGACCAGTCACAGAGTCGGAGTCCATGGCCCCGGAAGAAAGAGGGGTGAATATTTATGCGCCCACCAACGGGGAGATCGCAGACATCACAGGCTTCTCTTGCAGGTAAGTGGCACATAATGGGCTGGTATGCGATGCATACCAGCCCATTATGCTTTTACTTCCCAGGGGAATGAAGGGAAAGTAAACCCCATCAGGCTTTACTTCCTCTTTAACTTTGGTAAAAGCTGCACAGCTTGTTTTTATCTACATGACACCCCTTACCTACAGTTTTAAATACACAATGGGGGTTATTTACTAAAGGCAAACCCACTTTGCACTACAAGTGCAACGTGCACTTGAAATTGCACTGAAAGTGCACTTGGATGTGCAGTCGCTGTAGATCCGAGGGGGACATGCAAGGAAAATGAAAAACAGCATTTAAACTTGCACATGATTGGATAATACATTCAGCAGAGCTTCCCCTCATTTCAGATCTACCCCTCAGATTTACAGCAACTGCACTTCCATGTGCACTTTCATTGAAATTTCAAGTGCACTTTGCACTTGTAGTTTGTACTTGTAGTGCAAAGTAGATTTGCCTTTTGTAAATAACCCCCTGTATGTAAAAATGTGTGATTCTGGCGTAGATAGACTGCGATTAAAAGTGCAGTACATAGCCTAAGCTCTGTTTAAGTACAATTTCAAATATTACATTCTACAATGAAAAATTTCTTTCACTATTGCAACAACAATATGCAGCCTTGCCCTAAATGATCTGCTTTTATATATTTTAACACAAGTTAAAATGTATTTTCTAATCGACAAATAGCTTGGAATAAAAGCAGAAAAGTTTGTTTTATACATTACCGGCACCTTTCTTTTACTTGCTGCTTAATACATTGTTCTACAATAGTGTATATACTACACTCAAAAGCATTTAAAGCTTTTGTATACAATATTATTTCCTAGAATTCCACACACGTTGAATAATTTCACATTCCTTGTTTCACTGCTGGTGTTCAAAGAGGTACTGATGTGTTAGTTTTGAAAAAGAAAATGTCGCTTACGTAAGTACTCCAGATTCCTTATATATGTCATAAAATGCTGCCGATATGAAGAAGCAGTGGTTTTCATGGACTTTTTTAAAATCACTTTATTTAAAGTGACACTAAACTTTTTTACAGCAATTTTTCTTACGTAAATATCAGGTATACCATGGCTGTGCTCTGTTTTTTTTAAAGCGGGAGTTCACCCGAATTTTTTTTTTTAACATTCGATTGGGCCTAATTACGGGAAGCAGAATCGGGTGTTTTCATTAAAATCAGTGCAGTACTTACCTTTTTTGAGATAGATGTTCTCCCGCCGCTTCCGGGTATGATCTTCGGGACTGGGCGTTCCTATTTGATTGACAGCCTTCCGATGGTCGCATACAGCGCGTCACGAGTTGCCGAACGTCGGTGCGGCACTGTACGGCGCCTGTGCACCGAGGTTCGGCTACTTACCAAAACTGGTGACGCACTGTATGCGACGGTCGGAAGGCTGTCAATCAAATAGGAACGCCCAGTCCCGCAGCCCATACCCGGAAGCGGCGGGAGAACATCTATCTCAAAAAAAGTAAGTACTGCATTGATTTGAAACAAAACACCCGATTCTGCTTCCCGTAATTAGGCCCAATCTAATGTTAAAAATTGATTTTTTGGGTGAACCTCCACTTTAAGTCTCTTATCATTGTTTTCAGTCTTTTTTTTCTTTTGCACTCTCCCTATTCTCTACAGATGCACTTCAATTCTACTAGTGTAGAGCGAGCAGTACCCATTATTTCTGGTCACATGTACTGATCTGTGCGTATCTGCATGTAGATGTGTGGTCCATCTTGGGGGGCAAGCAGGAAAGGGTGGCTACATTCACATACATAAGGGGGCATTGAGAAAAAAATGTAGCCACCCTGGAACAGAATGTCTAAGAATAGCAGAAAAAAAAAGCTTGCATTTGAGAGATGAAACAAAGGAAGAGAGAGATAGAAGTTACAGCCTACTTATATAACTAAAGGATGGTATTCTGGCGCATGGAAGGTTAAGATCTAGCAAACATGCAAATGCATTAGCTGCAAGTAGCAGAACAAGTCCATAAAGTTCATTAGGTCCAATAGTCCATATATGTGGAAGGGGGGTAACAATATGCGCTGGCTGCTGCAATCCTCAGAGATTGAGCAAACTCTGTTAAAACATCATAGAAAGAAAAAAAAGTGGGGGGGGGCACTATTTAAACATTAAAAACATGCTCATGTGTAATAGATGTGGTGTAGGTCTCTCCTCTCCATCCCGCAGATACCTCCAGTGGATGTCCTGACAGCTGTAGATGGTATAACCAGGCTGGGAAGCCTGAGGAAAGACAGGAAGTCCACGTGGAGCGCAATGGCAGATATGACGCCTGTCTATTGTGCCTTCCTATTCCCCGGTGACGTTACATCCACCCTTGCACGCCACGCTGGTTGGCGTGGACTTCCTGGCTTTCCCCAGACTTTCCAGCCCGGTTATACCATCTACGGCTGTCGGGACATTCACTGGCGGTACCTGCGGGATGGAGAGGAGAGATCTACACCACATCTATTATAGGTGAGCATGTTTTTAATGTTTCATCCTGTGAGTGTTTTTAACCCTTGAAATAAATCAGCATTCACAATACTTCACTTTTGTGGCACCCCCCTTTTTTTCACACTCTACTTATATTTAAACATATTGTATTTACTTTCTTTTCTTTTATTCAATTTTTTTATGTTATGTGTGTGTGTGCGTTTATCATCAATGTAATTTTATACTTCAAGGGTGGTGGGTGTAGCAAGGCATTCATCTGTGCAGTTCTTGGCTGTGCTCCCACATATCTGACACAACTATGCCCCCTGTTGCAGCCTCTTACCTTGTGACTTTTTAATATTAGGGCCCGTTCACATCAGACACATTTGGATGTATGCATAAACGCATTCCAAACATATAAAAATTAATAGATTGCAATGAGCGTAGTTCTCACCATTGCGTTGCGTTGTTGAGAAGCTAAACAAAGTGGAGCAGGCTGCATTTTTCTGAACACAACATAAATGTGTAAAAAAAGAGGTGTTTTCAGGATCTGTATTTGCTGTATCTTGTGAAATGTGCCAAGGAACATTACAAGGCATACAAAAATTAAGCCCATATGCAAAATGCACACAGACGCAAGTGAACACATAGGCGTTTTCTGTGCGTCTCATCATTGGTGGAGGAGAGATTGCGGACATGCTTGCTCTTGCCTGCAGTGGACTGATATTATCTTAGCCTAGGCAAATTTAATTTACTGGTGCTCACGGAGGGCTTGAAATTATAAAATTAGAACTAAAAAAAATAATAACAATACTGCCGTATATAGTAACATGAATCTATTTACGTAGAGTTACTGGAAAGTTACTGGAAAGCTCACTTTAACAATGACTTAAAAAAGGAAGCTTTAGCATATAGTTAAAATAGATAGCTTTTTTGTTCCTTTCAATCACCATTTTATCTCACACATTGGTATTTTACCCCTATCTGGAATGGATCCTTTTTATTTTCTCCTTAATATACACCTTATGGAACTTTGCAATTATGATCATGCAGAAGCTAGTGATATTTCAAGGAGTGATCATGTGTATGATATTTGTGGATTGACTCATACATTTTTAGACTGAATTATTATTATAACATTTACCTAAAAAGACATTTATGACAAGTTTTAACTTGAAAAACTAGATACTATGCAACAACTTTAGAGAACTCTAGAGAAAATTAGCAATCACATGTATCCATCTTCAGACCTTAGATCTTCCCCAATTCATGCACCTTCAGACCTTATTTCATCACCAGTTCATGCACCCTCAGACTTCAGATTCAGCACCCGATGCATGTACCTTCACACCACAGATCAGCCCTAATGCATGCACCTTCACACCTCAGGTCAGTCGCAATGAATGCACCTTAAGGTCTCAGATGAGCATCAAAGCCTACACCTTCTGAATTGCAGGAGTTTTACATACCTGATGCAGGGTATTAACAAGAGGAGGAAGAGTGTAGGCTAGTGGGTAGGCTTCTTCCACAAACTGATGTCCTTAGATCAGTGATGCCAGGAAAATAGGTAATCTAAGACAATATTCCAATCGCACACCTTCCTGGAGAAACGGCCTGTAAAAATGGGTGCTGAAGCGTTCACCAGCTGGGAAATGGAACAGCAATCATACAAACATATTCCCCAGCACACTGTGGATCGTACAAAATGTCCAAAAATGTATTGCACTGAAAACATCACAGGGATAGCAATGTTTCGAGGTCACGCAGGGCCTCTTCGTCAGGCACTTGCCTGACGAAGAGGCCCTGCGTGACCTTGAAACGTTGCTATCCCTGTGATGTTTTCACTGCAATAAATTTTTGGACGTTCTGTATGATCCATGGTGTGCTGGTGAATATGTTTGTAGGAAAATAGGTAGGCCATGGGAAGGCCAAGCTTTGGAATTGAAAATCTAGTGAGCTGTAAGTTACAATCAGGTGCCAGTGAAGAAGGCATCAGTTGCCTTCCCAAGAAGGCATACTTGGGTTAACCGATCCCTGATATAGAACCTCACGGGCCTAATTTTTTTCAAGTATCCTAAAAAGAAACCGTATGTATATGTTCAGAAAGATACGTTAATCAGCTGGTGTTTCTACACTGGATTTAGTTGCTGTATACTTGAGGGATAAAATCAATATCCAAAAAAAGTAATCACCCCAAGTATCCCAATGGTTTTAAATTTGGCTAAGAATTTAGGAAGATGTGACTTCTGGGGAGACACATTCTGGTTCAGGGTAGTAGGAATTTGTTAGGAAAATTGTTTTTCTTTACTAGTTAGGAACTATATCTGAGACTGAAGGTAAAGTACCAGTAGGCTGTTCAGTTTACAACAGCCTTTCTCAGCTTTTTCAACACAGTGTAACCCTTGGAATAACTTTATGGTCTCAGGTAACCCCTGCTAAAAAATACTATATCTACAACTCATGATCATGATACATTAGTGTGATAGTCCGAGGGAAGAATGCGCTTTACTTTTGTGGTCATTGGGAAGAATCACTGATAGCTAAAAAGATCCAAGGTGTCAATAGGAATTTATCTAAGAGGAAGAAATTGCTCATTGCTCAAGACACCCCTGGCAACCTCTGGAGGAACCCTAGGGTTCTATGGAACCCTAGCTGAGAAACCCTGGTTTACAGGGTGATTGGATTTGTCGGTGCAATAGCTTTCGTCTCCCTGTAGAAACATTGCAAGGTCCAATCCATGTTTCCCCCCAGGTGCTGTTTCTGTCTGCCAAATAGACATGACATTGTCATCCCATCGAGATGCAAACCAAAAAATGTGTAAACTTATAATGGTTAATGGTTAAATATTGATTAAGGTAACTTGTTTTTACGTACAAGAGAGCAACAAAGACTAATCAAATGCTTCACATCCTTTTTTTTTTTTAGAAAATTCAACAGAAAACAGATGAAAAATACATCAATGGAAGGTAAGCCAAAATAAAAATAAAAACAGGCTTGCGGCTATGAAAGATATATGTTTTTTCCTCACAATCTTGCATTTAATTCTTATATTACATCAACACATTCCACGGTTTTATGAGACTTGTTGAATCTATCAAGCAGATGTGAAAATTTGATTTATTCCAACTTTTATCACTTAAATATCAACCATACCAAAGGCTTTGGTGGTCAGGTACTAAGTAACAGATATGACCATTTAGAAAGATACTAGCCTCCATCATTCAGAAATTTCATAAACAAATGCAACTCTGTTTTCAATATACTTCATTAAGGATGTCCCTCATGTCCCTCCCCTGACAGGCAGGGGAGGGACAAGACCTGTAAATGTTTATTTCACTGGAGCAGAGAAAAAGCAGGTCTCTGGACAGGGCTGCACGGTGTGGTAGTGGTGTAAGGCTTAGAACTGTATGGGAAATATTGCAAGTTCCTTGATTGATAAAACATCTCCCATATATGTATGTTATCTACTGTATGTACCTAGGTTTGCCTGGAGTTCAGCTGTAATGTAAATTTTGCAATTTGTTATTACCTTCTATTTAATTATATGTAAATAATGGAGTGCTCATCCTCTGGGAGGCTTGCTTCACACCTATGCATTCGTGTAGCCAGCGTTTGTGTGGGCATTTACTTGACTGAGCTGCTGCACCTGCGGGAAATGCAGGAAAAGGGTCCCTGCACCATTTTAAAACTGCAGCCACAGGGAAATTGCATGGCTCTTTTGCACCATGTAATTTCCCGCAAATGCACTGAGTGTTTAGACACATGGGGCTGTCATTAACAATTAATGGTGGCCCCATGCGTCTGTTAAAAAGCAGCGCGTTTTGGCTGCGGGTGGTTGTGGGTGTTGGGAACAGGTGCGATTCCAGCACCAGCAACCACCCGCACAAGTGTGAACTAAGCCTTATACACTTTTGTGCGCCAATATCCCCCCTGGAGCACATTAATGAGCTTCATTACAAATGCACAATGGTGGTCATGAATAGGTCAGCAACTGCACACACAGAATGAGTTTGAATTATCTGTGGGAGATTACAGTACCTCTTGTTAACTTTAAGAATGGCATGCATGTTTTGGGCCCTAAAGCAATATTAAAGTCCTGTTTTTTTTTCTTAAAATAATAAACATGTTAAACATGTTATACTTACCTGCTTTGTGCAATGGCTTTGCACAGAGTAGCCCAGATCCTCCTCTTCTTGGATCCCCCGCCAGCATTCCTGTCCCCGACCTCCTCATGGGTACCCCCACAGCAAGCAACTTGATCTGGAAGCACCCAAGGAGGCATGCTCCCGAGCCGTGGTTCTGTATGTCCATTCATACACGGAACTGTGGCTTGGAACCCCGCCCCTCTGTTTCCTGATTGGCTCACTGGCTGTGATTGGCAATTTTTCCTGCTGCTGCCAAAAGAATAGAATGCATGGTAAAAACATATGTGCCTGTACAACCACTTTACAGTGAATCTGTATCAGGGTGATAGAAAGTGAAATATTTACAGTAAATTGGCTTCAAAACAAGCATTTGCGAGCACTGTGGAACAATTCATTCTTTGAGCGGTATTGAACCCAAAAAACAAGCATTTGTTTAATTGCAGCTTGCCAGTGTATAATAATCTGCTAGTGCACCTAATGCCACGTACACACAATCGGAAATTCCAACAAGAAAACCGTGGATTTTTTTCCGACTGAATTTTTGCTCAAACTTGTGTTGCACACACACAGTCACACCAAATTCCCGACCGTCAAGAACGTGGTAACGTACAACACTACGACAACCCGAGAAAAATTAAGTCAAATGCTTCCGAGCATACGTCAACTTGATTCCGAACAGAAAAAATCTGATGTAGCCTACTCACGGTCGGAATTTTTCGGGGCGTAACACTATCCTCCTCTCAGACTGACCATGCTGTTGTTCAATGGTGGCCCCTATGCTACTTCATCTAGAGTAGAGGCATTCTATACACTGTAATACAGGAGGGGTGTTACTGGTCAGATCACCAGGTAGCCAGCACACCTCGACTCATGATAGATAGATGTATAAATCGATCGATAGATAGTAGCAACAAGACCTTCACTTGGGTGTACTGAGCCATTTGTTGCAGCCTCTGTGTTAACAGGGGTTGGGGGGCATGCACCGGGTCCCCCCGTGTTATCCTGTATGTATAAGACCTTCATTTTACTGGAAGGCAAACTAGTATTGCAAATGTGTAATCTGTGTTACAATGTGTTTCCTAAATGTTACATTCATAAAATATTATGCTTTTTAGCTAAAAGTAACAACCCGTAAATGTCTTGAATCTAATCTATACAGGCAGTGAACCCTACAATTAAATAATAAACCATCCATTGGATGGACTTTTTCCCTTCCTCACATTTAATTACCAGAGTAGTTACCAGTTTAACCGAGGCTGCTACATTTGCTGAAATTGGCAATTTAACAATATCCCATTGTTGTAGTACAAAATAGCACTATTAGGGTTTGTTTTGAATAATATATGTCCCCTGCAAGGAGCGGCCTATTCTATAGAATCCACAGGCATCATCTGAAGTGCATTTACCAAGCTTTAATCAGCCCTTTAGAAACAATTGCGCTAAGCCACTCTTTCACTGTTCAGCGTGCCTCTGCTTTCTTCCTCAGACTGAACAGCATCAGCTTAACGAGCAGCCATGAGTTTGTAACTCAATATTCCAATTACAGGAAGTTTTATGGTATTGAAAGGTAACAGAGAAGAAATCATAAATAGAAGAATTAGGAGATTAACCATTCTCTTCCCCAATGAGGCACTGGGAACAGTTATTGGATGGGGTGGTGGAATTTGTACTCCACTCTTTTTTTTGTAAGTGGTTATAAAATGCTAAATGAGGTTTATAACTGACAGATGATTTAAAATGCACTTTACATCCCTACTTAATTTTAGAACTTGTTTTAAAAGCTAAAAATGGGAAACAACTTAATGCATGTTGTTTGTTAATAGAGGAAGAAGAAAATGCTTGACAAGCATTTCACATTAAACAGAAATGTTCTTGTTTTGCATATTTTATATTATTACATAACTGTTATTTTGCTTTTGCATGCCACATTTAGAGTTAAAGTGAACCTACTACATGTTATACACTAATGCCGCGTACAGATGATTGGACATTCCGACAACAAAACCGTGGATTTTTTTCCGGCGGAATGTTGGCTCAAACTTGTCTTGCATACACACGGTCACACAAATGTTGTCGGAAATTCTGAACGCCAAGAACGCGGTGACGTACAACACGTACGACGAGCCGAGCAAAATGAAGTTAAATAGCCAGTGCGGCTCTTCTGCTGGATTCTGAGCATGCGTGGAATTTTGTGCATCGAAATTGGCTACACATGATCGGAATTTCCGACAAGAACTTTTGTTGCCCGAAAAATTGAGAACCAGTTCTCAAACATTTGTTGTCGGAAATTCCAACAGCAAATGTCCAATGGAGCATACACACGGTCGGATTTTCCGACAACAAGCTCACATCGAACATTTGTTGTCGGAAATTCCGACCGTGTGTATGCGGCATTAGAAGTAAAAATCCTAAAAGCAAGCATCACAAAATGCTTGCTATTACCTGTAATACATGTTCACCTTACAGTGTTACTAAACCCACAACAGTAAAATCAGTCTATTTATGCATTAAAGCATGCTTGTTATACTCACTGTGGAACCTAAGGGGTCAATCCTCTGCATTGTGTTAAAAGGCTGTTTGATTCTGTCTCGTCTGATCCTTTCCTCCTTCCACTGTCCCTAATATATTTCCTGATACTACAGAGCCAGGAGAAAGGCTGCTCATGCTCAGTTTGGTGTGTGTTTCAAGAGAGTTTTTTTCTTGGGAGGGTGCATGTGATCAGCACAGGGCCAATCAGCACAAGGCCAGTATGCACTGTCCAGATAGAGGGTCAGGTGTCCTGCCTCCTGATAGGACAGTCAGTACAGAATTAAAACTCCTCCTACAAGCTTTAACCAGACACTGATAGAAGTCACAAGACTGCTATATACTGCTGATGAGTAGGTATTTAGCAGTTTATATTTACTAAAATAATTGTATTTACATGTTATGTGTACTGTGGCAGACCAGATATAGTGAATGCAGGGTCCTGGCTTTAGTAACACTTTAAGTAAGAACCCCCAACCCCTATCTGTTAGGTCCTTAAACTTTTCTAAGAAGAAATTCTACTAATTCTTCTGCTTACTTTCCTCAACTGACCATTCAACCTAGGCCTGCAAAATCTCTGGCATGGCACTGCCCTGCCTATGCAGTTTTGTCCCAAGGAAATAAGAGAGGTGTACCACCCATACTGTTTGACCAAAGTCATGTTCAAATCTTTGGGGCATATGTGTCTGTGGTGCCAAAAGAACAACAAAGGAAAACCTTGTTGGTTTTGTAGAATGAACACCATGCTGCATTTGGTTCTCATCACAAGTACAATGACCCCATGCAAATACATTTATTTCAAGAACAAAATAATATTCTCGGTAATGTACAGATGCAATAGCTTATGTTGGGTAAAACTATGAAATCAACATTAAGGCCATCAACCAGTATTACCAAACTTTTTCGAGGCATATAGCTCCTTAGTAGCTTTTGATATCCTTTTAATTTACAGTAGGTGGTACAATATAGTGTGTATTGCATCTGCACTTGGAATGTACTTTGAAAATGAAAACTCCCTTATAATTGCTTAAAGACTGTGTGCAGTACCACCTCCCACTACATCATGTGTTTCCTATTAATTCTTAGCCTCCTGCTGCTACTCCTGTGTATTCTCCTCACTGTATGTTATCTCTAGCAGCATGTGGGTTACATTCCATCTGCTAATCACTTCCACCCTTCTTGCACTCTTGTATGATTCCATAGAGTGTCTGCTATCTAAATTATGTGTAACAACAATATTTTTTTTAATTGAGGCAGAGACTGACATTGACCCCCATCTCCATGATCAGAGTAGTGGGGATAAAGTGACTGTCGGGTAAGGATGCTATCAGTTCTTCTAAATTATAACTCCATCTGACCATCGCCCTGACACAAAAGTACCCTTACAGCATGAAATCCAGTATGTCAACATAAATGGGGGTAGATGTTGAAAAGATTTGTTCAGGAATGTATTCTTCAAACTTTTTAAACATGGAAAAAATACACCTTTTATTGCCTCTGCTCCATCATATGTTTAACATTTTAAAAGGAGATGAATAGATTTAGCATCATTGCAATGCTTTCTCCTAAAGAAATCCTCTACTGAGGAAACACATGGCTACCATTGCTGAACTCTTCCTCCAAAATAACAACTTGCTTGTCTTTCATGCTTATCTTTTCGCTTTACTACTTTTTGTGTAACCCAAAACAAGTTTTCAGTTAAGGAGTTCTGACTTTGACCTAATTTGGTGCTTGCTTGTTCTGAGTCATTATCTTAGAGCAGCGTTTCTCAACTCCAGTCCTCAAGGCACAACAACAGGTCAGGTTTTCAGGCTTTCCATTATTTTGTACAGGTGATTTGATCAGTTTAACTGCCTTAGTAATAACCACAGCTGTTTCATCTGAGGGAAATTCTGAAAACATGACCCGTTGGGGAGCCTTGAGGACTGGAGTTGAGAAACACTGTCTTAGGCTACGTACACACAGTCGGACAAAACCGATGAGAATGGACCGAGGTTCAGTTTCATCAGTCCAAACCGACTGTGTGTATAGCCCATCGCTCTGTTGTCCTTCGGTCCAAAATTGTAAAATATGCTTTAAAATCGAACCGATGGTTCGCTGCCCGATAGGTCCAAACCGATGGTTAGTACAGAAAGCATCGGTTCAAAACCCGTGCATGCTCAGAATCAAGTCGACGCATGCTTGGAAGCATTGAACTTCGTTTTATTCAGCACGTTGTGTGTTTTACGTCACCGCGTTCTGACCCGATCGGTTTTTGGAATGATGGTGTGTACGCACATCAGACCATCAGGCCACTTCAGCGGTGAACCGATGAAAATGGCCTGTCGGACCATTCTCATCGGTTTGAAACGACCGTGTGTACGGATTGCAGGAGCTAAAGATGGACTATCATCTTCAGGAGAACAACAATGGGAATCTACACATCTCTGTTGGTATAGTAAATACAGTTGATGAATGTGGGTTAAAGCCACAAACTTTGTAGTCTTGTGAGACATGAGTTCTGACTTTGATCTAACTTGGTGCATGTTTGGTTCAAGTATCTTATAGTGAACTTTTTGAATAGTGCAATATTGTGTATCTTCTTCAGGGATGTTTGTAAGCACCCCTAAAGAAGATACACAATATCGCACTATTCAAAGCGCATTGGTTGCTCCTGTTGTCTTCTTGGTTGTCTGAGGTTATGCTCCCATTTCTATGCTGTAACCATTGTTAATTATTCCTAGCCGCAATATTTTGATGTTTTTACTGTTGTCTAATAAAGTTCTGTATTTTTTGATATTTCCTGGAGCATATTGTCTGTGTTGCCATTCATAAAGTACCACAAAATTGGAGTGTATTTCTTTTGGGAAGAACGCACTTCCATCCTTCAACCATATTCCCATATCTACTAAGAAGCATGGTCACTTTCCTTCATCTGTTCCCTCTACTTTTTTGAAAAAGGATTGCATGGATGATGGAGATATTTTCAATGTTGGAAGCTGCGATGTGGATCTTGTGAACGTCTCTTTTTCTTTGGCTGGGGCTGCCATGCAACTAGCAATAGCAGAGATTTGGTGTCTGTCAGTCTTGGGGTCGAATGAAGCATCTGTCTAGGAACTTGGATTCCACAGACGATGAGAGTGACATAAGTGAAAACCTAGCAGATTAACCTTTTATTTAATATGGGTGCTCTGAAGGATTCCACTCAGCAGATTTCCCACTTGGGACTTTGTCCTGGAGATGCAATAGGAAATCCCTACAAAGTCAGGGGACTTCCCATGTTGTGCAGATGTCACCAGAAGTGGTATACCCATTGAAAGCTTTTCCTCTATTAATATTGCAGTCACAATTCAAAATTGTGTTTTTCTCTCACTATTAGTCCCGGTGAGAATGGTCACAAGGACACATTAAGAGGCTGACTCTCCCCAGGGAGGATGCAGGAATAAAAAAATTACAATAAGGGTTCTAAATATGACTTACTTCTCCAAAACTATAACACAATTTTTCCTATACACACTCTTTAAATATTGCAGAAAATTATAGCCTTGAGAAAATTACAATTAAGCTAGTAAATTCATCAGCATCCAAGCTATTAGAGTTTAGTGATTTAAGTGACCCATATACATTAGGAAGCAATCTCTGGCACTAATCTAATTTCCATGTAGTTCCCAAAGATAGCACCCTCTATGGTGGAGGTCTAAAGTGACCAATGTTGTTTAGGATCTTAGGGCCAGATCCTCAAAAGAGATACGCAGGCGGATCTGCTGTTCCGCCTGCGTATCCCTGTTTCTATCTTTGGAACTGATCCACATAATCAGTTTCCAAGAGATAGACAGAAGATCCGACATGTGTAAGGGACTTACACTGCCGGATCTTAGGATGCAGTACCGCATCCGCCGCTGGGGGCATTTTGCGTCAAAATGCCGCTTCGGGTATGCAAATTAGCACTTACGGAGATCCACGAAGCTTTTCAGCTTCGTTTTTTCTCCGTAAGTTTTAGTTTGCAATCGTAACATTAGGGCTGCTTTTACAAAGTGTAAAGTTAGTACACCATGTAAAAGCAGACCCTTCTTTCCAGCGACGCTGTCTTTTTATTTTTTTATTTTCCCGCCGCAACTCGTTTTTTTTCCCGACGCAACTTTTTTGACCCGCGCGATTCACGAAGCTCGGCGTAACGTAATTTTGCGCTATGCCTGTCGGGAAAATGACGTCACGAGCATGCGCAGTACGTCCGGCGTGGGAGCGCGCCTAATTTAAATTGGACTCACCCCCATTTGAATAGGAACGCCTTGCGCCGGCGGAATTTAAGTTACACACCCGAAAATTTCTAGGTAAGTGGTTTGTGGATCGGACACTTAGGTAGAAATTTTCCGGCAGTGTAACTTAAATGGGAAAAGATAAGTTACGGCGGCTGGCTGTGGATCTGGCCCTTAGACTCTAAGGGAAGTAAGATCATGTCCACATATCCAACTGCCAAGATATGTGTGTGGCCAGCTTTATAATTTAATTCATTTATCAACTACGCAATATAAATCTTGTATCAGCAAATCTAAGGTTTGTTATGCAAAGCTGATGATTTAAAGTGCCATTTAGACAGAACCATGGCTCATTCCCCACAGAATCTATTCATGATCCTGGTAACAATGTGACACTTTCCTTTTCTGCTTACTATCAGGATACATCCTGCTTCAGTCTTTTATGGAAGGTTATAATTAAGATATTTAATCAGTGGTGCTGTGTCCTCTTAACCCTTATCACATGCTGGGGGTACATTGTTCCAGGAATTGGGGCCCAATTGGGAAATCAGAGCTGTATTGTGGAAATCGAGCGGGGTCCTCTGGGCAGGCTTCTTTCTCAGCCCCTGACGAACACTAATAATTTGCTGCGATTTTCTTAGTGTTACAGAGGAAATAAAGTGATCATCTTTCTCTAACAAGTTGACAGACGCTATATGCTTCAGTTAAAAGATGCGCTTCTAATCATCAACTATTGAGGCAGGTTTAGCTTGCTAATGTCACTGGGCATCTTTCCAGCTCTGCCCATGAGTGCATTTCAACAATTCCCTTTGATCTTCTGAATTCTGTGTGTTTCTTTTATCAATCTTTTGTTCTACCTTTTTGCCATCATCTTTCATTAAAATGTTGTCATTTATAAACAGTAGCCTTGGAGCAGAGAGCCCGAGTACACCAAAGGGTGGAATAACTTTGTAATGTGTGCTTTTTAATGATCTTTTAATGTTTTGTACAACTGGTAAATGCTAGTTGCCTGGCTATCGAGCTGCCCATATGCTTTGGTACATTGAACTTCTGACTGGGAGCAAGTATACAGAACAGGTCTTCTGATTGTTCACAGACTTTTCTGATCAGTAATTCAGAAAATATTGAAGAAACGGGTATTATAGCCAGGCTGTGGTCAGATATGGCAGCGCTCTCATTGTTGTCATGAGAAGTATACTTTAAGACCTGTCAGTGTTTGATCAAACACAAATAAAAAACAAAGCTATCTGCTGGTAGACACGTTCACACACGCAACCCAGCACCTCCTTGGTTTTCTATTATTCTACACCAGAAAGGCCATAGCCTTGAAATGGAAGTCTGACCAAGCTACTACCATCACCTTTTGGAAGACCCTAAATAATTCTGTAGTTCCCCATTACAAGGAAACCTACCTTTAACGGGGCTGCCCAATAAAACTGAAAAACGAGTTGGACCTATTGGTCAACTCTTAGGCCTTGTACACACGACCGAACATGTCTGCTGAAACTGGTCCGTCGGACCAGTTTCCGCGGACATGTCCGACCATGTGTAGGGCCTACCGGACAGTTTCCCGGGCTAGTGGACAGGTTTCCAGCGGACAAAAGTTTTTTAGCATGCTAAGAAACTTGTCCGCTGGAAGCCTGTCCGTCGGACATGTCCGATGGTTAGTACGACTCATCGGACATGTCCGCTGGCCCGAAATCCCGCGCATGCGTCAAATTGATTCAACGCATGCGTGGACGCATTGACCTTCCGTGTCAGAGAACGTCGGTGTTGTCTACGTCACTGCGTTCTCTGTCCGCGGGTATTTTGGTCTGATGGTGTGTACACACATCAGACCAAAAACTCCCAGCAGACATGTCCGATGAAAACGGTTTTCATCTGACATGTCTGCTCGTCTGTACGAGGTCTTAGACTCTAGAGATTGGGATGGGAGAAGACTTTGGTTTGCTGGAAATCTCCTTGGGGAAGGTATTGCACATTATATTCCATTGGTGTCTTATACATTTATTAACATCTTCCATGATGGTGTATGCTGTATTTGAGATTCTCTCTTGGTATACTACAAGGACTTGCACTTGACATTGTGTCTCCTTCTGATATCTCTCCTATTTTGTGGTACTGAGCATTTGTTGGTTACTTTTCGTGCTTATGTTGTATAATCTGTGTTCATGTGCAATGTGTTTTGTTTACTTTGAGCCGGGAAATGTTCAAAGGCTTGGTGTTTTACTTTTATATCCCAATAAAAATAATTTTCAGAAAAAAAGAATACAAAGCTTACAAAGCACACAAGTTTGAACATTTGGTGGCACTTCACTATTATTAAGAACCCGGGTAGAAGGGTTAAAATGCAACCCAGAAGTGTCAGATGAAATAAAAGGTTATATTCTATATACATCCATTTACAACCACTTTAAAGGACAATATGTCAAAGTGATCAGCTTAACATAAATAACCTTTTGAATATGTTATTGTTTAAAACCTTTGTTACTATGCATATGTTATACCTCTACGTGTACATGGGGATAGCCATTTAATAAATGGGGTTACTCTGCTTCCTTCTTGATAGTGTTGTATAATGGTTGTGCTTTATTGCTTCTTTCTCAATGCAGGTTTTAGGGCCAGGTCTGGCCTGATCGAATACATTAGCATATGTATGATTAATTTGGCTTATTAGCTGTCATTAAAGAATAACTACATAAAGCAGTGTTTATAGTAAAACCGTCCTTTTAACAAAACTTTACCGCTGTTGCTTTTATCTATCTGTGTGTAAAATACTGTTTTTGAGGTCAAGACAGGTATAACACTGTCTTATGCCCCATACACACGACTAGTTTTCCTGTCGGAAAAACCGCGATGAGAGGAATCTCGACCGTGTGTATGCTCCATCTGACTTTTTTTTTCCACAGGAAAACAACCAGAAAAAAAAGAGAGCAGTATCTCTTTTTTCCCCATCAGACGAAAACCGTTTGTCTGTATGCTTTTCCGAGGGAAAAAAAACGTGCATGCTTGGAAACAATTAGACGCATGCTCGGAAGCATAGAACTTCATTTTGTCGGCTCGTTGTAGTCTTTTACATCACCGCATTCTTGGCAGTCAAAAGTTCAAATTTTGTGTGACCGTGTGTATGCAAGGCAGGCTTGAGAGGAATTCTGTCGAGAAAACCATAGTTTTTTTTTTCCGAAGGGAAAACCGCTCGTGTGTACGTGGCATGAGATGAAGAAAGCAAAGATGAAGCTCTGATTTGAACAATACAGATAAATCCAGTGTGGGTTTGCTGCTGGACCTCATCTGCATATTGCACATTTTCATTAAAGTGTCACTACTGGGTTACATATAAAAAAGAACAGTCCTTTAGAGAAAATCATTTAGGCTAGATTGACACTTGTGCGGTGCATATTCCAGCTCTCTTATCTCTGCAAAGAGATAAGATAGCTGTTCAGCAGATCATCTCGGGGAGGGGGAAGTGTATTGAGGAGAATGAGAGAAATCCTGGTGAGAAATGAACACATCTGCGAATCAGATGCATGCCCATAGAAGATAATGAGCCTGAATTCGCACCTAAGCCGCACCGCAATGCCTAGAAAGTGCACACGTTTTTTGGACAATGCGCAGTGCAAATGCATTGCACATATGTGAACCAGCCTCATTAAAATCAATGTATTTTATAATGTTATGCGAATTGGATGCCATTTAAGCCGCACTCAATTGGCATAGGTATGAACCTGGCCTAAGACTTACATTTTTGGTAGCATGTGTTGTCAAACATTACAATTTTACTGCTCCCTGTGTGCCTAATGCTAGGTTCACATTAAGCCTAGTACCCAGATAGCAAGGATAACTTGCCACAAATATGTGGCAGTGTTGAATTGTAAGTCTGTTAACTTGCTTCACATTTTCACTGGCAAGTTGACACTTGCTGAGCACTTGAAGCACAAGTTCTAATTGACAATTTTCAAATTTGTAGCAAATTTGCATGGCAAGTCTCTGGCAAGAGCAAAGATGCAGCGTTGAGTCTACAGCAAGAGCCCTGCAAATCACAGTGACCCCTGTGGTGGGATGACTATTGCACAACTTGCAGCAGACTTGCATAATGTTTGCAAAGAAAGGTGACCTGTAGTCATGTAATGCAGACTTGCTGCAATTGTGCAACAAACTTGTGAAGCCTGGCAAGTCTAGCAATAGCTTAGCAAGTTCTTTTCAACCTTGCAGCACAATTGCTTGCTATCTGGGTACACACTAGTAGTTTTTTTTTTGTTTAACCCAGTAGGGCTGAACGAAAAAAAAAACTGACAGCTCAGGTCGGAGCTGTTGTACTAACTATCCAACATTAGTACAGCAGTCTCCCCTGCCTTTCTATTCTGTTCTGACAGGGGGAAGCCCCCCTACCAGAACACTCTGGTCAGCCAATTTCAGCATATGTCGGACCGGCTGTTGTACACATGGGCAGAATGCCAGTCGGTTTCTATTGAATCAGCCAATGCCACCCGACAGGCTAATGCCAGTGTTGACTGCGGGTAGGTCACATCATGATGTGGGTTTCAATGCTTTATTTGTTTTTCTTTTCTCTAACTTTATTTGAAGTGTGCATTGTGCTGCTGTGCAGATATGCTGCAGTTATTCACCCTCTTTTTGTTGTGAATGGGGCATATAGAAAACAACAGTGCAGAAAAATACAGGTCACCACAGATATTGTGGGCGAGCCTTTTGGTATTTGACCATCCTACACACAGTGGTTTCTTCTGTCAACTCAAGTGTCATGCAGTGACATAAGTCGGTATGCTGGAAAGGTAAGTATAGATGTCCTTAACAGGTATTCTCCCCTCTTTTTTATAAGTGAACCTGTGGTGACAGGGTCACTTTAGGTACAAAAAAGTTTTTAACACTATATTACCAAAAGTATTGGGTGTCCACAAGGTTTAGGAGTGTCTATGGGAATGTTTGACCATTCTACCAGAAGCGCATTTGTGAGGTCAGGCACTGATGTGGACAAGAAGGTCTGACTTGCAGTCTCCGCTATAATTCATCCCAAAGGTATTCTATCAAGTGGAGATCAGGGCTCTGTGCAAGCCAGTTCCTCCAGCCCAAACTCGCTCATCCATGTCTTTATGGACCTTACTTTGTGCACTGGTGCTCAGTCATATTGGAACAGGAAGGGGCCAACCCCAAACTGTTCCCACAAAGTTGGGAGCATGAAATTGTCAACAATGTCTTGGTGTGCTAACGCCTTAAGGGTTCCCTTCAGTGGAACTAAGGGGCCAAGCCCAACCCCTGAAAAACACCCCCACACCATAATCCCCCCCCCCTCCACCAAATTATTTGGACCAGTGCACAATACAGGGTCAATAAACATCTACATCAGTGCCTGACCTCACAAATGCTCTTCTGGAAGAATGGTCAAACACTCCCATAGAGACACTCCTAAACCTTGTGGACAGCCTTCCCAGAAGAGTTGAAGCCGTTATAGCTGCAAAGGGAGGGCCAACTCAATATTGAACCCTACGGACTAAGACTGGGATGACATTAAAGTTCACGTGCGTGTAAAGGCTAAATAGTTTTGGTAATATAGTGGATTTCCAAATATGATCGAGTAGATGTGTAATCTCCTTCTTTTAGCACAAATGATAATCATATTGCATGTTACACAGATGGCTACTAGAAGAAATGTTTATAAATCGGTATATGAATAAGAGCAAAAAGGTGGAGCTTGGAGATTTGGTAAAATTCATTATTATACTGAATATGCTTTGTAAAGAAGTTTTAAACATGTCTGCTTTTGTGTTATGGGGTATGGGAGAACAAAAATAAAAATCTGATTGATTTATACATGTAGCTTAGACTACAGCAGTTTTTACAAAAGCATTGATAACGGAGGAACATTTCTTTTGGAAAATGACCAATTATAGCTTGATTATGGAAAGACACAAAGAAATGTAATATGATGCGCTTACAGAAAAGTTCATGTTTTTTACCATTTAATCCATCATTCTCAGGCCCCCCAGGACTGCAGCTTGACACCATGCCTATGGAGCTTAGATTTTATTGGCTGGAAAAATCCCATTACATGATCAGGTCAAGAGAGCAAGTTTAATTTGTCATAGTTGCTCTGACCATACTATTTGCCAGAAGAACAACATTAACCAAAGCTGTTGATTATTAAAATATGTGCAATCACAGTCCACACGTATAAAGTGTATTTGCCTCATTGGAAGTGCTCCATTCATGACCCATATAATCAGCCGTCAGCCAGAGAAGTATAATATCACATGTTAGAAGGTCCTGTAGACTGAGCGCTCTTTATTTCCTGTCTAGGAATTTGCTATACAGTGTGAACCTTTCACCACCAGTGGGTTTTTTTTTCTTATTTTTCTTAAGCATTTCATATTTCTGTCCAGAATATAAACTGACATTTCACAAAACTAGTCTTTAAGTCATAATGATAGCTTGTGACTTCATTAAATAAATAAAAGCTAAAGCTGAACTCCAGCAGAACTAAAACACACAAATTAATGTAGTTATGATAATCATTATGCCATTATTCTTAAAAAAAAAAAAAAAAAAAGCTGTATTTTTTAGGTTAAATATACTGTATGTTTATTGAGTTTTAACAAAGATATAGTAAAATGCGTAGGAGTCAAAAGTAACATTTGACAACTCCAGTGTATCGCATGTATTCATCCAAAAAATAATTGAGGTGAGGCATATAGAGGTTCTCCTCACTTAACGATCAGGTTTCGTTCCAACGTCTGGGTCTCGCAGCACCTCCCAGCAGGGATGGACTGGCCATTGGGACTACAGGGAGTTTCCCGGTGGGCCGATGGCTCAGTGGGCCGGCTTCAGTGACAGCGGAATGCCGCTTCCCTCCGCTCCTCTGTCTCTCCCTCCCCGCAGCGCTCACCTGGGGGGAACAAAGAAAAAGGGGGGGGACCAGAGAAGCAGGGGGGACGACAGAGGAGCATGGGGGGAGGGGACAGACAGCTGACTCAACAGCGGGAGTTGTCCGGCCGCCATTGGAAAGATCTGTGGGCCAGTCTGGATGAAGTCCAGGGCCAAATTTCTGTCCCAGTCCAGCCCTGCCTCCCAGCATTAGATAACCCCCTCTGGGAAGCTCTCTGCCGAGGGGGGTTACCTTGCGGGCACACTCCAGTGTCATACACACGGCGTCCATAGACGTCATTGGATTTGATTGACAGCAGCGGGAGCCAATGGCTGCGCTGCTATCAATCTATCCAATGAAGAGCCGAGAACCCGTGGAGAGAGCGACGCGGAAATTCGAGGCTCAGGTAAGTAAAACGGGGGGCTGGGGGGCCGGACACTGCAAGGTGTTTTTTCACCTTAATGTTAAGGATGCATTAAGGTGAAAAAACATGAGGGTTTACAACCCCTTTAACTAATGGTACTGTATTGTATTGTGAAAAAAAGGTCTAAACACAAAACTCTAGCTCAATAACGTTGTTTTAATTTAATGCAAAACACAAAAAAAAATTCTGTACTGTACTGTAGAATACAATGAGGTATAGCGGGTCTTTAGGGTGGGGAGAGCTGATCGTAAGTTTGAGTTGTCGATAAATGAGGAGTAATTATACAATAATTCACATAGTAAACATAGGTAGGCTCTAAGGCCAGTTGCATGCCACATGTGATATATTTAAAAAAATGAATTATTAAACGCAAAAAACCCATCATGGTTGTTGTCTGGTGTCTGAGGGGGAGGGCTTTTTTTCA
Source organism: Rana temporaria (assembly GCF_905171775.1). Classification (NCBI taxonomy): domain Eukaryota; kingdom Metazoa; phylum Chordata; class Amphibia; order Anura; family Ranidae; genus Rana; species Rana temporaria. The sequence continues at coordinate 487,404,493 of NC_053490.1, forward strand.
GCGGGAACGCGGGGGAACACAGTCCGGCACCTCCTGGACTGACTGTATGTAATGGCTAGGGTGTGCTGTGGGTTATTGATGCTCACTGCTGAGAATCTATTTTTGCAGGGGGGGTCTATTGTTGCTGGTGGGGGGGGGGTAATGTTGCTGGGGGGTCTTATGTTGCTGAAAGAGATCTACTGTTGGGGGAGGGGTCTATTGTTGATGGCTGCCAGGGAGTCTATTAATGCTGGCTCTGCGGAGATCTGTTGATGCTGCCAGGAGTCTATTGTTTCTGGGGGGGGGATCTATTTTACTGCTTTTCTTGATATCATTACCAAATTCCATACAAATTACTTAGCACCACAAATATATACTTGGTTCTAGATTGTCTAAAAGGGGCGGTACTGGGAGGTGGGTAGAGGGCGGAGAAAAGGGGTGACCCGGAAAAGGCGGAGTTCCTGCACCTATTGTCTGAGAAAAAAAGCCCTGCTGAGAGGTATAGTAATCAACTAAGAAATTGTGGAAAAACAGAAGAAGAAGAGAGATAGAGAATAAAAAAGGAAAATAAGAAGTAAGGAAAGATTAGGCTATAAGCTTGGTCCATCAAGTTTTGGATCCAAGCTTGTAGAACCTGAATTATTTGTCCTTTTGTCACAGAGAAAAGAAGGAGAAAAAATCCCTCCAATGGGGTTTGAAGCAGAAACAAAAACCTAACAAAAAATGTTAACTCTTTCCCACTCTTTCTGTAGGTATTGCAGAAGATACAAAGTATGTCTCTTCTACAATAAAAAAACAAACAAAAAAAAACATCTCTCTCCCATTTTTTGTACGGGTCAAGGTTTTGCTTAAAGCGGTAGTAACATCATTTAAAAATAAAGTCCCTCTGCAAGAAACAGATCCCTCCAGCGGTGTGCTGTCATTGCTGACAACAAGGCTTCCATCTTTGCCTGGTCTTCCTACCAGGCTTGCAGGCTCCAGCCATTTGAATGACCTACCCACAATGACATTGCTCCTGTGCTCGAGTCATGGTTGCGGAACTGCGCTCTGAATTGATGACACACGTGTGAATGACATCCATTCAGAAGTCAGTGCTCATGTGCCCGTGACATCAGTTACAGATATAACTATCTCCTAAACGGCGCACATTTCGGAGATATTCAATGTACCTACAGGTAAGCCTTATCATAGTCTTACCTGCAGGTACAACTGAAAAAGTGGACTCTACTACCCCTTAAAAGTGTAGTACAGCCATGCTGTATATTGAACTCCCCACTACATGTACAGCTGTAATTATGACATAAGCATTGTCTTGATGTTCTGTTCCATTGGTTGACTTTTATTCTAATTGAAGGTTAGAATTTCAGACAACCTTCACACTTTCATAATTATATGAGAAGATGGCCTTACAGCCAAACTTTAATACGTTCTATTTAGTAATGAGAAGTTATATTTAGCATTGTAACATCCAATCAGAGGCCTTTGATTCATTTTGATATTAGAGAAATATCATTTCGCATTTTTTACATTTCTAATAAGTGCTCAGTTTAGATGTTTATTATATTCAAACTTTTTTTTTAAAATTGAAAGTTTTTGTAAAAGTGAAATGTTCATACAGCTGTTGTTTCACTTCTCCCCCATTCTGTAAAATTCAAAGACACCAAGGATAGCAGTACTAGCTTACAAAAAAACCCAGAATTATATAGTTAATCAGATTGAAAAAAGGCAGAGTTCAGTCAAAAAAACTAAAATAACGTTTCCTTCATCTTCAGAATTCTAAAAACATTTTTATAAGTCAGTCAAAAATGAAAAAAAGATTGATTCCAACAGCATCTCACTTTATAATAATATGTATCTTTCTAAGCAGGTTTGAGATTTTTATTTAGGGCTACATTTACACCTGAGATAATCGCTGGCTGTGCACCTAGCTGCTCAGAACCGCAGTAAGAATCTCTGATTCCTGCTGCTACAATTCACACCATTTAAATCGCTAGTGTGAATGTAACCTTAAAGAGGAAGTAAACACTGATGGGTTTTACTTCCTCTCCATTCCCCTGCAAAGTAAAAGCATACTGGGCTAGTATGCATCACATACTAGCCCGTTATGTGCCATTTACCTGCAAACAAAGCCTGCGATGTCCATGATCATGGGAGGGGATGGTCACGGCATAGGCCCTATAGAAACGGCACTCCCTTTCTAAGGTGCGCATGTGCCGAGTACGTTGGCGCAAGCGTATATGGTAAATATCTCCTAAACCATGCAGGTTTAGTAGATATTTCCAGTACCTACAGGTAAGCCTTATTATAGGCTTATCTGTAAGGAAAAGTGGTCTTTAAGGGATTATAACCACTTTTATTAAAAATCTCAAACCTGCTTAGAAATAAAAATATTTTTATAAAGTGAGATGTTGTTGAAATCAATCTATTTATTTTTTAGCATTTTTGCCCAACCTATAACAATAATAAAAAAAAATAAAAGCTGGCCATTGTAAGCACCCTTGTCATTGCTAAACGGTTTGACTCAACAGTGTAAACGTATACATTTGCAGGAGAGTTTGTTCTTTTAAAAAACAACAGACTTATGCCTTGTACACACGATCAGAATATCCGATGACAAAAGTCAGACAGAATTTTTTTATCGAATATTCCGACCGTGTGTGGGTGCCATCTGACTTTTTTCCAGTTTAGAAATAGAACATATTTTATTTTTTTCAGATAGAAAAAATCCTATCGGAAATTCTGATCGTCTGTGTGGAACTCTGACGCAAAAAAACCCGCACATGCTCAGAATGAAGTCGCCGCATGCTCGGAAGCATTGAACTTAATTTTTCTCGGCTCATCGTAGTGTTTTACTTCACCGCGTTTTGGAGGGTCGGAATTTGGTCTGACAGTGTGTTGCAAAACAGCTTGAACGGAATTCTGACGGAAAATTCCATCAGATTTTATCCCATCGGAAATTCCGATCATGTGTACAGGGCATTACTAGACAGACCACCAGGTGAAAATAAAGGAAAGGAAGCCTAAACAAAGAAAACAAATACAGCCACAACATCTAAGAATTGTCTGGTAAAGGGGCAGGTCAGGCTAGAAAGGAACTATAGACCCTGCATCATCTTATTTGCTTATACGCTCCCTCTAATTCTCTGTCTTTTTTTTTACAAAGTCTTGACTAATTTGGAAAGCGTTTTGTATAGAAATTATATATTGAGTTGCTTTTGTGAGCTTAAAAAATTTACAGATTTTATATTTTGAAGTATAGTTTATATAAAGTGAAAACTTGTTTTGTTTAGTTCTGGATAAAGTAGGGGAAAGTTAGGACCCCTGTCATTTTTGTTTGTTTTTCGCTGTCAGTGTCCCATTGAGGACATTTCCTTATACTTCCTGTCCCAGAGGTGAGAGAATACCTTTACAAAGGAGATGGAATTCCTCCCTTCAAATTTTTTCATCAGAGCAGGTTTCTACTTTGGAAGATTTAACCTTACCTTTTATTCTGGTGACTGCTTTACATTTTCAGATTTCCCATAATTTTGCGTCCCAATGACATGCATGTCTTCTATTGACGTCCTCCTGCGGTGCACATCGGCAGGGATCTGTGATGGCTGGGTCTTTCAGACACAACAGATCCAGATCAGGGTAAAGAGCCAATCTCAGTGGCTCTTTACCATGTGATCAGCAGTGTCCAATCACAGCTGATCACAGTGTAAACCAAATTTTGCTGACAACTGATGAGAAAAGGAAAGCTGGAAAGAGGCAATCCACACAGGGGACATCTACTATGACAGTGATGGCAAACCCATGGCACACGTGCCACAGATAACATGCAGAACCCTCTTTCTGGGCATGCTAGACCCATTAGTGAAGGAGAAAATTTGCTTATTTACAAAATTGTATAACTTAAAGAAGACATTTTTTTTCCCAACATCTTTTGTTTTTTTTTGTTTGTTTATCAAAAAATATAAAAAACAGTGGTGATTAAATACCATCAAAAGAAAGCTTTATCTGTCTTAAAAAAATTATAAAAATGTAATTTGGGTACAGTGTTGCATGACCGCGCAATCGTCATTCAAAGTGTGACAGCGCTGAAAAATGGCCTGGGCAGGAAAGGGCTCATTTACACCAGAGGCAGAATGCATTTTAATTGCAGTATTAACGCATATGCAAGAAAATTCAATGTGCCTAAATGCAACTCAATTAAAAAAGATTATAAATTAATAATTCCAAAATAATGCACCACAAACACACTGCAAGCATGTAGCAAAGCATTACTAAACACACACATACGGAACTACACAATGATGAATGTGAGGATTGTACCATACACAATTCTTTAACAATTCAAATGTACATTGTAAGCTCTAATGAGCAGCCCCTCTAATTCCTCCTGTTGGCGCTATATAATTCCCGTATAATACTAATAATTATAACATGCTTTGATACCTTGGTGAAAATTGAAGGATGGCTGTTTCTCAAACTCTATAGACAAAAAACAGCAAAAAGCAAAACCTTTCCATTCTATTATTTTGTAAGTCATAACTGACCATTTAGGTTTCCTTAGGGCTATGCTGCTGGGGCACTTTGATTACATGAAACTGAAAATGGCTGTTACTTCAGTGATTGATTGTGCCATTCAAACAAATGTGAGTGACTGTGACCCTGCTATGGGGGGGGGGGGGTCACAAGGACCGATGGTACATCTCAAACAAATGAACAGCTGATACCTAGTCCCAACAATTCATGTAGAAGGTCAGATAGTAGGCTAGGCATATTCACATTTTCAAAACTGCTGCAATTGTTTGTGGAGACTTAGACAAACAGTCAACCCATACAGGGGCCTTTCAGTATACCTAATTTATTTATTATATATTTAGTTCTAATCATTTAGTATTCCTTTAAAAAAACTAAAAATTCTATAATAATTATTTCTAAAAACAATACAATACAAGGCTCAATGGTGGTGGATGAGGGCGCTAGAGCCAGCTGGAGTGAAGAGAAAGGTACCTGTGAGTTAGGTGTAGGCAACCTTGGCTCTCCAGCTGTTTTGAAACTACAAATCCAATAAGACATTGCAAGACCCTGACAATCACAGGCATGACTCCTAGAGACAGAGGCATGATGGGGTTTGTAGTTTCACCACAGCTGGAGGGCGGAATTTGCCTACCCCGGCTGTAAGTGATAGAGCCTCTACTGCAATCCCCTTGACATAACAAGCATTAACCCTAGTAAAGCAGGAAGGGGGTGGATGGGTACTGCAAGGGTGGATATTTTAATTTTAATGGAATTGGACTTAAAAGTAAACCTATTGCTTTTCCTTGAATGGGCAAAGAACAGGTTATCTTTAAACTCTTACCCTGATTCCCAAAACAGCCCCCAATCTGCCCATTTCAGACATTAGTAATAATATTAGGCTGCACCCTTGCATCTCTTTAAAGAGATTTAGCACTTTCCAGAAATGTAGAACTTTCTGCAATTCACTAGTGTGGGTCTCTGCACTTCAATCTGCACCAATCAGCTGTTCTCAGATTGGGAGAAAAAAAAGCAGCTCTGTGTCCTTGTGTCCTTTGCAGTGTACAGAGACGCTCTGTCAGCATGACACAGCTCCTATTCAGAAAGCCATTGCATTTCTATGCAAGGAAATATCTGAGCAGCTCTATACAGGCATACCCAACTTTTAAGTACACAATGGGGTTTATTTACTATGGCTGGAGAGTGCAAAATCAGGTTCACTTCTGCATAGAAACCAATGAACTTCAAAGTTTTATTACCAGGCTTAATTGAACAAGCCAGGGTTAGACGCTCATTGGTTTCTATGCAGAAGTGAGCCTGATTTTGCACTTTCCAGTGATAGTAAATAAACCCGATTGTGTACTTAAAAGTGGGGTATGCCTGCCTACTACAGGAATCCTGGACCCTTTCTTTCTTGAGTCCAACAACATCTGGGGTTCATACTATGGAAACCCTGGGCTGTCCTTATTGGGGAAATAAAGGGTATTCTACTTCTTGCAGAAACTTGAAAACCTATTTAATCAGAACTGTCTGTATCTTCCACAGTCAGCAGTGAGGCCCCGTACACACGACCGAGTTTCTCGGCAGAATTCAGCCAGAAACTCGGTCGGAGCTGTATTCTGCCGAGAAACCCGGCCATGTGTACACTTTCGGCCGAGGAAACCGACGAGAATCATGTTCTCTATTTCCTCGTTCCTCAATGGGAAAAGTTGGCCCGCTGAGATTCTCGACGGCTTGACAAGAAACTCGACGTGCAAAACGATGTGTTTTGCTCGTCGAGTTTCTCGGCCGTGTGTACGGGGCCTCAGATTCACACTTTCTCCTTCTGTCATTTTCTTCTGTATTTTGAATGTGATTGGTTGATGTGGGGTAGTAGCCAGTTTATATTTAATACACTTTAATAAGATCTAAAATGGGCATCTATAAAACACACACTGAAAATGCATCCATTTTTGCACTTTGCATATTTTTTTCCCCCAGTTCACGATAGTTCCTAAAGTAGGCATGCTTTGTTTATACATTTTAAGTGCATTTTCCATACTTTGCCATGTCTTTTTAGTGCACTTTATGTGTATTTAATTAACATTGTCTACTACAGCATTTTCTATATGTGTTTTCAAGCAGAGAGTACTTTTTTTCCTTTTTTTTTAAAAATCATAAAATAAAAATTATTTTATAAAAATGTGCATACGGTTTACATGTACTTCTGAGATGATATCATTGTCATTGAATATAACATCACAGATCTTCCCATACATGCATGCACAGTTTATGGGTGGAGTGCATGCAGATGGCTTAGTAGTTTGGGTTCGGGGACAGGCAACTGGCTGTCTATTCTAAGGGTTCAGGTGGGTGGCTCCAGTTCTTGTAGGATGAAGACATGTGGATAACACTTGTGGTGTGGTGGGAAAGAATGGCAAGTCTGAAAGTGAGTGCAGGCAGTTGGCCATCAGTTGGGTTTGTGGATGATTGGCAGTAAATACAGCGGTTTTGGGGTGAGGCTCCTCTATTTGACCTGTGTGTCCGCCCAACATAAATATGCGCTCGGTCCACATTCAATTGCTTTGGCAGGAATGTGTAATGCCCTCAGGGGGTTTACAAAAGCCAGTCTCTTATCTACCTAATCAACTCTACTGTATTCATTCCCCTCCAAACTCCTGAGGAAGACAACAAGGCGAAACATGTTGGTTTGTGTCTCTCCTTCTATATGTGATTCATTGCTCTGCATGGTCCTTCCATGATTGCTTACTACACCTGTCCTTGTAGGATTTACCATATTTTTAGAGAGTGGGGAGTGTGTGTATTTAACAAGTGTTCTGCTGTATATTTTTTGCTTTTAAGAGATGTATATTTCCTCTAATAGACACATTTTAAATGACATATAAAACGCATGTTTTAAAATATCATGTTATATGATTAGTTATTCTAGGAGGAGGTTTCAGCACTTATAAAGTCCCAAATTCATTTATTTTTGTGTAGCATTTACTTCCTGGAATCCATCTGCCCTTAGCTAAGGCATGCAGGCAGGAGGGTGTGCTCCTAAATGGAAAAATGTGATACCCAAGGGACAATTCATTGGGATACAAAGAAATTATGACAGAATCTCAAACTATTTAGAACAGTCAAATATCCTTATCCAAAGATTGGTAGACAAAGGAAACCAGAGGTATAAACTAAAGGAGGTCCAGCAACACGTTGGGGGTATGGATAGGGACACCTTACTAACGGGTAGACAGAAGGAGGGGAAAAATCAAGAATGGGCTTTTATCATTGATTTTAACCAACAGTGCAAAGAGATCCCACATTGGAGAAGGCTCTACCTAGGAGACCACAATGTATCTATACAAAGGCCCCAAACCTAAGATTGAAGGTGGTGAACAATGTACCTGATCCGCCCAAGAGGATTGTCACTTTTCTGGATAAGACATTTTTTTTTGGAAAACAGATAAATAATATAAAGAAGGGGTTTAGACAGTGTCTCCAATCAATTCACAATAGCACACCAGAAAAATCCCAGGGGATTAACATTTTATGGGATAGACAGAATAGAAGGGCACTGGATGGGATCCAACCTAACACAGGAAATTTCTGGGAACAAAACTAGGTGAATTTTTGCATCGGGGACCCTAGCCCCCCAGGGCCGCAATATTGAACTGGATATATATTTTATTTTATTGCACATTTTTAATTAACAATATTTTATATATCCCAAAAATATAGCTATATAATCTGTTGGAAGAAGATAAATAGGAGTGTAGTTATTATCAAAAACCACAATATGGCGCTGTATGCCAGATGTATATTATTGGGGGTGCGTTTAGTAAAATCCACCACTAGATGGTGATGGTGCATATTTTAAATTAAATTTATGTCATTTTTAATATTCATTAAAATATTTTTTGTTATAAGATATATTAAAGTTTTCTTTTAATAATATTATATATAGGATGAACTGTAATTCATATTTTATCACATTTGTATCATATGTATACCTAATGGGGAGTGGATGGGTTTACCAATGTATTGCATGACAGACAGGGTTTTCATTTTAAGGGCTGTGATTGGCTATATGTTATTAGACCCTGAGGGCAGAAAAAAATAAATTGCCTCAGACTGGCCATGGCCCCCGATCCTAAAGACGCTGTGGGCAGTGAAACGCGTTGAAGCAGGGACATGGTACGTCTGACATCATGTCTGGTTAATGAGGTCTGGGCAGTGGAACATACGCTGGATCACCATCTTGCTGGTGGGGTGAACAGCGATACAGAGAGTGCGATAGCAAACTGCTGGATCCGGATAGTGCCAGCTTGGGCACGATTACATGTCAGTGGAAATGTTATACTTTCTGGAGGTAAGTCCTGTTTTTTATGTTTTATTCCTACATCTGAAAATCCGTGGAGGGAGATACTAGAATACTAGAAAAAAATATTTTCCCACATTTTGTCATGTTGCAACGAAAAATGTAAATGTATTTTATTGGGATTTTATGTGATAGACCAACACAAAGTGGCACATAATTGTTAAGTGTAAAAAAAAAAATGATAAATGGTTTTCAAAATGTTTTAAAAATGTATATGTGAAAAGTGTGGTGAGCATTTGTATTCAGCCCCCTTTATTCTGATACCCCTAACTAAAATTAGAGACAAAACTAGAGACATACCCAAAAAGACTTGCAGCTGTAATTGCAGAGAAAGGTGGTTCTTCAAAGTACTGACTCAGGGGGGCTGAATACAAATGCACGACATATTTTTCACATATTTATTTGTAAAACAATTTGAAATCCATTTATCATTTTCCTTCCACTTCACAATTATGTGCCACTTTTTGTTGGTCTATCTCTATGATATAAAATCCCGATAAAATACATTTAAATTTTTGGTTGTAACATGACAAAATATGGAAAATGTCAAGGGGTATAAATATCTTTTCAAGGCACTGTATGTTATTTTGTTGATCATTAGCAATTGTTTAGTATAAAGAGGGTTAACTTGGGTCTGCTGGTTTCCTGGGCTTTTTGGGTTTTTCCCTCCACCCTGTCCAGGATATAAAGCAGGGGGAAGGCCAGTTCAGTGAGAAAGCAGGCCCACATGAGAAGGGGAAGTGGTTGCAGGCTAGTCGAGGATGTAATTTGGCGTGACCTTCGATCTACACCACCCCAAGGGAATCTATCTATGAAGGACTCTGCCATTATGGACTTCCACCTGTAAAGTTATGCCTGGGGAGTGTATAACTAGTTAGTTTGGAGCTGAAATGCTTGTGAACTGTACCATTGCCAGTTTAGAAGTAAAGTTTTGTTAACCGTTCTTGAGCCTGGTCTGAAGTTACTCAATGGGTGGCATGTGGCATATCAGAAGAACAGGGCCTGTAAAGCACACACACTGGGTACAAAGGGAAAGTCAACACAATGAGTTGACTTGGTAGGAGAGTTGAAAAATAAATATAACCAAGAATTGGGGGTAATTAATATCAGCCAGCAAGAAGCAGTACCTAGCCCGGGTGACAGGTCGTCCAGTAGCAATGGGGGTGTGTATACTGCCTATCGGTCAGTTCCCCAAAAGTAATCAAGACTGAACCCACAATACGGAGACATCATTTATCCAGCCACATGGTGGGGGAAAGTGAATGAGTTAATTATGTGCACACATGAGGTCCACGCTAGTGCACAGCGGGTCCCCATTCTGTTACTGGAAGTGGTAGAGATATGCTGGGCTGGTGGCGAGGACATAGGTTCAGCAGTGTCCCTCTTAAATGCAATGCTCATCGAACTCTGTATTTTATACAGCTGCACACAGTGTATGGTTCATCTCTAAGCCATGTTGATTTTCACATGACTGTGGCCCTACCTGGTGCCGGTCACTGATGAGCGAGGGGAGAGTTAACCCAATACATCCTGGAGAAGGTGACCCCCACCCACAAGCAGACTGATGTTTATCTGTTTGCTCATTCTCTTCTGTGAGCATGTTTATTGTTAGGAAATGTACATGCAGCACATCTGATTTGCCTCCAGCACTGATTCTGGTTTCGCTGCCTCTAAGCCCAAAAAATTAATGATCATATGACCGCTGATTGCTCATTTCTTGGCCTGCTTATAGCGCCAGTACAACTGCCTTCAGCTCCCCGTTACATGCCGAGAGCCGTAGCCAGCTGTCAACCAAGGAGCTGGGTGGATCCTGACAATATGGTTGGGATCCTTCAAGAGCCTGGAGTGGCTCTGTGATGGCAGCTGACAGTGGAGTGGGCTTTAGCTGACTCTGGTTCACAGAGGGGCAAAAGTAAGTGCACTCCTGTAACCTAGAAAAGACATATGGCCAAAAAAGCTTTGGTCATAGTTCTCTTTTATATTTAAAAGGAGGTTCCTTTTCCAGTGTTTAGTAGAATATGAGTTAAGGCTAAACCAAATAAGCAGAATTACAAATCCTTGCATGTTCAATGGCAGGTAAATACTGTATGTTTCAACGTAAGTGTTTTGCCCAGAGGTAAGCGTTAACATTTTGCTGGTAAAGAGGCCTTTCTGGAAACATGACAAAAACAAAAACTAATTTTACTAAAAGGCATAAAACAGACACAAATATAATGATGATTTAATAACTTTAGTGAAGTAAGTACTATTTACATGACAGCCTATTATTACTGCTCATGTGTTTCTGATGATGGATGGTCTAATTCCACATGCAGCTTGTTATAAGCTTTTGTTGTGATTCAGATAAGGTATAGTACACGCACCCTGGGGATATGCGATCTAAGTAATCATATTAGTTAAATGTGTCGGTGCAAGTTTTTAATCAATTTTTCACAATTTAAATGAACCTAGTTGTACATTATTAGCACATATTTCTGAAGTGTTACCAATATGTTTCACACTAGAGACAGCCCGGATGTGTTGGCAAGCTCGGTATATTGTACATCAAGCTTAAAGGTACACCCAATCGGACGTGGAAATTGTGCATATAGTCTTACTTATGAGCAGAAGATGCCTACAATCTTGAAATTCATATTCTGCTGCTTTATTTATTTTATGAAAAGTCCAAAGTCTGATGCCACGTACACACGACCGTTTTTCGGGTTGTAAAAAATTACGTTTTTTTTAATGTCATTAAAAAACGATCGTGTGTGGGCTCCAGAGCATTTTTCATGACGTAAAAAATGGGCATTCAAAATTTAGAACATGCTCTAATTTTTCACGTCGTTTTTAACGACCTAAAAAATGGTCGTGTGTAGGTTTTAACGACGTGAATAAAACGTGCATGCTCAGAAGCAAGTTATGAGACGGTAGCGCTCGTTCTGTTAAAACTAGCGTTCGTAATGGAGATAGCACATTCATCACGCTGTAACAGACTGAAAAGCGCGAATCATCTTTTACTAACACAAAATCAGCAAAAGCAGCCCCAAGGGTGGTGCCATCCACTTTATAGTGCCGTCGTACGTGTTGTACGTCACCGCTCTTTGCTAGAGCATTTTGTTTCATGATCGTGTGTAGGCAAGGCCGGTTTAACAATAATCGGGTTGAAAAAAACTTTGTTTTTTCTAGACAATTAAAAATTTCACTTTTTACATCCCGAAAAACGGTCGTGTGTACGCGGCATGAGACTATGAACATAAAGAAGAATTCAAGGTATAGAGTTTTTACATAGTTACATTGGCCCAGCTTGGTCCAATGAAACTATGCATATATAGCGTGCTTGTGGGATTTCCCTAAAACAGTGTTTCTCAGCCAGGGTTCTGTGAGAAGTCCCTAGTGGTTCCCCCGTAATTTACCATTTTGTAGTCTATATCCACTCTACGTGCCAAAACAGACGTATACCAGCAGCTTCCCTGTGCAGCTCTGCATATGGAGGAAAATAAACACTACTACAGACCTCCTGTGCCCTGACCTGGTGACCCCCCTGTGCCCTAACCCAGTGACCCACCTGTGCCCAACCTGGTGACTCCCCTGTGCCCTGACCTGGTGACCCCTCTGTGCCCTGACCCAGTGACCCACCTGTGCCCCGACCTGGTGACTCCCCTGTGCCCTGACCTGGTGACACCCCCTGTGCCCTTACCTTATGACCCCTCTGTGCCTTGACCTGGTGACCCCCCTGTGCCCTGATCTGGTGACTTTCCTGTGCCCTGACCTGGTGACTCTCCTGTGTTCTGACCTGGTAACTCCACTGTACCATGACCTGGTGACACCCGCTGTGTCCTGACCTGATGACTCCCCTGTGCCCTGACCTGGTGACTTCACTGTATACTGACCTGGTGACTACCCTGTCTCCTGACCTGGTGTCCCCCCTGGACTCTGACCTGTTGATTCCCCTGTGCCCTGGCCTGGTTTGACCAGAATTTAGCATCTGTGCAGAAAAAAGGCCAAGTTTCACATTTAGGAAGTAAGTTTTAATATTCTATTATTTAATGCTATTTCTAAAAATAATTACTGTTATAGCAACAGCTCGCTGATTACAACAATGTTTTTAGTGAGCTGTAGATCTGAAAATGGTTTCAGGAGTTCCCCCAAGATCTCAAACTTTTTGCCAAGAGTTCTTGGAAGGCAAAAAGGTTGAAAAACACTGCCCTAGTAGCTGGAAATCTCTGTAGTAGTTACTGCTGCAGTTAATTTGTCGGACAGCATTACACCAACGATCAAATTTTACTTCTAGATGGGCGGATCTGCTTGGAGAAGCAATAGAAAACAATAGGCAGCCACTACTCAAATGCTGTTTAGAGTGTTTAAACTGCTGCTTTAAAAAAACTGAAGTCCCCTGTTTGTCCTAGAGCATACATTGAGACCCGTTGTTTGTATAGAGATAGGTAGGGATGGCTTAGCACTGTTAGAAACACCCACCAATCACCCCTATACAGCTGCAGTGTGAAAGAGCTTTAGTATGTATGCAAAGGACACCATCCTGCCATGCCCCCATTTATACAGACTATATAGAAATATTGTGAATTTAAAGCCCAACCTTTTTATTAGTTTGTATGAAGCAGACAAAGATAGAACTCCTGTTAGGTTTTTATTGATGTCTGTGTCCTCAGTGTGGGGATTCACCCTTTGTATTTGTCCTAGTGACCATTGTCACCAAGACTGGAACTTAGTGAAAACCCATTATTTTGAGTTATCGTTGCAACATTAGAAGGGAGAAAATTTTTAATAACAGCTTTTTTCAACCTTATCAACATGAAGGAACCCTTGAAATAACGTTATGGTCTCAGGCAACCCCTACTAATAATTACAATATCTACAGCTCACAGTGTATTGTAGATAAGTGCAGCGTGGTGCGCCAGCAGTGAAGACACAGTTGCAATAAATAGAACTTGTATTAAGAAGAAAGTTCAATTAAACAAACAGCCCAGTGGAAAGGCAATCAACTGGGATCACTCACAGTATGTATGGCCAAAGTAAAATTGAGCGATTCTTGAGCATGCCGACAATGTTTGTCCCAGAGGGCGGAATGTGGCCTGGCCCAGTCTGCACCCAAGCAGAAAGATTCCAAGAAGGAAGGCATATCTCTAGCATGTCCCTACTCATCAGGATCCTCTCCCTACCACTAGCCACTTTGCCTGACAGATGGGAGACCTGCCCCTAACCTGTCCACTCGCAATAATGTGTGTAAATCTCAGGAGCCAGGGTCTTAAATAAATTCTGCCTTACTTAAGATGGTGCCAGAGTCACATGGGCTGTCAGCATCCAACCGGATCATTGTTCCAGTGACCCAGGAAACCATAGAGGAACCATGTTCCTCTTGACTTTCTCTCCCTCTGTAATGCCACTGTGGTTGAGCGCCACCTGCATGGAGAATATATTGGTCTTCACCTGCCTATACATTAGTGTGATGGTCACTGGGAAGAATTCTTCATACATTTATGGCCATTGGAAAAATTCTTCACCCTACAGATAGTTAAAAAAGATCATTCTTGTCAGTGGTTATTCATCTGAGAGCCAGACACTGCTTATTTCTAGTAAAGCCCGCTTTGGGATTTTTACCTACAGGTAAGCTTATAATAAGGCTTTAAAAACCTCTAAAGAAACACTAGGGCTCCACGTAGCTATGGTTGAGAAAAGCTACACTATAACAATTGCTTAAACTCACTAAGTGCTTTTTCACCTCCACTTTTTTCTTTTATACTGGCTTTTTAGAATAACAACTGCAATTGGAGTTTGGATTAAAAGTTTTAGTGCATTAAAATACTTTTAAAAAGTCAGATAATACATTTTTATTTACATCGATAGTAGTAGTGACTCATATTTACCTGAACTGGTTCTGTAATGTTGAAGACATTTAGCAGCTTACAGGTAATTCAGTCAGATTAATCCAAACACTATAGGCGGATGTTCTTTGTCCAAGAACGGGATGGGAGTCAAGGTGGGAAGTTTTTTGTTACCCATATGGTTAGAAATGTTGGCATATGATCCTGGCACTTAGAACTGAAGACGTGGTTTGGATAAGCCGTGAAACGTTTTCAACATTAGAGATCAAGTCCAGTTAGGTGGGACTAACTACTACTAACTACTGTATATCATGACCTTCATAAATGAAAACCTACACAGACAGTTATATACATCTAAAAAGAGAGACAACTAAGCAGGAAAGAAAGACAGCTGAGGAGCAAAGAAAGTCGCCCTATTTTAACCACTTGAATACCGCGTCATGTAAAATGACGGCTTCACTGTGGCTCTGGAAATCCAACAGGACGTCAGTTGACGTCCTGGATTCCTCCGGCCACTGGGGGGCGCGCGAGCGCGTCGGCAGCGGCGCGCGCCCGGCGCGTCCCCGAGATGCCGATGCGCGTGCCTGGCGGTCGCAATGTCCGCCAGGTATACGCGATCGGTAATGACAGAGCAGGGATGTGGAGCTCTGTGTATAAACACAGAGCTCCACATCCTGTCAGGGGAGAGAGGAGACCGATCTGTGTCCCTTGTACATAGGGACACAGCATTGGTTACCTCCCCCAGTCACCCCCCTCCCCCCACAGTTAGAACACAATACAGGTACACATTTAACCCCTTCCTCACCCCCTAGTGTTAACCCCTTCAATGCCAGTCACATTTATACAGTAATTATTGCACATATTTATAGCACTGATCGCTGTATAATAATAATAATAATAATTCTGTCCCATATTTTGTAAGTGCTTATTGCGATTGTTTTTTTTTTTTTTTACCAAAAATATGTAGAAGAATACGTATCGACCTAAACTGAGCAAAAACAATTTTGAAAAAAAAAATTGGGCTATTTATTATATTTATTATAGCAATAAGTAAAAAATATTGATTTTTTTTTCAAAATTGTTGCTTTTTTTGTTTTATAGCGCAAAAAATAAAAACCGCAGAGGTGTTCAAATACCACCAAAAGAAAGCTCTATTTGTGGGGAAAAAAAGGGCGTCAATTTTGTTTGGGAGCCACGTCGCATGACCGCGCAATTGTCAGTCAAAACGACGCAGTGCCGGAAGCTGAAATTTCACCTGGGCAGGAGGGGGGTATATGTGCCCGGTATGGAAGTGGTTAAAAGCTGCTTAGCTCTCATTCTCTTTCTGTCAACCCTATATGCCATCTGATAATCCCAATTTTTTTTTCTCCTTCATCCCCATCTCAAGCCATTGTTCCACTTTTATTTTCTCCCTGGTTTACCTCAGCTGACTTAAAGGAACACTAAAGGTACAATTATTTTTTTTTTTAAATAACATACATGTTATACTTACCTCCACTGTGCAGATCGTTTTGCACAGAGTGACCCGGATCCGTGTCTTCTGGGGTCCCTCGGCGGCTGTCTCGGCTCCTCCTCGCAAAAGCTTTCCACGTTCATGCGAGCTCCCTCGCATGGTGGAAAGCTTTTGCGAGCGCGCTCCCGTGATACAGCAGCGGCCATAGCCGCCGACTGTATCACTCGGCCCCGCCCCCCGGCGTGCCGCGTCATCCGCTGTGATTGACAGCAGCGCCAGCCAATGGCTGCGCTGCTATCAATCCGCCCAGCCTAGCCAATCAACGGCCAGGCTGGGAACCGAGCAGGATGACAAGCACGCGCCCGGGACTTTCGAACGGTGAGGTAAGTAAAACGGGGGCTCGGGGGGGGGTCGGTGCTGTCAGATGTTTTTTTACCTTAATGCATAGGATGCATTAAGGTAAAAAAACTTTTACCTTTACAAACCCTTTAAGGCGGCCATACACGGTTTGAATTCCGAAATAATTTTCTTTCGAAAATCGTATCAAATAATTTTCGTACGAATTTCGCAGCAACAGCCGATTTTCGTGCGGCAAACAAATTTGAGGAATCCGACATGTTGGAAATTTTTTGAAAGACGAACGATTTTCTGATCAATGATGGGAGAATCGTGCGAGAAATGTAATAGAAAATTAAATGCGCATGTGCAAGAAAAGAATATTCCCGGAGAGAAAAGAATATTCCCGGAGAGAAACGGATATTCCCGGCAACATGAAGGTTTGGTCAGCCAAATTTCAAAAATAAATGGTGGCATCATCGGATCACAAAAAAATAAAAACTTTCTGATTTTGAAAAGAAAATTAGTTCGAAAATCGACCATTAGCTAAGAAGATCAATTTAATTATTCTCAAACTTTTATGATAGTAAAATGTCCCCAATGTAACCATTAACATTTTAGTTGGTCCTCAACGGTTTGCTTTGATTGCGTTGGTATAATTTATTCAAGGTGTTTAAGTTGTAATTATTTTCTGTTTCGGTGTGCTTAGAGTTTTTTTTTTTTAGTGCAGAACTCCAGGACTTGTTTTTTTTCGTATCCTTGTCTGATATCTAGTGGGCTGCTGGGGATGCTGAAGATCACTGCAGTGGTCGATGCTACATACAAGTCATGCTTTATTCTGGGTGCTTCTCCAACAGCTTCTCCTCTACACACTGAACACAAAGGGGTTGATTTACTAAAACTGGAGAGTGCAATATATGGTGCAGCTATGGTAGCCAATCAGCTTCTATCTTCAGTTTGTTCAATAAAGCTTTGACAAAAAAACTGGAAGCTGATTGGTTTCTCTACAGAGCTGTGCCAGGTTTTTGCACTCTCCAGTCTTAGTAATTCAACCACAATGGGTCTCTCATTGAGAACTGCCACCATTCAGGGAATGCCTTAGTGAATACAAGGCAGTTTATGATTGGATGAGGTGGAAACTGAGACATCATCCACCCTTTCTCTCCACCTTGTCAATCAAAGAAAAATACAAGGCATTCACTGAATGGTGTCAGTGTTGAGCGAGCCAAACCTTGTTCTTAGTGTTCAGAGGAAAAGCTGCTGAAGCAGGACTCAGAAGATCACAACTCACTAAATATTATTATTATTATAAAAGATTTATATTACGCCAACAGTTTGTCCCGCGCTTTACAATATAAAAGGGACAGTACCATTACAACACAGTTCAATACAGATGGAATGGGAGGGCCCTGTTCATAAAGCTTACAAGCTAAAGGGAGGGAGAGGTCGTACAAAAGCTAATAGCTGCAGGGGAGGATCTGATGGAGATGATTCAAGTACAGTTTTTAAATGGAGGTGGAGTAGGCTTCCCTGTAAAAATGAGTTTTCAAGGATTGCCTAAAGGTGGACAGGGTAGAACTGACAGGACATAGTGGGGTAGGGAGTTCCAGAGGATGGTAGGGGTTCTGGAAAAGTCCTGGAGGTGATAACAGGAGGATGTAACAAGGGAGCTATAGAGCAAAATGTCTTGGGAAGAGTGGAGAGGACAATTTTGGTGATATCGCCACATGAGATTTGGTGATGTAGGTGGGGACAGTGTTGTGGATGGCTTTGTATGTTGTGGTTATTGTTTTGAATTTTATATGTTGGTAAAGTGGAAGCCAGTGAAGGGACTGGCAGTGAGGGGCAACAGTCATGAATTGTAAGGTGTATAAGTCTAGCAGCAGCATTCATAATAGACTGAATAGGTGATAGCCAGTGTTAAAGGGGTTGTAAACCCTCGTGTTTTTTCACCTTGCGATTGTCGTGTGACAGAATCACGTGGCAGTCGTGGCAAAACACATGGCGCAAAGCTTGTCACTCCAAAAAAGTGCTTATTTTTGGAGACAGCTTCATGTAATGCATTTTTCTGAAATTGGCACACAACCATTGTGACAAAATTGTACCGTGATTGAGGTGCCATTAAGAAGGAAAGGCACCCAAACACGCGCAGCGCTTTTTACCACGTGTCGATTCTGCCCACAAAATTGCGTAAGTGTGTAATGGGGCCTAATGCCGTTACACACAATCGGATTTCTGATGGAATAAAATCCGATGGAATTTTTCATCGGAATTCCGATAAAGCTGACTTCCATCAGTCTTGCATACACACGATCAAACTAAAATCCGACTGTTCAAAACGTGGTGACGTACAACACTACGGCGAGCTGAGAAAAATGAAGCTCAATGCTTCGGAGCATGCGTCGACTTGATTCTGAGCATGCGTGGATTTTTCTCCAATGGAATTCCACACTGACGATCAGAATTTCCTATTAGTTTTCCATTGGAAACATTTAAAACATGTTCTATTTTTTTTACACCGATGGAAAAAAGTCCGATGGGGCCCACACACAATCATTTTTGAAAAAACGATCATGTGTACACGGCATTAGTGTTTTTTTATGTGCGGCCCAACACAATTCCTCTTTTTTCAATTTGGCCCAGGAAGGTCAAAAGTTTTGACACCCATTGTTAAATGTGTAACTAGTGAAAACATTTAAAAAAATGACATGATATGATCAGTAGTAGTATGGCCAGTAGCATTATCACAGCGGTTTTTGTTTTTCTCAGTCCTGTTGTAATATTGTTGTATTACCTGTTGGTGGCGCTGACATTGAATCTGTTAGTTTTCCACTTTCCAAAATGTGCAGCAGTCAGATTACATTACAATCGGTTAAAGGGTAGCTCCACTTTCGTGGGGAAAATAATAGCAAATAAAGAAAAAATAATACAGTGTCATATTATAAATGAATGTTATTAAAAAGTACCTTTCCTTTTCAATCTGCAGCTCTGTCATTTTCTGTAAAATGCAATGCAATATGGCTACCTGGAGGTCTTCTGTACAGAGAAAGTGCATACACCCCCCAGAAACATTATGATTGGCTCACTGATTTTCCCAGAAAGCTGAGTTAATCTTTAAATTTACATTAAGACCATGCCTTAGTGCAAGTACAAGTCCCTGCCTCTGCTGCTACATGCTGGAAGTAGCTGTTAATCAACCAGCAGGGGGCATTTACTAAAGCAGATTGGATGAACACACAAGGAGACCACCATCCTGCAGAACTGGGAGTTGGTGGTCATCCTATTAATCACATGCCGACCAGTCGCCGTCATTATACTGCGGCAGGTCAGCTCTATTGCGCGAATCACCATAGGTGTAAGTCGCTTCTTGCAAATGATACAGAGGGTGCGTGCACGGCACCGGAGGAGAGGGGCCGGAGCCGATGTGCGTGGCCGGCAGCTGCGATATCCGCCGGACCCCCTCTCCATGGAGAGCCAGAACGGGGACCTGCCAATGTAAACAAACATATCCCCGTTCTGTCAGGGGAGTACAGAATGATCAACTATTCCTAGTGATTAGGAACAGTGATCTCTCTGCACTCCTAGTCAGTCCATTCACCCCACAGTTAGAAATACCTCCCAGGGAACACTTAACCCCATTGATCGCCCCCTAGTGTTAACCCCTTCCCTGCCAGTGTCATTTATACAGTAATCAGTGCATTTTTATAGCACTGTTCACTGTATAACTGTCAGTGGTCCCAAAAAAGTGCCAAAAGTGTTTGATCTGTCTGCTGCAATGTCACAGTCCTGCTAAAAACTACCATTACTAGTAAAAAAATTCCATAAATCTTATCCCTATTTTTTAGATGTTATAACTTTTGCGCAAAGCAATCAATATACGCGTATTGCGATTTTTTTTACCAAAAATGTGTAGAAGAATACATATTGGCCTAAACTAATGAAGAAATAAAAAAAAACATTTGGGGATAAGTACTATAGCAAAAAGTAAGCAACATTTATTTTTATTTTTTTCAAAACTGTCGCTCTTTGTTTGTTTATAGCGAAAAAATAAATAAAAAAGGCAGGTGATCAAATACCACCAAAAAAAAGCTCTATTTGTGGGGAAGAAAAGGACATCAATCTTGTTTGGGTACAGCATCGCACGACCACGCAATTGTCAGTTAAATTGCCTGGTCATTAAGGGGGTAAACCCTTCCAGAGCTGAAGTGGTTAAAAACTGGCCACCGAAAGAGAGAGAGAGCAGAATCTGGCAGGATCAACCGATATTCATAAAATAATTACACAAACCAATGTAGAAAGCTTTACACAAATGCATTTATTGGGTTTAGATACACTTTAATGTTTTATTTGATGAAAAAGTAAAATAACCCTGATTGGCCGTTATGGGCAGTTTTAACTGCTCCACTTGTGGTAAACTCTTTTCTGCAGTTTCGTAAATCAGCCCTAAAGCTTTTTAGTCTTAGAACCTGCTTTCCCATTGCCTGTTCTGATATTTAATTTTTCCCGTTACCGGCTTGAGGTCATCCACAAGAAGATACAATTTCCTGTAAATGATACTAATGACATTGCACAGTTTTCTATATTTTCACGCTGCGCACTCCCATACTTGTACACAACAGTCAACAGTTAAGGACATTTTCCACTTCATCTGCACCTCCTGCCAGCAAGCATAATATGTTTTCAGAAACGAGAGCACAGAATGTATGCTGCCAGCTGTCTGTCTTCTATGGTAACTGCAATCTATTATTCAGTTTAGGTTTTGGCTAATTTATTGTGGTCTTAAAGCCAGCACTGAAGTTTGTTCCATAAAACACAGATATTTCACCCTGTGTCCTGATATGACCCAGGGAGCTCACACCCTGAGAGGCACAGAAAAGGTTGCAGGACAAGAGCAGTGCGCAGAACTGGGATCTTATAAGGAGCCTGAAAGCAATGATCTAAAACGTCCCTCTGCAGCACTGTCTTTGGGCTTGTAAGTCAAACTACAATTGTGCAATTGTGAACTGTTATCAAGCATTGAAATTAATCATTTCAAATATCTTTAAAAATGTAACTTAAAAAAATGTATAAAAAGGAGTAAAAATGTAAGAGGAGCATTCATAATGGGTTAAATCTCATCTCCCAAGATGTACCTACATTTTCCCAGGAAACATTCACCTGCTGTATAATGAACGTTTGCTGTCAATATTCATCCATTTCAAAAAGATTTTCCAAACTTCACTATCATCTGAAATTTTAGAATGCTTCATAAGTGAAGCTATATGTAACCTCCATTGTATTCCTAGACCCCTTTCACACTGAAGGCATGGTGCGCTTGCAGGATGTTAGAAAAAGTCCTTTAACCCCTTCCATACAGGGCATTTTAACTCCCTTCCTGCCCAGACCAATTTTTAGTTTTCAGCGCTGTTGCACTTTGAATGACAATTGCGTGGTCATGCAACACTGTACCCAAACATTTTTATGTCCCCCCCCCCCACAAATAGAGCTTTCGTTTGGTGGTATTTGATCATCTCTGCGGTTTTTATTTTTTGCGCTATAAACAAAAGAGCGACAATTTAAAAAAAACACAATATTTTTTACTTTTTTATTTAATAAATATCAATTTTTTTTTAAAATAAACTTTTTTTTCCCTCAGTTTAGGCCGATACGTATTCTTCTACATATTTTTGGTAAAAAAAATCGCAATAAGCGTATATTGATTGGTTTGCGCAAAAGTTATAGCGTCTACAAAATAGGTGATAGATTTATGGCATTTTTATTTTGTCATTTATTTTACTAGTATTGGCGGTGATTTGCGATTTTTTACTGTGACCGTGACATTGCGGCGAACACATCGGACACTTTTGACACGTTTTTGGGACCATTCACATTTATACAGCGATTAATGCTATAAATATGCATTGATTACTGTGTAAATGTGACTGGCAGGGAAGGGGTTAACCACTAGGGGGCGCTGGAGGGGTTAATATGTTCCCTAAGGTGTGTTCTAACTGTAGAAGAGAGGGGACTCTCGAGGGGAGGAGACCGATGTGTGTTCCTCTGTACTGGGAACACACATTGGTCTCCTCCACCGCTGACAGGAGGTGGATCTGTGTGTTTACACACACAGATCCACACTCCTGCCGTGATTACCGACAATCGCGGGCACCCGGCTACAATCGCGGCCGCCGGGCACCCGCGCCGGGTCACGAGCGCTGCCGCAGGCGCATGCGTGCGCCGCCGGCGGCGCGCGCGCCCTAGATCGCTGGGAATACAGGACGTCATGTGACGTCCACCCGGATCGGCGAGGGGTTCCTGCCGCCGTCATTTCACAATGACGCAGTATGGAAGTGGTTAAGCAGTATCTTTGGGGCAGTTTGGGTTGGGAGCGATGTATACACCATTGAAATGAATGGGCAGCGCTGCCGGCGCTTTTAACCTTTTATTCGGCCACTAGCGGGGGTTAAAACCCCCCCCGCTATCAGCCGAAAAGCGCCGCTGAAACTAGCGACGCTTTACCGCTAACGTGGCCGCGGCTGAGTGTGGAAGGGGCCCTAAAGTGGTACTAAAAATTTTAAAGTGAGAGCAGGCAGGCTTTTTACTGCAGAAGTGACATTGCTAAATTGCCTCTGCAATAAAACAAACGTACCTAACTGTTTGCAATCTTCTTCAGAATGTACACTTAGGCAAGCCATAGACAGTGCAAATTTCTCTCCTGCAACCCATGAATTGTGGGGAAATTCATTTTAATGAATGTTCAATTAAAGTCACATTCGCCACATAAATTTTGAAGCTGCGGATTTCCCAATTACCGTGGACCATCTTCACCATGGTTTATAAATATTTCCTTTAGCATTTCCCTAATTAGCCAACCAGAAAGTTTTATTATTATAATTTATGATTATAAAAAAAATGGTCAGATATATACCCCGTGGTCTTTACATGAGCCACAAAGAAAAGACCGAAGGAATTAGAATAATGTGTAAAAAACACAGAAAGGATAAGAACCCAGTCAATATTGATGGGGGAATACCTCCCATGGAGCTATTGTGTTCTCCTGGCAGGGTGGTGGGGGGTGGGCTGGGTGCAGGGAGCCATCTCTGCTGGCAGAACACAACGATAATTGCATGCTCAAAATCCAGCATGCTGGTTGCACCCACGTCAATTGATGGATCAACTTGGGTACGATAAGTCTGCCCATAGATAGATCAAATATGTCCGGTCCCTGCTGAACCAGCCAAGATTCTCAATATCTTTGGCCAGCTTAACAGAACCTCGAAACCTTGGTAATTATAGACATTTTCTTTCTTTAGGCACCTTAGTCAATAATGTCCTTACTATTTTATCCAGTTTCCACAAACTGGCTTTCTCATTGTCCTAAAAAGTCAAGTCAACTTTAATCACCCATAACCTGACTCTATGACTGGCTATGAGTGTCTGTCATGGGTAAGAGGTCACCTGAGGTCTGACAGTTGTTCTGTTATCGGTCTGACCTCATGTAGAGAGAACAATGATTTCAGAAGTATAATTGTCTTATTCCCTACACCATTACAGATTCTTATGCTGGCCATAGATGGATCCAAATTCTGATCCATGTGTAGCTATTCTTGCTTGACAGTTGATTGTTAGATTGTTGATTGTAGAGAGTCAGAAAACTTTTGTTGATGAGCGGCTGCAGCAGTTGATCAGTGTTACCTGACAGCGGGAAGTTCAGCTGTTAGAATGTAATGAAAGTAGAACTATAGGAAACTAGAACTATGGGAGGGTTATAACCCCTGTAAGATTTCTTTTAGCCATCTGCGTTCCATTGCAGAGATTACACTTCACTTCCTGTTCCATAGCCAAACAGGAAGTGAGAGTAAATGCCTGAAAATTAAGGGAAACCTCAGTCTAGCATGATGAGGGCCTCTCATGATGCTAGAGTGGGCTAACAGATGAGTGCTGCTGAACAGAATAGCGTTCATGTCACTATTTGAGCATCATTGTATACAGCATTTAAAACATCCACTGCCATAGAATTAAAAAAAGATGTGCTGTAAATCACGTGATGGGACAGAAAATGCTGAAAAAAATCAGTATACCAAAAATGTAAATAAAAAGTACAGGGGAGCGCACTGGTAAAAGATTGATGTTGCCAGTTCTAGGGACAGATACCACATCCACATCCTGACTTCTAAAAAATGTGTAAAGGGGAAAAACCCAATCAAATAAGACTTTTCAGGACATAGAGCTGTCACTGAGGTGAGAACACGATGTCTATTAAAATAATTAATTGAAAAAGGATAATAAAATCACATACAAAAATATTCAAATCTCATAATAAAGTTCATAACATAGCATGATATATAAACAGTGGTGAGTATTCCACATGATTGAAGACAGTTCATAGCAATAAGAAATCCCAACACGTTTCACAAAGTACATCTCCGCTTCTTCAGGGAATTTGAATTAGTATCTATTTATCATTGGGTTGAAAAACAGAAAATGTAATATTATCACACAATGCTATACATTTCATATTACCAGTGTGAATCATATTACACCTTACAAACATGCTCACCAATTAAATCAGTATGCAGGTAATATACCCTCACATAGGCTCTGCATGCAAAGAACCTGCCCTCCAGTTAGAGGTCCCCAACAAAAAATCAGTACCCTGTCAAGCGGATACTGGATTATGCAATGGTAGACATGGCGGAAAGGACAACAAACACCAAGTACTGTGAGAAGAAAGAGAGTATGTTCTATCACTCTTACATTTTATACATGGGATATGGCAGTTTATAGGTGTTTAACGTCCCTTATATACTCACTTCAATCTGTCTATATGTAGAGTAAAGTATGGGGACAGAAGAAACTTGAAAGTCAAACAGAAGACCCAAGAGATTGATTCAATCAGACCACATGTAGTAAGCCTTAAAGGAAGAAGAAGGGATAAGAGAAATGTCATTATTAAGCTTTACTTCCCAATTTGGTCAAGCAAAAAAACAAAAAGCTCCAATCTTAATATTTAGCACATTGCTCATTGTAAAATTACTAATGGATTGGCTTTATATATATATATATATATATATATATATATATATACAGGGCTTAATTAACTTGGCCAAAACATCCCATAGACATTAGTACCCCTCAGAATCCAAGGCTAAACCTATCATTTACTTAGTAAATAACAAAGAAAAGATAAAATATATACACCTACAAATTATCCACCTATACTGCCTCACTATGCACGTAAATCAACTCCAAATGCAGTACATCTTCCTTACCTTACAACCATAAGTTAACAGTAGGCCCGCAGTGCAATCAGCATCACTGTCTGTACCACTGGAAGACTGCCTGGTTATTAGACGCTCACACTACGTTTTATACATATTCACTTCTGACACAGGAGGAGTCGGGCACGGCCCCTAAGTGCCGCATCAGGCGCGGGTGCCCGGAAGTGACGCATGTAGCATTTTAAAACGGAGCGCACAAGGTTGGAAGGTTAGACTTAGACTAAAATCAGTATAAAGGGTTTGGTTCCAAGGTCCCCAAACCAAAGAGCCAAATGTTTTTTTTTGGGCCATTGTTGGACTATCACGGTACTAGTAATATATGTAAATAGTATACAACAAAAACAGGTAAATAATAAGAACAATTTTTATTAAGGGAAATGTCGATAACGACAAAAAAAGGCGAATACATCTTTAAAAAATACACAATATACGACCAACAGCACAGCACGCCAGTATAGTAGTCCCCAGGAGGGGGAGAAGCATAGTGGGTAGAGGGTCGTATCAGGACATCTTAACTAGTTTCGTGGCTACATGCCACTTCATCAGAAGAGTCTACAATTAAAAATAACATAAGTCAGACAATAAAGACAAGCAACAACAGGTTAAAAAAATTATGCATAGGGGAAGGAGGAGACTCGGCTGCTCACCTAAAATCCCCCCCCCCCCCAACATTGTTTTGGTCATTTGTAGGGGTTGATTTACTAAAACTGAAAAGTGCAAAATCTGGTTCAGCTGTGCATGGTAGCCAATCAGCTTCTTATTTCAGCTTGACAAAAGAAACTGGAAGCTGATTTTGCACTTTGGTTTTAGTAAATCAACGCCAAAATGTCGTACTGTTTATTCCACAAATGCAAATAAAGTTATTCACTAATAAAGTTTTACATTTGCAAAAATAACCAAAAATGTTGGTTTCCCTTGAACAGTGCTGTGAATTTACCTGGACGTATTTAGTAAGCGTAACCAATTAGGATCCAATTTTTACTGCTTTCACCTAAGTAACCTGAAATCTGACTGGATGCTCTGCATTACTGCACTTTTCACATCATCATTGCTCTCTGCAGTGTTTTTTTTTAATTAGCCTCATTGTTTTATCTTTCGAGGTGTATGTAATGTTGGAAGCCTTTGTTAACCTTTGTAGGTAACACACTCCAGATGTTGCCAGAAGATTCAAGGAGCAAATTGGGGTGGTTTATAGAGCTGACATTAATACGTGGAAAGATTTTACTAGTGTGCTTGTCATATTAGTATATTTAAATAATATTAACTTTCAGGCCTTTCTGGAGCGTAGAACAAGGGCAACCCGCCAAAACCAAAGTTATGTGGGCCTGTCCCTGGGTGAAGATAATTCACTGTATTATCGTGCAAAATATATTGTTCCAATTTTCAGATAATAAAGCTAGATTGTTCCTAAAAGATCATCGGCTCACACACTGTTATCCAACCTGTCAAACTCAAGATTGAGCATGTCTATCGCAGGATGTAGAGGATGTTCTATTAAGTGATTATCCAGATCCCGAACACTTACTAATTTATGATATATAGAAGCTATACATTACCTGCACAGTCTGCTAAGAAACATATGTTTTACTTCAAACATGCCTGAAGTGTTTAATATCGTCAAAAATATGGCATGGGACATTACTTAAATCATTAATCTGTTTTTCTATAAAGTATTTTCGTTTACATTCTCTTTAACCACTTCAGCCCCAGAGGATTTGGCTGCCCAATGACCGGGCCATTTTTTTTCTCAATTTAGACCGATATGTATTCGTCTACATATTATTGGTAATAAGCGTTTATTGATTGGTTTGCACAGAAGTTATAACGTCTACAAAATAGGGGATAGTTTTATGGCATTTGTATTAATATTTTTTTTTTACTAGCAATGGCGGCGATCTGCGATTTTTATCATGATTTCAACATTATGACAGACACATTGGGCACTTTTGCTGCTATTTTGGGACTATTGTCATGTATACAGTGATCAGTGCTATAAAAATGCACTGTTTACTATATACATGACTCTGGCAGGGAAGGGGTTAACCACTAGGGGGCGAGGAAGGGGTTAAGTGTGTCCTATGGAGTGATTCTAACTGTGGGGGGGCTGGGCTATGAGTGACATGACAGTGATCACTGCTCCCGATGACGTGTCACTAGGCAGAACAGAGAAATTCTTTGTTTACATAGGCATCTCCCCGTTCTGCTTCTCAGTGAGACAATCACGGGCACCCGGCAGACATCAAGTCTGCGGGACCCGCAGGCACGCTCGCCGAACATGCGGCGGAAAATTCAAAGGGACATACAGGTATGTCCCTTTGTGCAGCCGTGACATTCGGCCAATGTATATATACATGCGGCGGTCGGCAAGTGGTTAAGCTGCACTCAAGGCAAAAATAAATACAGAAATGGAAGCCCCACGCCAGGTAAGAGCAAAAAATGACTATTGCAGTGGGGTATCCTCAAACTGCAAAAAGAAAACTTTCATGAAGTCTGGGGTTAGAAGAAAATCGCATTGCAAGTATATATATATATATATATATATATATATATATATATATATATATGTATATATATATATATATCCTGGAGTTAACAGTCTCTTGCAATCCCCTGTACAGCAGAGCATAGTTTGGAAGAAGTAGAAGCAGCACAAGGAGCCAAGCAGTTGTGCTAACTAGTGACACACTATTAAGAAGAGAGAGCAGAATGATACAGAGATGAGCTAATTTTCCTTCTATTTCTTATTTTACTGTGAGGTAATCTGCGTGTCTCTGCACGCCAACGTAAAGTGATTCTAAAGGCTCAGTTTTTTTTACTTTCATGGTAAAACACCTTCTCTGTGCAGCAGCCCCTCCCCAGCCCCACCTTATACTTACCTGAGCTCCATCGTGATCCAGTGATGTGCACAAGAGCCTCCGCTCTCTGGGGACTCTCCCATTGCTGTCAATCACAGCCAGTGGGCCAATGAGAAGAGAGATGGAGCAGGGTCGAGCCATGACTCTGTGCCTGAATAGACATGCTAGAGTGCTAGCTGTTTGCTCCAGGGGCACTTGGCAGGAGGGAGGGGTCAGGAGCACCGGCAGTGGACTTTAGAAGAGGAGGATCAGGGCTGCTCTGTGCCAAACCACTGTACAGAGCAGGTATGAATGACATGTTTTTTTGATTTTTGTTTTATTATTATTGCCTTTAGTATCAATTTAAAGTTGGTCAAAATTTCTTCCAGTTTCATTATTAATTATGAACTGCCCAAACCACCTGAACTGCCTTAATCTGCAGGACGTGTCGGTAAAGCTACTAAAACGAGGGAGGGATGGTTTAATCTGGTTTGGGACATTTTAAAGGGCCTTAGAACATTAAACTTGTCATTAAGGATCTTTTAAACCCCCCTATATAATGTTTTGGGGTTTTACATAAAAATGTGCATCTAATATGTGTGCAAAATGGAAAGAATATCTCCGGCAAAAGGGTGAAACGACAAAATAAACAAAGCTTCCAAATTACCATTGTGGTCTTGCCAATTTGGTTGCACCCAGGTGCACAGCTGGTTGTCTTGGCAGAGGTGTGTTTGCCAATGCGGCGTCTGTATTTAGAAAGGACTGCATGAGTACTTTCTTGAAAGTGGTCCTCACAAGCAAAGGTTCTTTGCCTCTAGGTTGCCAGCTTTTATTTCAAATGGCTAAGAGGGTTTATTCTTTAAGGCAGTGCAAAGAGCAAACCAAAAGTGGAAAAAGCCATTACCCAGTGCAATCAGTCTGATAAAAAAGAAACCTGTGACACGCCTCAGCAATTTAGTCTGAGAATATCATGAAAACAAAATCCTGTGTGTCCAGAGGTGGAGGAAATTGAAATGATATGCAAGCTATATGCATACAGCAAGTCTAAATGATTGATATATTGGCAGCTACATTTTAATGCAAATCTTAATTTTTATTTAAAAAGTTAGGCTAATGCCACGTACACACGATCAGGCTTTTGCCCGGCCAAATCACATCAGAATTCCGATGGAATTCCATCGGAAAAATATAGAACATGTTCTATATCTAAAGTCCGATGGAATTCATTGGAATTTCCGATGAAAGAACTCTGATGGGGCTACACACGATCGGAAAATCTGATGGAAAAAGTCTGTCGGACTTCGTCCATTGGAAATTCCGATCGTGTGTACGGGGCATTAGTTGCACTATTGGCCTGTAATGTGATTTCTTGGCGAGGTAGGATCAAGTTCTACTTCTACAAGCAAAGTCAAATTGTCATATTGGGGGCGCTGAATCTGGTGCAGCTGTGCATGGTAGCCAATCAGCTTCTAACTTAAACTTGTTCAATTAAGCTTTGGCAATAAACTCTGGAAGCTGATTGGTTTCTATGCAGCGTTGCACCAGATTTTGCACTCTCCAGTTTTAGTAAATCCCCCCCCCCCCATAGTTTTAACTGCCTATATGCCTTGACCTATGGATTATTATGAGATGGTTTTCAATCAGCATAAACTCTTTATGTATTTTCATCACATGCACTGTTTGGATTTTCTAGCACTTAATAGGTTTACTTCATTATGTGATTTGCACATGCAGAGCAAAGCAACAAGTTCACTGTATTGCAGACCTCCAAAGATGAATGTGTAATGCAACCATGTTTTTTTATGTTACACCCTAAATATTGGTGTACCATAAAACATGGTTAAAAAATTGGAATTAGTCTTTGAAACCGACATTTCTACTCTCTATTATCAGGGCCGTTTTACCATAATGGCATTCAGGGCAGCGGGTTTTGAGATTGCAACACATAACTAAAGAGTGCAAAATCTGGTGCAGCTTGGCGTAGAAATCAACTTCTGTGTTTTTTTGTCAAAGCCTAATTGAACAAGCTGGAGTTAGAAGCTGATTGGCTACCATGCACATCTGTACTATATTATGCACTATCCAGTTTTGGTAAACCAATTACAAAGTCTGAAATTGTTCCCGGATTTATTTTCCTTTTCTGGCCACCCCAGGTCATTTGGAACTAAATTCAGCATGAAATCTAAATACAGTATGCCTACATACGGCTATATGGTGTTACCCTATATGACCATCAAGGTGACACCATATTAAAGGTTAAAATGAGCAACACATGTGCACTGCTAATTTAACAGTTGGTGTGCCCAAGGGTGCTGTACTTCTAAGTGTCTTAAGGTGAGCCTGTGACCAGACTATGGTCATTCAAGTATTTACACATTTTGAACAAAAAATGATTAAACTTTAAATCTAGTCCACACTGACCTGTGCAGCTGGAGGCACTGTGGAGCAATTGATCTTGCATTCCTAACAACTTCATGTTACTCTGTTTTCTTTTCCAGCAGCAAATTGACAGCCTTGGATTCTTCTAATGTAGACACAGAGTATATATACTTGAATGTCTATAGCATGGTCACAAGTTCTTAATCTTGAAATTCACCTATGTAACTAAAAAGCATGAAAATTATTTTTTTTTAACACATTTTACAGTCTGTAAAGGGAAGATTAAAGTGGGTAAAACAGTGTTACCATGGGATATCCATGAAAACTTCTGGTTTCAATATAAAGTATAACCCTGTTGGCTTTCACACTGGAGTGGTGCGCTGGCAGGACGGTAAAAAAAAGTCCTGCTAGCCGCATCTTTGAGCGGTGAATACACTGTTCCTAATGCGCCACTTTGCGGGTTGTTTTAAGTCTTTGTCGGGCAGTTTTAACCCTTTCTCGGCCGCTCGTCGAATAGCGCAGAGAAAACTCTGGTAAAGCGCTGCTAATAATAGCAATATTTTAGTGCCGCTGCCCCAGTGTGAAAGGGCGTTAAATGACAATCCCATGGTCGTGGGATGCTGTAGCCAAAAAAAAATTATATCCCTTTTTCCCACAAATAGAGCTTTGTTTTGGTTGTATTTGATCACCCCTGCAGTTTTTACTTTCTGCTACAAAACATATCCACTAAAAAAAAAAAAAAAAAAAAATCGAATTTCTTCATCAATTTAGGCCAATATGTATATGTAATACATATAATATTGTAATATTTTTTTTTGTAAAAAATCCCAATAAGCGTATACTGATTGGTTTGCACAAAAGTCAAAAGCATCTACAAACAAAGGGATACTTTTATGGACTCTTTATTTTTTTTATTGTTTTTACTAGTAATGGTGGCGATCAGCGATTTTTAGCAGGATTGCGACATTGCATGGACAAATTTGACACTAAGTGACACTTTTTGGGGACCAGTGATACCAATACAATGCATTGTCAATGTATTAATAACACTGGTAGGGAAGGGGGTCAACATCAGGGGCGATCAAAGGGTACGTGTGCTCCTAGGGGGTGCTTTTTAACTGTGGAGGGAATACTGTGACTGGAGTGCTGGTGTGTTTAGCAGAAACACAAGATCTCCATTTTCCTCTCTGGCAGAACGACAATATGCCTTGTTTACATAGGCAGACCGCCGTTCTGCCTCTCCTGTGAACCATCACAGCCGCCAGACCCGCTCATTGGCTCCTGTTGCGTCCATTACGTCACCGGCTGCACGCGCCCCAGACTTCGTGCATGAAATCATGTGCAGGTACGTGATTTTGCACAGCCAGGCCACCCTGCCGTATTATATATGTGGTGGGTGGTCCAGATGTGATTAATGTTGGGGTTAATACAGATTTTATGCAGTTCAGCACTATGTCAGTTTTCCTAATTCTCTGAGTACCATCTACAAGTCAGCATGTGGGCTCAGGCAGTTGACAGGGTAGCGATGTTTAGATCTTAGGAAGCCTCTCATCTCTGTCTGTTATCTTCAAGAGCCATCCTAAGGCAAATTAAGTAAAGCTAAAAAAAGATCCTTTACAGGTAAGCCTGCCAAATTTATAATTTAAAGTGTAATTCTAAGCAAAAAAAAATATTTTTGTTTCAGATAGGGTAGGAAGGGAATAGAACCCCTGTCAAGTTTTTACTGTGGTCTGTGTCCCCGCTATTTAATTGGTCTTAGTGACTGTTGGTACTGAGAAAGGAAGTCATAGA
This sequence comes from Rana temporaria, assembly GCF_905171775.1. NCBI lineage: Eukaryota > Metazoa > Chordata > Amphibia > Anura > Ranidae > Rana > Rana temporaria. Next base: position 487,437,210 of record NC_053490.1, read on the forward strand.
AATATTCCAATAGGGACAACTGTTCCAGTGACATCTGGCTAAGAGGGGATTCCCTTCACCTTGTAGAGATTTTTTTTCTCATATCCTGTTGTGTTTCCAGGAAAGGAAGTGAAAGGAATTGGACAAAGAAAAACAAAAGAAAAAAAAATGACTGGGTGTCCTCTACTGGACAAATTATTGAAAATTATTACAAAATATATTGTGAATATATTATGAAAATTACTAGGTGTCCTTACTCTATCAAAAACTAAACAAAAGTTTTGATTATGCACTCTTGGCAGGTGGTTACTCATTATCATTACCTGTCATTTAAATGTATTGTACCAGGAGGATTCATCTGCAGTGAATATTTAGTGAATGTCAACTTTACTGCCCCTAAAAGTTCAGATTCTCGCATAAGCGCAAGGATGACAGGTCCTCTTTAAGTTATCCGGTTACCAAACAAAGAGGTTATATGCAATGGAAATTTTGGAAATTCCTTATATTTTTTGTTGTTTTCAGTAATGAAAGCCCCATGCTGACAACCACAAGTGCTAAAAACCATGCTAGTGGTATTTTTAGTAAGAGTTACATTAGAGGTCTGAGGTTTTTACTGTGCTTATATTTTTTGGAGAGATGGGTGCTTTAAATCTAAAAGAAGGGCGGGGACTTACAGCTGAGCTTCATCATACTACTGGAATCTAAACAGATTTTTCAGCACGCCACTTTCAAGAACACATACTTCAATTTTGTATCAGCCATGCAAACTTTTGCTGTTGGCTATTGCCGTGCACCTATTTTATAAGGAATTTTAAGTTGGACGACTCCAAACAAGATTTGAAAGGATCCGTTATACAATACTCAAGCAACTCTGAAAAGAACAAGCTATTGGCAGCTACCGCGATTCACCCCTTCAATGACAGGAGGGGATAATTGTCTGCCTTAACCCTTTTAGATGTGGGGTAAAGTTTTCAGTTCTCTCATATTTGGCAGATAGTATCGTTCCAGGAGCAGCCAAATCTAACAAGTAGTTTTATACAATGCAGTAATGTCTCTACTCGAAGGTCCTGTGAGGTTACTGCACTAAAGAGGTTAAAGCAGGGAAGGACATTTGCACAGCAAAGAAAGAATTCTTTTTTTTTCAGTTGTTTTTACGTATTTTTAAAAATAATCTTGAGCGAGAGTAAGAATCTTTTTTATCCTTGTTTTGATTTCTTTCTGTCTTTTTTTTTTCTCTTAAGTAGCTTGAAGAGTTTCTTAGAAAATGAATTTAGATTCATTAAAGACAACTTTGCCTTCTTAGTCATCAACCCTCTTAAATAGCTACGATTCCATTTCTGGTTGATGGGCAGAGAAAGTGGGCAGTTTGCCAGGTAGACGTTACCATGACACCCAACCCCCAAAGGTGATGCGTTTTTTTTTTCCTTTTTTTTTTTCTTCCTAGCTAATTTAATGAAAAGTGGGCAGAGCCGAGGATGTACAGTAAGCTAGACAATAGCTGCCTTCGCAATATCAACAGAATGGTTTATGGGAATGCACTCCCGGCTTGGCAGAAGATCATGTGACCTTACGGCTGAGATTTTGTGTGGGTGCCAAGGGGTCTTAGATAGCAACATCCGTGCTGATTTGTTTTCCCCTCTTTTTCCCTTTTTTTTTTTTCATGGCTCGGAAAATGGTGGATCCTAATACTTGACTTTAGCTAGGCTCAGCAAGCAATTCAGCTTTGAAGCACAACTTCGTCTTTATTCTGTTTTTTTGGCAGGGCACCAGGAGGCTGTCCCTTTCACGCCTGATAATTTTTTTTCTGCTTATCTTGATACTGATAAAGGGGACAGTACAAATATTATCGCCAACTAATTTTTTAACAAGTTTTTAAAGGCTATGTAAACCTATAACGTCTTTTATTAAATGTTACGGTTACATTCAATTAAAATATATTAGAGCTAGGCTTGTAATCAGGCGTTTGAGTCAGGCAAATGGGGTGACAGCATTCATCATGAGCTCATTGCTCAGCAGTGAAGCATACTGGAAACCTGCCTCTGTGACCCCCTTGCTGTGAAAGATCTTTGCCTACCCTAATTTACAAAAAGAAAGCGGTCTTCGTGTATTTTCAGAGCTTTCCCACCTCCACTGCTGTGCAAAATGTTGCGGCATGGATTGGTGCTGATTTTGTGCAGTGCTTTGTGCTTGGAATCCTGAGAAGAACTGAAGTTAAGGAAAAAAAAATGCACCAAGGCCCTCCTTAAGGAGTAACTGGATAGAAAGGAAGCCTGAGTTAATGGAAATGTCACGATTCAGTCATACAGCCTCGCTACACTTTTTTTTAAATTCTAATTAGACAAAAGGCAAACTTTTCAAAGTCATCTAATTTAAATTCCGCTGAAGTGGCAGTAAGGCTATTCTCTTGCATAACTACAGGTATATATATTTTTTTTATTTTAATTTTCTCATGCTGCAGGTGTCATTGCTTTTAAATGTCTGCTTACTATATTTCTTAAACTTATTTGACTATTAATAATGGTAATTTATGGGTTGTTTCACATTGTAGGCTATGTTTTTTTTTCTCATGGCTTAATAGTTTACTAAAATTCATTTTTTTTCTCTTCTTTTTCTTTTTGGACACTTTATGACAAAAGTGCGTAAACACATTTTATTGTTTTAAGTAAATGATTACAAAAAATGCATTAAAATAAATAAGTCAAGTCGCGATGATATCATATTGAACGCAGACATGTATGTGAAGTGTGTCAGTTTATTTCATTATACAGGTATGATAGCATTTTTTTATTAATAATTGAAGCAATTTTTGAAAAGTAAAAACCAGGGGAAATAATATTGCAGCTTAGTGCTTCAAATAATAATTAAACGCTTAAAAAGGACTTTATGTTTATTATATGAGACGCTGTACTACTTGACATGGAAAAGTTATTTATTTTCCTAAATAATTAGCAAGCATAAAAGGGTAAAAAAGGCTTTCTTACTGTAATTTTTTTGCTTGAGCGTGTGAGGGCATATGAGGATACAGTTACATGAATATCCATATGTGCCATTCTGTAGCCTCCTTTAGCTGGGAGTGTTCAAGTTACATGTTTTATATATATTTTTTCAATTACTATTTTATTACCATGTATTTATATACAGATATGTAATACTTATCCCTGTACCTGGAACGTGCCTTTCACACTATTTCATTAAGGAAAAAACACTAATAAAATAAATATGTGTGTTTTTTTATAACAATGTGCACCTTAACAATTCAACACTTTATTCCCTTTTAAGAAAACGTGCCAGGAAATCGGAAAAAAAGAATACGTCAAGATTGCAGGATACCAGCAAAGGTAATAAAACATCTATTAATCTAATGAAAATATGCTGAAAATAGCCTCTTATTTGCTGTAGGTAGTTTTAATGTGTAAATCGGTAGCATTAACGACTTGTAAAAAAAAAAAATCTCTACCAAGGTGTTGCATACTAAATGAGCATAATTTAAAAACATACTTTTTTGTGTGTTCACCTTTTTTTAAACACAATAAATCCTAAACTATGAGAACTTGTTGAAAAGTGATTATTATCACTGCGATATTAAAGCTGAAATGTCCTATTTTAAGCTAATGGCTAAAAAAAAAAAAAAAAAAAGAAGATAAATAACTGAGTATTTGTTTATGTGCGGCTGAAAAAAAGATTGGTAAAAGAGATGTCATTTTTTTAAGCATTGTATTCCATTATGGCGTATTATAGGTATATAAGGTCATTAAAAAAATACATTGCCAACTGAGGTTTTCTTTATATCAGTTGTCTGATGAGGCCAAAATCAGCTGTTAGTAAAGTTGATAGTAATATGTTTACATTTCTGCTTTGCAGAAAAACCTGCATGGCAAAAAGAGCTTTGAATTAAATTAGCTATACATCAAAATATAAAAATAAAAAAGCTTTAGTATAAAATACATTAAAATAGTTTTTTTAACAGCTTAAATTATGTATTATTTATTTCATTGGAGTTTTATACATTGGTTCTGTCAGCATACTTAGAATAGTGGTTTTGGGCCTTTGAATGTAGTGCTGGCATGTTCTATGTATTGAAATAATTGCGCTTATATTTGTGCGTGCATTTTTTTTATTATTATTATTATTATTATTATTATTTTGCGGAGCTTAGGACAAAACTTATCATGTTTTTGAACCTTTTGTTGTTTATTGCAACACAATATTTTTTAAATTTAAATATTTAAAAAAGCAAATGGTACGTGTTACAAAATGCTTTAGAAGATTGTTAAAGAGTGCATACATCTATCAATTTATTTTTCTGTATATATGTAATTCTAAATTATGAGACTTAAAGCATGGGGGCCATATACACAATGTGTTTTGTTATTTTAATGCTGCCTATTAACATGTAGCATTTAAAAAAAAGATCAAATTTCCTTCAAAGCCAAATTAATATAAGACTATCTAATAAATTACTTTTATTGTGTATGTATCGTCATTTATACTATTTTCTAATATAACCAAATATAGACCTTTTTATCTTACTGTTGACACAACAAACAAAATGAAAAGGCTGTTTTATTCTATTTCTATTAATGTATTAATGAAACCTGAAAGGATTTTTCAGTATAGTATATCAATTGAACAGGGTACAATATTATTGCCCAATAACAAGAACCCGTAGATCCGATCTTGTGGTGAATTGTTCTGCTCAAGCTCGTTTCTGTGGGTCTGTGTGATTGAGGTTCTGGGACGTTGCTCTGCTTAATCGTTTTGTCAATTTAACACAGTAGAAGTTTTGTTTTATATTCAGTTTGGAGTAATGGCAAAAGTTTTATAATCTACTGTATCTCTGCATGCACCTTTCTGGTAATCTAAACCATACTATTAGAGATGCATATTGCATCGCAAATTGGTGAGTATTGTAAAGATGCACTATAGCGTTTAAAACTTGCTTACATTTGCATGTACTTATAGTTTGTTTTCTGTGCTGTTCTCTGTTTCCGAACAACTTTTCCAGATTTTGTTACGGAGGCCTGGTAAAAAAAAACAGTAGTTTTTATGGTTGGCTGTGTTATTTAAAAATGTAGTATGTTAAGCAAGATCTGTTCACTTTTTATTATAGCAGCTGAAATGTTTCATAGTTTACAGTGTATAATTGGTACAGTTTGTTTTCTACTGGTCAGCAGACAATGGGTAGGAACTTTTGTATTCATAATATGCAATTATTAAAAGTGATTTTAATAAAGGGAGGCATCACAAATAAAGTGGGATGCTGAAGAAATGAAGACTGCGTTGGAAAATGTGTGCATCCAGGTTGAGGTAGTAGGTTGTATGGTTTAGAATGACACCCTGGGAGTTAACTGTACAACCTTCTAGCTTTCCTTGGAGCACACTTGAGCCATCGAGGAATCGTCATCTCCTGAGACAAAACATCTGCAACCCTCTTTAAGACTTTAAATTTGTGTTTTGCAGAGCTTTGCGTTTTGAAATGCTGTTGAAATATATAACATTTATACAGTTGTGTGTACATGTTATAGACATAAAATGATCTATATATACTGTATTTAAATAATAGACAACCCCAAACGACACATATGAGACATTTTTCTGAAACCCTCAAATCCCCAAAGTCAATTATTTGGAGCAAAATTGTAATTATTGTTTTTAATCAGTGATCACAATTGTTTACCCATTACTGTCTGATATATCATTCCATAATAAAATAATAAAAAAAAAACAACTAGTTAATTGTTGATTGCTTTGATGAGGTGTTACAAGCCTATCCATTGTTAAAACGTAACTTGCTTCAAACAAATACGTTCTTATTAACTTTCACTTCATAATTCATTAACTTTTTACATTGAGGCTGGTTTACCAAAAAAAAAAAAAAAATTGCAAAAGTTCACACAATTAGCTATCCAATCATGTTTAAAGAAAATCCCTTGTTTCATGTGCGCACGATTGTTTGATTGTTTTATTATATTGGCCATGGTAGGCCAGATAAAAATGGTTTACAAAGGTCTATTCTCAGAGTATTTTACTTTGTAATGCCGCATACACACGATCGGAATTTCCAACAAGAAATGTTCAATGTGAGCTTTTGGTCCAAAATTCCGACTGTGTGTAGGCCCCATCGGACATTTTCAGTGGGAATTTCTAACAGCAAAAATTTGAGAGTTGGTTCTCAAATTTTCCGATGGGAAAAGTTCTTGTCGGAGATTCTGACGCACAAAAATTCTACGCATGCTCGGAATCATTGAACTTAATTATTCTCGGCTCGTCGTAGTGTTGTACTTCACTGTGTTATTGACGTTCGGAATTTCCGGCAACATTTGTGTGACCGTTTGTATGCAACACAAGTTTGAGCCAAAGTTCAGTCTGAAAAAATTCACGGTTTTGTTGTCGGAAATTCAGATCGTGTGTACGCGGCATAATAGTTACTTTACAGTATATTTTAATTTAGCAAAATATCATTGAATCCAACTACTTTACCCAATTTAGAGAAGAGCCCTGTTCTTTTGGATATGGAGTGCACATGACACTGCCCCTGCCACCCATAATTTAATACTTAGTGCACAAGCAACCTACTACAATGTCCAAGTGCTTTTCTGTGTAGTATGGAGGTTGTCCTTAACTCTGTGTAAAGTTTTCAATTTTTTTCGGGGGTGACCTAAAGCATTTAGATTAGAATATTGTAGTCAGAGTGTAGAAAAGTGTGGATAAAGCTGAACCCCAGGAAAATAGCTAAATAAATTAAAATGCAATACATATATGAGTGCTGTTTTGCCTGCCAAATAATTTTTATTTCTCTCTATTCAGTCTTTCAATTTACATAGCTCTGCTGCACAGCACTGTCTGGCAGGACATGAAACCAGATTTTTCTTGTCCTTCTCACAGCCTGTGACTTCACAGTAAAAGGAGTGGCATAGTGCTAGGCTTATTTATGTGTGTCTCTGCTCTCTCCTTCCATCAGCATGTACCTTGTTAGACCATAAGCACTGCAGGACAACTGACTGGCCTTTTGTTCTACTTTTTCCCGCCCTGGTCCAATTCCTGCTGTACATAGTATTACAAGGTTTGCTATAAGTCAAATTCAGTTACTTATACTGCTTGCATTTCAAACAACATTTAAAGTGGATGTAAAGGCAAAACCTACTCCCACCCACATTCTGTTTCAATCGTTTTTATTAGTTTTACAAAATAGAGTATTACATTGTAGTAAACATTCTTACAGTGCCGTGGCTATCAAAAACAGTAAGGGCATAAAGTTGTATCAAAATCAAGGGATACCATTACAGTCCCATGTCTCAATAAGGTAGTATTCGCAACCGTTAGGCTACAAGACTCAAGGAACTAGTCCAAGGGTAGAAAGCCAAAGTGAACCCATCAAACATGTCAACAATATCAATTCAAAGATATAACAGGTTCCATACTGTGATAAACCTCTGATAGGACCAGAAGTCGAGGTACAAGACCCAGAATTATTATCAAAAACGATTTTGAAATAAAGTCTCAAAAGAGCAAAAGCAGAAAGAGAGAGGAAGAAAAGGAGAAGGAGAAGTAGGAGAACAAAGGATGTCTGTCCAGAGATTCAGGCGTTCGCCCTCCCACCCCCATTCTAAGCCTAATATATCTAGCCCCTATAAGGAAAAGATTGCTACTCTTACCTATTTTGAAGCCGCTCTGGTCCGGTCTCCAGAAGCAACCCTCTATGTGCAGGAGAAAGCCGACAATGACAGGGAAATGCCCAAGAAATGACGTCACCCTGAGGCCTCGTACACACGGCCGAGGAACTCGACGTGCCAAACACATCGAGTTCCTCGGCCAGTTCAGTCCTGGAGCCGCCGAGGACCTCGGCGGGCCGAGTTCTCCCATAGAACAACGAGGAAATAGAGAACATGTTCTCTATTTCCTCGCCGAGGTCCTCGTCGGCTTCCTCGGCCGAAAGTGTACACAAGGCCGGGTTTCTCGGCAGAATTCAGCCAGAAACTCGGTCGGAAGCTGAATTCTGCCGAGGAAACTGGTCGTGTGTACGGGGCCATAGACTTACTATGGGGCTTCTGTTGTCAACTGCCTCTTCTACCGACTGAAGCTACTGACAGCTCAGCCTGGGACCGGAGGGGCAGCAAAATAGGTAAGTATAGCAATCTTTTCTTTACAGGGCTAGAAAGATTAGACCTCGTACACACGATAGGTTAACCAGAGGACAACGGTCTGATGGACCATTTTCATCGGTCCAAACTGATTGTGTGTGGGCCCCATAGGTTATTTAACCATAGGTTAAAAAAAAAGCCACTTTTCTTAAAATTTAACCTATGGATTCCTAACTGATGGGACAAAAAATTATCGTTAGTAGGCACAACCATCGGTTAAAAATCCACGCATGCTCAGAATCAAGTCGACGCATGCTTGGAAGAATTGAACTTTGTTTTTTTCAGCACGTTGTTGTGTTTTACGTCACCGCATTGTGACACGATCGTTTTTTTAACCGATGGTGTGTAGGCATGATGGACCATCAGTCAGCTTCATCGGTTAACCTATGACAATGGTCCATCAGACCGTTCTCATCGGATGGACTGATCGTGTGTACGAGGCTTTAGGCTTAGAATGTGGGTTGAAGTAGGTTTAGAGCTAGTTAGGTTTTGCTTTTACTTCCACTTTAATGGTGTATTAATTAATACAGTGCTTTTATATCTGCCTGGAGTTCAATTTTAAGATCCAGGTATCTCAGTAGGCCTGCCACCAAGATTCAGCGTGGTTTTGCTAAATCTAGAGTTACAGTATTACAGATTTACTTTTACCCAAATACTTCAGTCCTAATAAGTCCCTGAGATACTTTTAGTCTGTGAGGTTATCTAATGTATAAATAGTCTATGGACCATTCAACATGGAAGGACAACCTATATAGAAGGTAATAATTATTTTAACAGTAAGCAATAACCAGACTCAGTTACCATTCTGAAGTGCATATATTGAATGCTATTAGAGAGTTTTAAGTAATTCCCATATTTTAACTCTCGTAAAAGACACTGAGATTAATTCCTCTCATCTGTATTTCAGGAGTTCCAGCATGAATTATTTTAAAAGTAAACTGTGTTGAAATGTAATGGGAAGCAATCATAATTTAGTGAGAAAAATCGTACGGAAGTGGTTTAGATAATTTTTCAACTATCCCCGGCAATCTCTTTCTTTACCAAATACCTGGTGGCCTGCATGATGATGCCCTTGTCATGTGATTGACAGTAACTTCTAGCTTTTTTTTCTTTTTTTTTGCAAATATCTGTCAGATTTCAGATGCTTTTTAGTTAAATTATATTGACAGGTCCATTTTTAAATGCTTTTTTAGGATAATGCTTGCTATGTGTGCTCTACGAATTATGTCAAGACTTTTTTTCAGCGTTTATACATGTTTTTCAGATATAGCATCTACCCAATATAGCTAAATGTGGACACCCTTCCAAATAATTAAGTTCAAGTGATCAAAATTCAAGTCATAAATGCACAGTTTGATGAGTTTGGTGTAGAGGAACTCATGTGGTCTGCACAGAGCCCTGAATTTAACCCCAAGAACAGTATTTGAGCAGCTAACATTTTAAACTGCCTTTAAAGCCCAACTCTGGAAATTACACAAAAATCACCCTTACAGTGGGGTCCACCAAACTGCAGGAGTAAATGCTTTTTAAGTCCCTGGGGTAAAGGAATAAAGTGAAATGCTTCCCTTATTCCTTGCTGTGGCAGGCTTTAGAGCTCTCCTGAACTTGGAGCTGAGGGTAGCCTCTTGCACTCTTATCACACACAGTGCATTTTTTCCGTCCCTGCATTGTACTTGATGAGGTCAGCATGGGAGTGCCAGCATCTTAAAGAAGAGGCCACTGAGGAATGGGCATACAGATAGGGGGAGTCTGCCAGAGTAAGGTATGAGGTATTAGACTGTATTCCTTTACCCCCTAGACTTATTGAAAGTGAAACCTTTGCATTAGGGGGGGGGGGGATGCTGCAAGGGATTTTTTTTTTTGTAATCCAGTGAGTTGGGGTTTAAAACCAATAGTAGGCAAAGTAACAGGTGTATTGTATCTCTAGCATTATAAGCAGGTTGTATTTACCTCCTCTGTTCTTCCATGCTGTCCAAGCAGAAGAAATAACTGACACTTTTGTGTATGCAGGATCAAGAAACACACACCCGGTCTCCACAAAAGAGACTCTGAAATCCAGTTTTAGTCAATTTCTAAAAGCTTAGAGCAGCTGTTACTTGCTTACATTAGACGGCTGGTAGGCTGCAAAGTCACTGCTGCCAGAGAGAAGGTGAGAGAAGCTTAGATTTCAGTGCTTTAGCTTTGAGGATGAATTTCTCAACAGTTCCTGCAGTAACAGAGGCCAGGGAGGGATTTTCTAAAATTCTTTTACTTCTTGTCCTTTGTCTGGAAACAGAGTCACATTAAAGTGAAATTAAACACCCAGACATACATTTTTAGTTTTGTAGGGCACTGTAAGTAAAATATGAAATATTATAGCAGAATTATTTTATGTTAAAAATAATAAAAATACAGTTTTCCCCTTACGATGTTCAGGTTTTTCTTTCCCTGCACTGTGGATATTCTCTGGACTCTTTGTAGGAACTTCCTGCAGATGTGTGCCTGCTCTTGCTGTGGCTGAACATTACAGTTTGACAAAGTTTACTATGGCAGTATGAGCAAGTGCATGCTGAATTACAACTGCCGCCTGTAGTACAACTTAAAACAGAAGTAAAGGCATTCATAAAACCGTTTCATTTTCAGCACGTGCCGGATATGCAACACTCCCATTGGTTGTGCTCTCAACCAAACTGTCAAACCATCCAATGGCTGGTGTCTAAACTGATCACATGTGCAGCATCATGGCAGTTTTAAATTAAACAGAAGCAAAGATGGCAGCTTCCATGGCGGAAAACGATAGGGGGCGGGGGGTTACTTACACTTTAAAGTGGTTGTAAAGGTTATTTTTTTATTTTCTAAATAGGTTCCTTTTAAGCTAGTGCATTGTTGGTTCACTTACCTTTTCCTTCGATTTCCCTTCTAAATGTTTTTTTCTTTGTCTGAATTTCTTACTTCCTGTTTCTCCTCAGTAAACTTGCCACCATCAACCGAGCCGTGGTTAGTCAGCCAGAACAGCTTACTGAGGAGGAACAGGAAGTGAGAAATTCAGACAAAGAAAACAACGAATTTTTTTTTTAGAAGGGAAATCGAAGAAAAAGTAAGTAAACCAACAATGCACTAGCTTAAAGCGGGGGTTCACCCTTAGAGGGCACTTTTCCCCCTTAGATTCCTGCTCGTTATTACTAGGGGAATCGGCTATTTATTTTAAAATATGTGCAGTACTTACCCGTTTACGAGACGCATCCTCTCCGTCGCTTCCGGGTATGGGCTTCGGGAATGGGCGTTCCTTCTTGATTCACAGGTTTCCGAGAGGCTTCCGACGGTCGCATCCATCGCGTCACGATTTTCCGAAAGAAGCCGAACGTCGGTGCGCAGGCGCAGTATAGAGCCGCACCGACGTTCGGCTTCTTTCGGCTACGAGTGACGCGATGGATGCGACCGTCGGAAGCCTCTCGGAAGAATGTCAATCAAGAAGGAACGCCCGCTCCCGAAGACCCATACCCGGAAGCGACGGAAGAAGATGCAGCTCGAAAACGGGTAAGTACTGCACATATTTTAATATAAATAGCCGATTCCCCTAGACCGAACGAGCAGGAAGCTAAGGGGAGATTTTTTTTTTTTTTTTAAATGGGTGAACTCCCGCTTTAACCTCCCTGGCGGTATGATTCTGTCTGGAATTAGGTACCAAAAGCGGTACAATTATTTGCAAGGAAATTTGGTGTTTTATACTGTAGGCCTGTGATTTTTAGGAATAACTCACTTAAATCTGACCAAACAAGAATCTAATAGGCATCCCGGGTATGACATTTTTTTAAAAACAAAATTTTTAATTATAATATAATAAATAATTATAGCAAGTAATAATATAATTAAAATAAAAATTATTCAATAATGTAATCAAATCAAAATCACTGAAATTTTTTCAGTTGCAGAATTGTTGCTGTCATTATTTTTTTTTTTTTTATGACGAATTTCCCCGCAAATCGCTATCGCACAATTCTGCAAGTGATTATAATTTAGTATCGCTGTTTTCTAGCTGATCTAAAACCATTTTTGACATAAAAAGACACCTTTGGTTGCTATGGACAATCTACAGTTTTCAGGGAGAAAGAACAGTTTTTATTATATAAAATGACATGTAGGGCACAGGGAAGACCACTAGGGACAAGGGGGAGTGTTTTTTTTACATACAGTACTGTAATCTATAAGATTACAGTATACTGTATGTATAGTGTTTGTTTACTTTTTTGAATTTGGCGCCGATCTCCGCTCCCGTGCGTCGTAACGTCGCAGGGAACGGAGATCGGCGGCACAGGAGGACGCTGTGTGAATCGAGCGAGGTCCCGCTCACTCACACAGCGTGGTGACATCGCTGGATCCAGGAGAAGGTAAGCCAGCGCACGCTGCAGGCTCTGCATGTCTACCCCGAGTGTGACTCGGGGATACCGATCGCAGCAAGAAAAACCCACCCCGAGTCACGCTCGGGGATACCGCCAGGGAGGTTAAAGGAACCTATTTAGAAATTAAAAACGAACCTTTACAACCCCTTTAAGAGTGTGCAGGAAAGGATGACAACATAACAAAAAATTGTTAAAGGGAGAATTGGAAAAGGAGTAATTTGGGCTGATTAGAGTTATAAAAAAGTATAACAAAATAATAATAATTATTACATTTTTTAAAAAATCCTTTTTTTTCTTTTTCTTGTTGTGTCGAATCTCATCTGTCTGATCTGCAGATGAAAGAAATAGGGTAGATACAAAAGTAATAATGTTACTTTATATCCCTGAACAGTGATAATAATGTTGAAGAATGGTTCTTTTATTGACAGCAGCAGCTGCTAGAACTGCTGTACATACACAGCAACTCCTTGCTTCACTTTCAGAACCCAAAATTGCTGGCAATTGATAGAGGATGCAGCAGAGGGGAAGATGGACTGGACATGTTATACATGTCCTGTGTACTTTGATGATGTTATTTTGGGTCTGTGTAGCGTGTCCAGTATCCTCAAATGGTTGAACAATGGAAAAAAAATCTATCACTTTGCTTTACTGTTAGAAAAAAATCTAATTATACCTATTATTACAAGACAGTTACCCAGGGTACTTTCCCCTATATGACAAAAAAAGGATTGATTCCATTTTCTAGAGAACAGATGGGGCAGTGATAACTGATTGACAATCCTTTAGGTCTGAATGTCTCAAGGCAACATGGTAAAAAGTTTGGGTCTACCACTACACATATCCTATAACCTATACATTACTAATTGCATTGCTGGAAACATACCTGAACGAGGTATCAAAAAAGAGGATGTGGCAGAATCTGGGGAGGGTATTTTGAGTAAGAAAAACACAGCGCTCAGTATTAAACTTGCAGGTACTTTGTATCTGAGGCCTCGTACACACCACCGGACATGTCCGCTGAAACTGGTCCGCGGACCGTTTTCATCGGACATGTTCCCTCGTCTGTACGAGGCCTGAGAGTAAGCAACCTAGCAGCAGTTATTACAATCACATATCGTTGAGAATACAACCGGTAGTCTCAAGGACCAGCCTAATAACAATACATCATTGCTACCACCTGCTCTGCCTTGTCACATTATCTCTTTCCTCCCTTTTGATGCAAACATAGGTATGGTGAATTTCCATCTGAGCTCTTGGATGGCTGCAGAAGTAGGAGGTCTTCACCCTTTCATCCCCTGCTCCTTTTAACTAAGTGCACAAAGCAGATGTATTCACCAGTGCTCAGTACTGAAAACATGCTCTTATTTAATGTGGAATTAAACCCTTATTGGATGACAATTCATTTGCTGATGCACTGTGTACCATAAACAAATGTCGTAAAAAAAAAAATGCTTCTTTTACCCTTTTAATCCATTTTTGCTCCTGAGTGATACAAAGCCCCTGCCACTTACTGTCTACACACTCCCTTCCACTGACAACTGCACATCATTGCCCTGCATTGGCTTTCTGATAGTGACAGTTGTGGACTATGCCTGTACAATGTGTGCTGACGTGGTCACTTGTAGCCTTCACTGAGGGGGCATGATGATGACAACAGGGAAGCACAACTGATATCTACAGGGTTGATTTACTAAACGCAAGTAAACTGTGCACTTTGTAAAATGCAGTTGCACTCTCCAAGAAAAGTTGCTCCAGAGCTTAGCAAATGAGCAGTAGCTCCACTGACTTCCATCAACCAATCATGTACAAGCAAAAATGCTATTTTGTTTATTCCCCTTGCACGTGATTAGGTATTCTTTGCAAAGTGAAGCTTAACCTTATTTTCTACTCCCTGGAGCAACTGAACTTGCAAAGTGCACAGTCTATTTGGCTTTAATAAATCAACCCCCTAGTTGTCACCCCACTGCAGGAAGAGTCTGAGCAAGGACCTTTTTGTCAGGGTCACCAGATATCATTTTACATAATATTTAATATTTTAAAAAGATTGAAACGTATATGAGATTTTATTGATTGAATTTAAATCTACTATAAAAGTGAATTTGCGCTTCCCTTAAGAAAAGTGTAATACTAACACAACCTAAAGCTAATGGTGAAAGGAGGGTTAATTGCAAATATAGGCAGGACAACACCTGCTAATTAGCCACAGTGGTGTTTAAAATAAATGAATGGTATTGGGACAGAGAAAACTCTGATAAGGTGCTTTGTGAAACTGCTGAAATAGGCAAAAATGGACAGAAATAATAAAGAAAAATATATAGCGCAACCCCCAATATAGATAAATAGAAAAAATACAACACTCAAAAAGGAATGTGACAAATGTAACAAATAATAAATAAAAAGTGAATCAATGTTTCTATTACACCAGATTATCAATAAATCTTCTGTGTCAACGCTTCTTATGTTGCTTAATACAATTCAGAGAACAAATTTATGGGAGATACTTTTATTTCTAGAAACTTGCTATATATCTATCCTTGCAGTACATTAGTATGCTTAATAAGTTGTAGATATATGAATAAATAAAAAAATAACTGTGGCATACTTAACTGAAAAAAAAGTTGAGTAATAAATTAATGAAAGAAAATGCAGTGCAGATTGTAGTGTCTACTAACATTGTTGATCAGTGGAAAAGTCTTCCCTTACATTGGTGGTTGGTGTAGTGCCCACTTGTATTGGTGATCAGTGTAGTCCCCCCCCCCCTTAAATTTGTAGTCACTGTAGTTCTTCCTTACATTAGGGGTTAGTGTAGTGCTCCTTACATTTGTAGTCAACGTAGTTCCCCTTTACACTAGTGGTCAGTATTGTACCCCCTTAAATTATTGGTGAGTGTAGCTCCCACTTGCATTAGTGGTCAATGTTGTGCCTCCTTACATTAGTGGTCAGGGTAGTCCCCCCTTGAACTAGGGGTCAGTGTAGTTCCTGCTTACATTGGTGGTCAGTATAGTTTCCCCCTACATTAGTAGTCAATGTAGCCCTCCCCTCACGTTGGTGGTCAGGTAGATTCTTCTTGCATTAGCGGTCACTGTGCCCCTTACATTAGTATTCAGTGTAGTTACCCCTTACATCACTGGTCAGAGTAGTGACCGCTTATACCAGTGGTCAGTATAGTGCCTTATATTGGTAGTCTGTACCAGTAATACCCATTATATTGTGTATACGTTTAGTTCCCCCTTGCAAAGATGGTCAGTGGGAAGAGTTTCTTCTTTACAGACACTTAAACCTATAATTTGCATTAGTAAATCCTTACCTGGAAGATGAAAAAGATGGTTTAACTGTTCCAACAGCACTGAACTGCTACCTCTGCTGTACTAAAATCTCAATTATAGTTATCAGCCCTGTCCAGTTATACCCTAATAGAGAAAGGAGGGGTTGTTCTGTAGTCTAGCAGACCAGAACTGGACAGGGGTTACAGCACTGCTTGAGATTTCAGTGCAACAAATATACTGTGTAATAAACAGGAAGTTAGGTGGTCAGGGTATTTTTAAAATTTAAGGATTTTTTTGGGGACTTGCAAAATAAAGAGACAGTGGGGTTGATACTAAAACTGGAGAGTCCAAATCTGGGGCAGCTCTGCATAGAAACCAATCAGCTTTTTTGTCAAAGCTTAAAGCGGAGTTCGGCCTCGTACACACGACCGTTTTCCTCAGCAAAATCCATCAAGAAAAATGCTGAGAGAGCATTTTTGCAGAGAAAAACGGTCGTGTATATATTTTTCGCGGAGATAACTGTCATGGATCTCGACGAGAACATGCTCTCTTTTTTTCTCGTCAGGAGTCTCAATTTCCTCGTTGTGTTTCTCGTCGGGCTGGTTTACGACGAGAAACATGCTTAGAAATCCACGCATGCTCAGAATAAAGTATGAGACGGGAGCGCACCTTCAGTAAAAGTAGCGTTCGTAATGGAGATAGCACCTTCGTCACGCTGTAACAGTCTGAAAAGCGTCTCTCACCAAACTTTTACTAACACACGGTAACACGAGATTAGCAAAAGCAGCCCCAAGGGTGGCGCCAGTGGAATCGAACTTCCCCTTTATAGTGCTGTCATACGTGTTGTACGTCACCGCGTTTGAGAACGATGAGATTTTGTCTTGACAGTGTGTATGCAAGGAAAGCTTGACAAGATTCTCGACAAGCCTGACAAGAACCTCGTCGAGGAAAACGACGTTTCTTTTACAACGAGATTCTCGGTTGTGTGTACGAGGCCTTCTATCCAAAAATGGAACTTCCGCTTTTTGGTATCCTCACCCCCCTGGTGTCACATCTGCACATTTCAGGGGGGAGGAGGGAGCAGAAGACAAGAATTAAAAAGAAATCTATCCAATGGGAACACAGACTGCAATACAAGTACAACTGATTCTATTTCTTCTTTACTCTATCCAACACTATAAAATAGATGCTTGGGTTTTCCTTCAAGCTGATTTTTCTCCATTTGTATATCTTAAAAACATTAAAAGACTCTGGTTCCCCTTTAAGAAAGACCTGAAGCCCCCTGGACAGGAAGCATCTGATCTTCTATCTCCGATTTCAGCCTCCACTGTAAAATCAGCAGAAAACTGTTTTCTTTTCAGAACTTCATACAACCGCTATAACTGAAAGCAATCTTGATTTCCGTAATGTTTGTATTTTTCATGGGACAGGATAGAGGAAGAAATACAAATACCTTATTTATAAAACAGTTTCTAAATGTTAACTGATGCTAAGATCTTTCTACTCAATTTCTCAATGTAAGTGAGCAGTTCATGCTGAGTTTTTTGATGTGGAGATCATTTCTAATAATGATTATAGTGTTTACATAAAAATACACATCATTAGAACCAGCTTTATTTTTTCAGCTTTTTCCATGTTTTGCATCGGCTATATTATATGGTTTTGGTTTAGTCGAACTTCCTTGAAAGGCCTTTTTTTGTTTGTTTAAATCTCTATGATTGCTTATTTAACTCATCATCTGAAAGCTTAAAGTGGTTTTAAGTGGTTTTCTACTTAGCCCACAGTTTTAACCAACTATCCTTCTTAAAATTTTTAAAGTTAAAGGGTCATTCCACCAAAAGGTGATATTTTAACCGGAGAGTGAGTCTGTGCCATTAACATAAGTTTTATGGCTTTAGTACATTTAATTTATTCCAGGTACTTATATAGCGCTGTCAATTTACACAGTGCTTTACATATATATTGTACATTCACATTAGTCCCTGCCCTCAAGGAACTTACAATCTAAGGCTTCAAACTCACATTCATACACTAGGGTCAATTTAAACAGAAGCCAATTAGCCTACCAGCATGTCTTTGGAGTGTGGGAGGAAACGAGAGTACCCAGAGGAAACCCACGCAGGCACAGGGAGAACATACAAACTCCAGGCAGGTTTCTCTGTGGTTGGGATTCAAACCAACAACTCTAGTGCTGCCAGGTGGAAGTGCTAACCATTTAGCTGCTTATTCTGCTGTGAATTCTGCTGTGAAGGTGGAAAGTATATGAACTCTTAATGAAAATGACCACAGTGCCTGCTTAGTTGCATCAGGAAATGATTCTCATGAACAATTGATCTTGGGGGAATTGCTTAAAGGGGTGGTCTCACCCTAAAAAACTACTTTTTTTATTACAATGCCCCCCACATTACAATACGATTAAGGCTATTATATTTTTTTGAAGCTGTACATACCTTTGTACAGCATTATTCACCCGTTGGGCGAGTCCCGAGGGAGTGGGCGTTCCCACATGGTCTGTGATTGACATTTTGAAGCAAAAACGGAGCTCCCCCGTCGCTAAGGGCCGCGTCAGCAATTGGGCGAAAGGAGCCGAACGGCGATGCGCATGCGCAGTATAGCGCCGACCTGCCGTTCGGCTCCTTTCGCCAACCGTGACGCTGCTTACGCGACAGGGGGGAGCTCGTTTTTGGTCAAAATGTCAATCACAGACATGTGAGGAACGCCCACTCCCGCGGGACTCGCAACGGGTGAATATGCTTGTACAAAGGTATGTACAGCTTCAAAAAAATAATAATAGCCTAATCGTATTGTAATGTGGGGGGCCATTGTAATAGAAAAAAGTAGTTTTTAGGGTGAACCACCCCTTTTAATTTCAGCTTTAATTCGAGCATTCATCATAATAACCTAGTGACAGAGGTTTCTGGGACATGCTTTCGTAAGCATAAACATGAACAACTTGGTGTTCGAAACAGACATGATTGTGCGGAAAACTATCAAAGAAATCCATGAATCAACCAAATCATATCTGGCACATCACATCTGCCAGTAAATGAATAATGACCATCTTAAAGTGGATCTAAAGTTGAAACTTGACTGACTACTATGTTTTAGAAGAAATATAATATACCATCCAAATTCTTACCTGTGCCTGGCTCAGAGAAGGCTTTGGAATATAGAAGGGGCCATTTTATTTCCCAGATAGGTATTCAATTGCTAAGTTTTATAGGTGAAGGTAGGCTGTATAGTGAGGGGTTCTAGTAGATCAAGTATCTATTTTCCTCACAAGTTATTGTTTCAGAAAGAGCAATTTATAGATTTTAGACTTCAGATGTGCAACATTTCATAATTGGAATCCATTTCATTCTTTATGGTGTTTGCATTTTAAGCTAAATATGGTACAAGCATTAAAAAACAATAATGATAGGTTAAAAAAAAAAACACTTTGCTTTTAGGTTAATATTTCATCATGAAGATAGCACAATCCATTCATTTGGCCCTGCATGCTAAGTTGCAGGTTTCGCCCACCCCTGCAGCTCTCATACAACTGTATTGCTCCTGCGAAGGCATGTACAAATGTTCATCATGTCCCTGTTGCTCAACTGTCAGTTAAGGAGATTTAAGATTTCTGGCAAGAATTACTTACCTAAGGGCGTAGATTGCTGTAAGTTTTCATCTGCAATAAAGTGATGCTCAAGGGCACCTTCTCTATAGCCACAACGTTCAAATTTACATTTATAAAACAACTTTTAATTTGAAGACTTTAAAGATTGCTTAGCATATAAAGTATGCAGGAACCGTAAAGTATATACAAACCTTAATCACTTAATCTTCCAAAAAGCTGTGACATGGTAGTGTAGTTTCAAAACTTGTTTTTAATCTTCTTCTTAAATCTGCAGCTTTTGATAAAAGAAATTTGGTGATCCTCCTATGAATGTCCCTGGTACAGGCCTCTTCTGATATGGGGCAACAACTGGTCACAATCTGACACAGACATGGTTCCACCATTGTCCACCATCATCATCAGAGGGGCCAGTTCAGGAGCAATGATGGTGCTGCTAGTGCTGGAACGAGAGATTGCAAACAGGAAGTGGTTGAAAAGGGCTGGAGATTAGAGGTACTAGTGGTACTACTGGTATTCGCTCATGTTATCTCATGTGTCTGAAAACTTCTCAGAAGTGACTCATGCTGATTACAGAGGAACGAAGCATCAGAGAGAAACGACACTTAGAGCTTTGGAGAGAGAGACACGTAAACACTACAGATATATGTGCTAAGTTACAATCACTTTAAAACAAAAACATCACCTTATCACCTAATTGGCACTAAGTTGAATCTGTAATGTCCCTCAAATTCCTTTAACCACGATTATAGCATGAGAGAAAACTTCCATGCACTTGGGAGGCCCCCAATCCTGGGCACACACATCAACTGCAGCCTTGACTTCAGATGCAGCTTGGAACTCTGCGATATGCCCCTTCCTTAACTTTACCTTCCAGCCATCAGACAACCCAGCGGCAGCTTCTCAGTGGCCAGTAGCGATGTGGTCAAAGGTTAATGTGGGAAATGTGACTAAGCTCCAACTCAGAACTAAAGCTGAGTCCACTAGAATATGTTCAGGCTCAGAAGTACACATGCTTTATTTTTCCTATATTTCTGTACACCTTTAATGGCTGTAGTGCTGTCAGTGAAAACACCCTTAAAGTTATACTTTAGTCAAACAAGAATTAAAAAATTTGGAACTTACAGAGAAAACAAAAAGTTTCTCCATTTAAGCAAAAAAAATAATAAAGAATACTTGTCCCTTAAGTTGGGTCTTTGCTCTCTTGCAGACGTTTACCCAGCCAAACAATCTTTGGCATCCAACACTTCAAGAAGTGTCAGATGCTTGCACACCCCACCACTGCAGGTGGGTCTTCTACGATCACATCATAAAGTGTGTCCAGTTTAGCTCTGCAAGGGCAGTATATACCAGAGGCACGGGTGGTGGGATAGGTAAATAGTATTGCAGGGTGCTTTTTAACCACTTGCCGACTGGCTAACGCCAATATATGTAGACAGAATGGCACGGCTGCAAAGCAACGTACTGTCCGTTGCTTTGAATTTGCAGCCGTGTGGGGTGCGAACCCGCCGTCGAACTCGTCCAAAGGGGTCCTGCGATCGTGTCACAGAGCTGCAGAATGTTGAAATGCCTATGTAAACAAAGCATTTTCCCTGTTCTGCCTAGTGACAGGACAGTGATCTACTGCTCCCTGTCATCGGGAGCAGTGATCACTGTTCATGTCACTTGTAGCCAAGCCCCCCACAGTAGAGATCACCGCCCCCTAGGACACCCTTAATACCCCTTCATTGCCCCCTAGTGTTTTAACCTCTTCCCTGCCAGTATCCTTTACCACAGTAATCAGTGCATTTTGTATAGCACTGATTGCTGTATAAATGGACAAGTGGTCCCAAAATAGTGTCAAAAATGTCCGATGGTGTCCCGCACATAATGTCACAGTCACGATAAAAAATCACTGATCGCCGCCATTACTAATAAAAAATGAATAATAAAAATGCCATAAAACTTATCCCCAATGTTTGTTAACGCTATACTTTTGCGCAAACCAATCAATATACGTTTATTGCTTTTTTTCCCCAAAAATATGTAGAAGGATACATATCGGCCCTAAACTGAGAAAGAAATATTTTTTTTTATATATTTTTTGGGGATATTTATTATAGCAAAATGTAAAAAATATTGTTTATTTCAACATTGCAGCTCTTTTTTTGTTTATAGCGCAAAAAATAAAACCAGCAGAGGTGATTAAATACCACCAAAAGAAAGCTCCATTTGTGGGGAAAAAAGGGCGTAAATTTTGTTTGATTGCAACGTTGCACGACCGCGCAATTGACAGATAAAGCAACGCAGTGCCAAATCGCAAAAAGTGCTCTGGTCAGGAAGGGGTAAATTCTTCCGGGATGAAGTGGTTAAATTATTTTATTAAGCGTCACTTTAACCTCGCATTTGTTTGTTTTTTTTGCAGTTAAACTGAGTTAATATCTCATTGAGTTCAGCATCCTCATTTTCCGATTTGCATTGAATTGTTGCTCTGTCCTGAGCACCCATCTACCGAATCCAGCTGCACAGGAATATTGAGGGCCAGATTCATGTAGATTTGCGGCGGCGTATCGTATCCTGTTTATGTTACGCCGCCGCAAGTTTCCAGCGTAAGTGCTTGATTCACAAAGCACTTGCGTGTAAACTTTCGGCGGCGTAGCGTAAAGCGTCCGGGCGCAAGCCCGCCTAATTCAAATGGGGCGTGTACCATTTAAATTAGGCGCGTTCCCCGTGCGCGGAACGTTCTGCGCATGCTCCGTTTGGAAATTTACCCGACCGTGCTTTGCGCGAAATTACAGCGCCCCAAACGTGCTTTTTGAATCGGCGACGTGCGTAACGTACTTGTCGTATTCCTGGACGTCTTATGAAAAAAAAAAATATTTGAAATTCGACGCGGGAACGACGGCCATACTTTAACATGGCTGGTCGATAATTAAGCCATGAAATAGCAGGCTTAAGATTGCGACTGGAGAAAACCGGACTAGCGACGACATAAGAGAATGCGACGAACGTGCGTAACCTTTTTGGTGTGGATCGCCGTAAATAGCTAATTTGCATACCTGACGCTGGGAAAACGACGCAAACTCCACCCGCCGGAGAATTACACCTACGATCCGAAGGGCGTACGAAGCCGTTACGCCTATCAGGATCTATGCCAAAAAGCCGTCGGTATCTTGGTTTGAGGATTCCAAATCAAGATTCGACGCGTCAAATTTGAAAAGTAATCAGTAGTTACGCCGGCGTATTTCTGCTGTGATCTGGCCCATAGATCCTACATTAAAAGCAAACCAAGCTGACTTTCTTCTTCAAGCATAGTTGCAAATGTCCCCTGGGTGGAATTGTCAATTCATTGATTTATTATTGTTGCAGTCCAGTTTCTCTTTAAACAAAATGAAATCATTCATCCAGCTTGTTAGGTAGTACTGTACCTCCCATCTTCAAGTGAATACAGCGCTGTGAAATTTCCACAGAGTCCTCGGTGTCTACCTCAGAAGCACTTCACATAGCATTGTTACCCAGAGCTGGCTCTTTGTGCAGACAAATAAAAGCTGGGGAAGAGCTGACCATGAATTTAGAAACCGTAACCATGCCTTAATTGTTAGCGAAATCATTTCCAACTTTATAATGATCTCAGCTTAGGTTACCACTTTGTGGCCATCCAGAGGAAATAAAAATAACACAAAACCCCCCATTCAGTCGCTTCAGAGAATTTTTTTTCACAATAATAAACAAGTCTTTCCTGACCTCCAGAAGTGTTTAGATTAAATCACTATTTCAGCACATAGCAATTACATCTCAGCTCATTTCACACAAAGTTTCCTTCCTGAGATCATGTGCTTGTTTCACTTTGTTGTTTATCTGCAAAAAATGTTTCCTAGTGACCACTTCAACTTTTAAAGGGGAAACTGAAATCCTCTGTTTGCTAGTTCTTCATGTGGTAACACAGAAATGTCCTGCCTTCCCCGGCCGGTGGTGCTCTATGTGAAATCTCAAATTCGAGCAGATTGCTGCAATTATGTATTTCAACTACAGCACCACCTGCTGGTGAAATCTTATATTTGGACACAGCATTGGAGCCTTATTTAGGCTAAACTCCTAAACTGGTCATGGGTTGCCAGGAAAGAGTAAAAGTGTGAAGGCAAAAAACAGTGATTTAACATGACTGTTCTAGAAGGACCAAAACACAGCTCCATGGACTGCTGGGCCAAATAATTGCATCAGCGCAATAGTCTGCTATTGTATACAACACAGTCTGCTATTGTATACAACAGAGTTGTGGAACGGGCTCTTTTTTTGTTTGAAATCCATTATAAAATACTTTTAATTTGCTGCACTCCACCCATGGTTCTGCTTTGACTTTATTGAGAAATTACATGGCCATCAAAAAGAACTTTTAGCAAAAGAAATGACTAACAGAAAATAATATATGACACGGGTATAGAGTTGTATGGCTCAAAGGGTAAAAATAGAAGTGTTTGCATAATATGTACAGACATACCCCACTTTTAAGGACACAATGGGGCTTATTTACTAAAGCTAGAAAGCGCAAAATTAGGCTCACTTCTGCATAAAAACCAATAAGCTTCCAGGTTTTATTACCAAAGCTTAATTGAACAAGCTGGGGTTAGAAGCTCATTGGTTTCTATGAAGAAGTGAGCCTGATTTTGCGCTTTTCAGCCTTAGTAAATAAACCCCATTGTGTACTTAAAAGTGGGGTATGCCTGTATACATAGAATGAAAGTAGAACTATAGGCAAAACGTTTTTCTTTTAATTTTGGACAGAACAAGGGAATGTTATAAACCCTGTAAGATTTTTTTTTTTTTCGCCATCTGTGTCCTATTGCTGAGATTTCCCTTCACTTCCTGTCCCATAGCCAAACAGGAAGTGAGGGAAAATTCCTGCAAATTAATGGAATTTCTTGGGGACCCCCAAAGTCACCAGAACTAGTGCCCCCATTGGAAGATTTCCACTTTATTACTTTTCTGGAGACAACCCAAAATTTGGGATTTTCTTTTACTTTGACTTTCAATGGTAAACAGGAAAAATAGAGAGGGTAAATTTCCCTAACAGGGGCACACACGGCAATTAAAACTGACAGGTGTTCTTAAACATCAATAAAAAATATTGAAACATAAAACTGACAGGTGTTTTAATCCTGCACTCTTTCCAAAAAAAAAAAGTTTTGCCTTCAAGCCCTAACTAAAGCATTTTGCTTAATTCCATAAATTCCTTGAAGTTGTTGGCAAATAGACCTTTTTTAAATGTTTTATTAATGTTTTATCTCCAACAGCAGCAAAAAGACTTCAGACCTGGGCGGCCACTGCTATGTGTGTAATTAGCGGTCTTTCTGAAGCATTTTGACCCCCTCCCTTTCCCCCCAATAGAGCCACAGCTTGAGCCTTGCAATCAGTAAGAAGCAGGAGCTTTACAATTCTAGCAATAACCCAAAGGAGGGGGGTGAATGCCGAAACACAAGCAAATAGTAGTAGATCTCCAAGGTCTGAAATTTTGATGCTGCTGTTAGAGGTGGAAATATCAACAAAGAGCAGTAAGACATTTAATTACTGTATTCAAGGGGCCACAAGGTCCTCAAGGGCATGCACTTCAAGTACCACATGGTTTTAAAGTTGACTGAAATAAAAAACTGTAGTATTTGTCGTAATCTAGTGTCATCTAGAATGTTAATTGTGCCGAAGTACTACCCTGAAGAATATACCCTTTGTCTGGAATTGATCCTAGAAAATAGCAGTGCACTTCTTCATCTTCAGACTGAGATCTAAGGTGCTGCTGCCCCAGACCACTAAGGAGGTTTTTTGGAGTGGTATTTGGTGATGGCAATGCTTCTTGCTGCTCTGTGTTTTTTGCTGAAGTTCTCAGGGTGCAGAGCATCCCCATGTTCAGAAGTGTTGTGATGTTCTTTGTATACTACACTGGCCCGGATTCAGAAAGGAGATACGGACGGCGTATCTCCGGATACGCCCGTCGTATCTCTGAGTGTGCGGGCGTCGGTATCTATGCAACTGATTCATAGAATCAGTTACGCATAGATTTCCCTAAGATCCGACCGCCGTAAGGTGTCTTACACCGTCGTATCTTAGGATGCATATTTACGCTGGCCGCTAGGTGGCGCTTCCGTATATTTACGCGATGAATATGCTAATTAGGTAGATACGCCGATTCAGAAACGTACATCCGGCCGGCGCATTTTTTTACATCGTTTACGTTAGGCTTTTTCCGGCGTAAAGTTACCCCTGCTATATGAGGCGTAGCCAATGTTAAGTATGGACGTCATTCCCGCGTCGAGTTTTGAAAATTTTACGTCGTTTGCGTAAGTCGTTCGCGAATAGGGCTGTACGTAAGTTACGTTCACGTCTAAAGCATTGACTATTTGCGGCATAATTTCGAGCATGCAGACTGGGATGTTTTCACGAACGGCACATGCGCCGTCAGTAAAAAATGTTGAATACACTGGGTCACATGTAATTTAAATAAAACACGCCCACATCATCCACATTTGAATTAGGCGGGCTTACGCCGACACACACACGTTACGCCGCCGTAACTAAGGGCGCAAGTTCTTTCTGAATACGAAACTTGCGCCCTAATTTACGGCGGCGTACCATATCTGAGATACGTTACGCCACCCGGAAAGATACACCAATGTATCTGAATCCGGCCCTATATATATTATATCTTTAAAGGTAGAGCATGTTTCTTGTTTTTTCATAATAAAGTATATAAAAACATATTTTCTTTGCTCAGGCAATGCAAATACAGGGACTTTGTGTTGGATTAAATAATCCAGGTATTCTTTATCTTAAAACCTTCTATGATGCTGCAGCCCCCCCCCCCCCCCATTTTACTTACCCGAACACTGTCTTCCTCAGGCCGGGAACGTGCACATTAGCTCTAGCTGGTGTCTCGTGTCCTGGTTGGATAGATTGATAGCAGTGCAGCCATTGGCTGCCACTGCTGTCAACCAAATCCAATGATGCAGGGGCGGGGCCGTGTCCTGCTTTCTGTGTGAATACACGCACAAGCAGAATTCTGGTGTGCGCCTGCAGCAGCGCCTGAGCACTTTTACAACATTGACATCTGATGCGTGGAGGAGCTACCAGCACCACCGGGTTGCATTCTGTGCAAAACTAAAAACTAACTGCACAATAGAGGTTTACAAGGGTTTACAACCCCTTTAATAACACATTTTTGGTGATTTTTTCTTAATGTTCTTCTGTTAAATTCATAATTAGCCCAGGGAACCTGTCATATTTTGGCAATTTGATCTTCTGTGCAACTAAGAGCCCTCAGTCGAGCAAAACCTAAACATCCATGAGCAATGTTTATGTATTATGGGGGCTATCTTTTGGATGACACTCTAAATGACACTACATTATGACAAATGCCACATTTTGGGATTTCAGTCAACTTTGAAACCCTGTGGAAGTCTTATATAGAATTAAATGCCTTACTGCTTTTTGTTGATATTTACACCTCCAAGAGCAGCATAAAAATCAGTATAGTGGATAATTTTCACAGACAGCGTTATAAGTAGGATGTAAAGTGTTCTTTTAAAATAACAAACATGTTACACTTACCTGACCTAATCCTGGGTTCCCCACCAGTGGTCTTGACCCCTCCTCTTCTTGGTGTGCAACCATAGAAAGCAGTTTCCTATTGTGGCACACCTGTGGGCTCACTCTCAAGCCACGCTGCCTGTGTCTATAGACACAAACAGTGAGTCTCGGCCGTGCCCCCACATTCTCTTCACAGGATTTAACAGGCATTAGCGGGAGCCTATGGCTCCCATTGTTCTCAGCAAAGCCTGTTAATGCAGGGAGAAGAGGAGAGAGCCACTGCAGATGGGCACAACACTGTGATCAAATTTTTTTTTTTTTACCTTAATGCAGGGAATGCATTAAGATAAAAATGCTTAGGCTTTACAACCACTTTAAAAGCTTATTTTAGATACTATAATACAACTCTCCATTCACTTAGGAAAAAAAATATTGTTGAGTTGGTTAACAGAGTAGTAAGCTATATTGTCTAAATAGTATTAGAGAGTTACTTTACACTATCCAGAACAGCGATGATCTTTTCCCCAACAAGGAATAAATCTTACACCGTATCTAAGAAAAGTTTTTATTACCCTATTAAAGTTCTCTGCGAACTGGTAGACTTTGAATGTAATGCTTGGAAATTACAGTCAGGAGACCTATTTCTAAAGATCTTTCAAATAATTGTTTTTCCTTTGGCTTCCCTGCTTTCTCTGTTTTGCTACTAAATTTCAATTGGATTTTCTTCAACTAATAGAAGTCTAATATGGAAAGATATAATGTTGATGGGCAAAAATAGAAAAAAATAATCTCCAGCTTTCCAAATACAAATATTTTAACATGGTTTATTAAGTCAGGATAGGATATTATTATTTAAACGCAATTTTCTTAGGACAAACTGTCACCACCTATCTACATTTAAGGGGTCGAAGAAGAATATTTTTCACAGATGTCCAAATACAAAGAAATACAAAGATGTCCAAATACAAAGAAAAGTAATTAAACTCTCCAATAAATATGCAGAACTACCAAAATCTATATTTTTACTGAATAAAGTGGCAAGATATCAGGCTCATTTTTATCTTGTGTGGAATTTCACCTTGTCCATTTTTTATTTATTTTTTTACAATGCATAAGGCATTGGTGGGACAACCCACAAAAACCTACTAGACCAACAGTTTGACAGGGGGGTTCAAGGCTTGTCGTCTGCAGAATGCTGCAACCAATGTTATGTGCTTAGAGCTGGGAATGATATGCATTTCCCTATTTATTTTCTTAGCAAAATTAAAATCATTATGGACAGCCCATTATAAGGACCAGGATCTATTTATGATCCTTCAGTGGTGAATTTACAAATGTGAAGAATTTATTTTAACCAGTAGAAGTACCCCTGAAAAGTCAGTATTTCTTTCTGGAATAAATGCAGCTAAAGAACAATATATACTATATCTAATAACTCTAAAAAGCATCTGGCAATTTTTATAACTAGCTATTTTGTTTGAAAAAAAAATCATCATTATTAACTGAAGCACAGACAGGTTTTCATATTTTTAGAGGAAGTAAACCCTCTAAAGCCTTTCTTTAAAAACAAACCCCTGCAAGAGAAAGGCATAATGAGCTAGTATGTAAAGCATTCTATCTCATTATGTATTACTTACCTGAGATCGAAGCCCCCAAAGCGACTCTTGTTTCTCACCTCCGCTGCTGCCATTGATACCCGAGTTACTTCCGGGTATCGCGGCTCCAGCGCTGTGAATGGCCGGAGCTGTGATGACGTCACTCCCGTGCATGTGCGCGGGACCCGTCAGTGATGGCACGATCGCCCTCACTAACGGCACGCTCAGTGTGCCTGCGCCGTTGTCTACGGCGGGCACCCTTTGCATCTATAACAGCTTCAACTCTTCTGGGAAGGCTGTTCACAAGGTTTAGGAGTGTTTCTATGGTAGACATGTGCGGTTCTTATATTCCGAATAAATATACAGACAAACTTTTCGTTATTTGGAGATACAGAATACTTTATTAGCCCCATTGGGAAATTGTTACGACACAGACACACTTAACAAAGACAACACAAGATCAAAACAATAAATTGTATTTGTATTTGGTTATTCACCTATTTATTTATATATTGATATTTGTTGGTAATTTATTGTTGATTTATAATAGGATAGCGCTGCACTGGCTTATCGTTATATATGGAGTGCAGCGTTTTAAAGACTTAAAACCTAAAAATAGCAATTCCGAATTGCTATTTTCTTTCTCTATGTTCTACTATTCCATGGCAGACTTCCCTTGGACACTCTCTCTCTCTGACCTCCTTTCTTTACCCCCACCCCCTTTTTTTATTTTCTCTCTCCACTTCTGTGAAATCTTTCCCCCATAACTTTCCTTTTTCTAACTTTACTAATTTCTCCCTATTTTGACCCACAAAATTCTAACATCAATTGGTGATCACCATACTTTTTATGCTCTTAAGTTTTACCCCCTTTTAGGGGAATATGCTGTGTTGTTTGATTATCAACACAAGTATTGTTGGGTATTACTTTGTGTATATCCACATAACTGTTTACCTTGATTGTAATGTGAACACAAAATGATTTAAAACATTGTTATCGAAAAGGCCAAAGGCTCTTATGACCAAGGTAAAAAATTACCAAAAATATTTCAAATTACAAATGATATGTTTTACCATTGATGGCAAAAGTGAGTTTGACACAATATTTGTTTCACAGGATGATCAAGGTGTACAGCAAAATTTGAATTCTCTCCAAACTCACTTATGTTCACCGGATAAAATCAGCTCTTTTAAATTTGATATTTTAATATATGCAGGAGAAACAACAGATAACTCTTTGTTCTTCTGACTACCAATGCAAGTGCTTTGTAAATAAGAACTTAATTAAAGTGAATTAAACCAGACTTCAAAGAAGGCCTTAAATTAAGATCTTTTGATTTAAGCTTCGGTATCATATTTATTAAATGTTAGGATCATTTTGCAGATATTATGCATCATTTTATTTTACTGCTTTTTTATGTGCTGTTGTTTGTATAACAACAGTATAACTAATTTGACAGCACACTTAAAGAGACATTGTCATTTAAAAAAAGGATGAACACAGACAATCTTAGGACTCCTTTCACACTAAGGCAGTTTTCAGGCATTTTAGTGCTAAAAATAGCGACTGTAAGGCGCCTGCAAACTGCCTCTCATGCCTCACACTGGGACGGATGGGAAAAAAAGTCCTGCAAGCAGCATCTTTGGGGCAGGATAGGAGCGCTGTTATACGGTACAGCGCCACTAAAACTAGCAGCTCTTTTCCACTAACTGACCCACTGCCCCAGTGTTAAAGGGGTTTAAGTCCCTGTTTTACACTTGCGACGTTTTTTGTCTATAGGGCCCATTTATACTTATGTAACTCTTCTTCGTGTGGCTTTGAAAATTGTGCAGGCACTCCTTTTGGTGTGTACATTTTGGTCCCATAGACTTCAATCAGAGCATATAAAAAAACAAAAAAACTGCTTTAAAATGCAGGTGCACTACTGTGAACCTAATCTTATACTTACCAGTAGTTGTTCTGTTCTTGTCAACTTTCTCTGTCTTTCAGAGCTAGAAGTGACTGTATAGTTTTCAGCATTCGACAATTCCAAGGTGGGTCAGATGCTTGTGTCTCTCACTGCTCACTGTGCCCCGCCTCCCAAAAGCTCTGAAGGATCAGTCTGTGATAACACTGTCTGTAATAAAGTGATAAAGGATGGTTGGCTGATGGTCAATGTCTTTATGAACTAACATGAATGCTAGCTCTTGTTTTTATGTACGATAAATGTGAGTGTGAGTGTGAGTGTGATTACTATGCCCATACAGGGCATAGTAATAGGTTCACTTAAGTGGAACTAAAGTCTTGAAACTGTGTCCAAAAAAAAGCAAGTAGCGGGCAAAAAAAATAAATACCAGTATTATTAAAAAAATCAAATATCATCAGTGAAGCTCTAATCTTTAATATAATCTGGCTTCTACACAAACTTGGTACCAAATATCTGCTTTCTTTCTTGTGTAATACATAAGTCCTATAACCAAATTCCACTAGTGTTTTTATATGTTCCGTATAACCTAATGTGGGGTCTTTCGCCAACTTTTTATATGTAGATTGATCTGACCACATAACTGCTGATGATAAAATTCTTTCTCCAAAATGACTACCCCTCCCCCTTTATCCGCAGGTCTCACTATAATCTCTTTCCGTGTTTCCAGATTTTTAATTCATTCTCTAATTTAGATGGGTTTAAGACTGTTTTAATATTTTTAATGTTGTGATTTTATTTATATAATATTAGTTGCATATTAATATATATATATATATATATATATATATATATATATATATATATATATATATATATATATATATAAAATTTGAAATAATTGTTTTCAGTATTTTGCTTAATAAGTTTCTTCCTCATAAAGGTTAATCCTACTCCAACCCACTCTGGGATTATGTCAGTTATCCTAATCAGGCATCTAAAAGGTTAAAATTATAAGGGGTTAACTCAATTTATTCTAATACAAAACTGCTTAGCAGGAACACAAGATCTTCTTCTCCTCTCACAGACCTCCGTTCTGCCTCTCCTCAGAACTTTTGTGAGGTGCTGGCGAACATCGGTCCTGCCGGACCCACTGAGTGGCTCCTATTGTGTCCAATCACAGCGGGGAGCTGGCCGACGC
The DNA here is from genome assembly GCF_905171775.1 of Rana temporaria. NCBI lineage: Eukaryota > Metazoa > Chordata > Amphibia > Anura > Ranidae > Rana > Rana temporaria. Next base: position 487,468,844 of record NC_053490.1, read on the forward strand.
ACGCCCCAGAACCAGTGCACGAAACCACGTACAGGTACGTGATTTCACGCAGGAGGCCCGCCCAGCTGCAGTATATCTGCGTAGAGCGGTCCAGAAGTGGTTAAACACTTACCGTGCCTTGCTCATCATGTATCTGTGTGTAGGAGTGGTCATCTTGGCGGAGGCAGAGTTTTGCTTTCTCATTCCATGAGCAGCACAATAGTGAAAAAGTCAGAGTCAACACTGTTTTTAGATTTTACACTGCGGATACACAAATATAAGTCTATAGGTACAGGAGTGCCTAGGCACACACACACACACACACCAAGAAATGCATTGCTATTTTTTAGAAGGAATCCAGAGTACTGCCTAGGTACAATTAACTTGTCTAAATGTTCCCCATAACAACAAATCTTTCTTTTTTGAGCTCAGGTCTACCTTAACTGCTAAGCCCACTATTATTACTCACTATTCCTCTTTTCCTGTTGGGTAGTTCACTTTGTGCCGGTAGGTGAACAGAGTTATGAGCAACAAAAGGTATATGTTACATTGTCCTGCAGTGGCCAAGCACAATTTACATTTAAGATTATTTTTTTTTAGTCTTTATCACTATTAATTAAATTAAAAAAGCAAGAGACATTTTATAGTTAGTGTTAACACTTAGTATGGCTCCTGGCTTTAGATCTGTTAGTTAATTAGAACTATAATTTTATACCGATGAAAGTGTTATCCAAAGAAGAAAAATAAATTCTGAGCTGTTAAATAAGTCACTTTATTAGTAGGTATATTTAAATACTCATATTTAATCCCAGCTTGACAGATCTGTAAGGCATGGAGGCACCCAGTCGTGTTAGAATTAAAGAAAACATTTTTTTGATTAACATAAAATAATAATAATTCTACATTACAAATTCCTATATATTCAATACATATTCCTGAGTGCAGTGCTTACAGTGAAATGTGATCAAGTTGATATAAATAATGACATGAGACATGGAAGGATCTCTTAAACATGTTGTTTATGTCAATGGAGGCATAGGGGGAGCAAATGTGAACAAGCTAGCTTATTGCATAGGGAAACCATAACTATCATCCAAATGAACACAATACTGTGTATTGTCTGTTGCCACTCAAGCCTTGAAACTATATAGCATGTTGCAAAATTAAACTGATTGTAAATGATCACCTTGTAAAACAATGCATTCAGTTTAAAATGAAAGACAAAACATTTGTGTATAGAGATATAAAAAGAAATTATAAATACCTTTTCCCCCCTGTTTTATAAGTGATCACATTCCCTCTGTTCTCAGCTGCATAAGAGCTGGGGAGGGGGGGAGTAGAAGCTGCAGGACACTAAGCTTCCCAGTCAAAGGCTGTACAGGGGAGGCGTGTCAGAACAAGCCTGTTCACTGGAGGAGAGCAGGCTGAGTTCTCAGCATAGCTAGAGAACTGACTACAGCCAGTTCTCCTGCTTAGTGTGATCAGTTTTTGATAGGAAAGCAGAGGGACTGGCAGGAACACCAGAGATTTCACTCAAAGGAAGCAATACAAAGAGAACAGGATACTCTACAAGTATATGGTACAGCAGGCACATATCAGAAATATGAAATGTTGGGGTAACAAACACTTTACTATTATTTTTATGTTGTACTAGCAAAAGTGTGCCCATTCTTAAAAGGGGCTAAATACAGAGGGGGGCGTCTCTGCCCTGGTGGTGATCAAAGAAATCTCTATTGGTACAGTGGCTGTGAGCACAGAGGCAGCCGTCAGTGTAGTGGTGAAAGAAGTGGGGTCTTGTGGGAGAGATGTTTATTGCAAGGGGGAAGATGGAGTTCAGACGGTGAGAATGTGGATAGGGAGGTGGTATTTACTGGCGGTGCAATGAATTAGAAGGCCATGTCTCTCTGTTGCTATGGATATGATCCCTGCTAGTATGACTGTTTTAAACAGTACTGGTCTACATTTAAATGCCAATGCAACTGAGGTAGTGTATTTGGGATAAGCAAAAATTGGTCATTAAGAACTTGTTTTCAGCTTATACACGATCCACTGAAGAGAGCCACAAATACATTATTTTTTGACTGGAGACTTCGTATGCTGTGTTTTACCTTGTGTCCATCTCCCTGCCCCATAAAAATGTATATGGGGTTATACAGAGCACACGTAAGAAACCGGATGGAGAAGACAGGGCAGCTGCAGGAAAACATTTCAGAAAAACATCAATGAAGTGAGGCGAGGGTAGGTTAGATCAGCCTTTTTTTCAACCAGGGTGCCTTGAGGTTTCTTCAGGGGAGCTTGTTCATCATTTTAGCTGTAATATATATATGTACTTTTTGGACCCTTGCTTTTAAAGCCTGTGTGTCACTGCTCCACCCCCTGTCTGCTCTAAGGTCTGGTGGCAAAGAACATCACACGGGTGACGCCCATACTGATCTCTCCTGAGGCCGGCCATACACGGTTTGAATCTCGGCTGAGATTTGAACCATTATTGGGCAGGCTGAATGTACCAAGTTGATCAATCAGTCAACTTGGGTACAACCAGTCTGCTGGATTCTCCTGATATAGCCGCTAGTGATAATCACTGTCTTCTCAGTGTCAGCACTGTCTGTGTTGATGGGAGAATCGTATGAATTTCTTCCCTGCAGCCCGTAGTTGCAAGAAAGAAGTTTGCACCGTGTATGGCCTGCCTAACTCAAACTCACATTGCCTCCTTCCTCTGTCCATTAGCTTACAAGCCTGATTTGGCTTTACACTTGGAATATGTCAAGTTACTATGATTAATGATTTCAAATAATTAACTTTGGCAAAAGGTAAAAATATCACAGCATTTGTGAATAAATATAAAAATGAAGGCAAGGGTGTTTTTACATATTTGGGACCATACAATTTTTTTGCTTTGTCATTATTCCTGCAAAGTGCCTTTCCTATGAAACCAATAACTTTCCATCTTAGGTTGTCATTTTGAATCAATCTAAAACAAAGGCTTTAGTCCTGTAATGCCTTCATAAAATCCCTGGAAATGAAGATTCTAAATCCAATTTAAATTTATGTTTTATTGAAAAGTCTTTAGGCTTGGCAACATGCAAAATCCATGCAGAGCACAGTCTTCTGGCAGTAAGGGGTGCCGCTTTCACACAACACATCATCTGTAATATATCAAATGTTGGAAGAAGAGGTGAAACTCTAGACCTAAAGACTACAAACACCAAACAAAGCTCTTCCAACCCAGGGAAAATGGGGCGACGCTTGAGGGGAAGTCTATTTTTATTGCCAAATGTGCTTCACAATAGAAATTCTTATACACTAATTGTAAGGGAACAAGACGGACCACCAGTAAGATTTTTATGATAGGACTGGGACGCTCTTTGCTAAAAGGGAGTAACAACAATCTACTCTCAGACTGTGCTAAACATGTTCCATGGCATGTGGCATGGTATTGTGGGAAGTTGCCCATTCCACTATTATAACAGGATCTGACTATAATAGATTTCACCCAATATAGTTCAAGCTTTATAGTTCAAGCTAGGAAGCATATCTACCAATTGATAGAAAACAATATAGAGCAAATGATAAGGACCTAAAAGGTAGGTGAGGTGGTTATTTTTAGTTAGAAGCTTTAGGATTTGCCTGTGCTTTGTTCATGCAGGATAAATCTTGTCCACACCCCCAATTGTATATATTTATTCCACCACTCCATTTTCCTGTGAGAGCAAGGAGAAAAAGCCCTATACAGTATATGCTCCAAGTCTCTCTGGTCAGAGCATACACAAGGCTAAAATGTCTCCCCCACTTGGGCCTGGTGATTGGCATCCACAATGCATTGCACAAGAAAGTCATATGTTCCCAAAACCCCGAAGCACTGGGTACCATGTGGGCAGACAGATACTGTATAGCCAAAGCATAAGCAAAGTTCACCTTATGTGCATTTTTCTAAGACTAGTGAATAACCTTGCCCTCATGAAGTCCCTATCCCATAACCTAACCTCTTAGTTCTGCCACAGTAATATATACATAGCATAGAGATGGTACACATAAGACTAAAATCTGCCTTTAATGTAATACCTCCAAAATGCATTAAAACTTTAAAGCCTAATTACTGTATATACTTGAGTATAAGCCGACCCGAATATAAGCCGAGGCACCTAATTTTACCACAAAAAAATGGAAAAACGTATTGACTTGAGTATAAGCCTAGGGTGTCCATCTGCATGCCTCACTGTGCCTCACTTTGCCTCAATGTGTCCATGTGCATGCCTCACTGTGTCCATGCCTCACTGTGGCAATGCCTCACTGTGCCCATGCCTCACTGTGCCCATGCCTCACTGTGCCCATGCCTCATTGTGTCCATGCCTCTCTGTGCCCATGCCTCACTGTGTCCATGACTAGACTGACATTAACATTGGAGTCTATGGAAGGCCAGTACGAGGTCCCCAAAAATCACTGGAGAAATTACCGTTTAACATGGGAGTTTATGGAAGGGGTGCCCAGGTTTGAAAAATCGGTGCTCCCTGGCTGTAGGTTCCCTAGACAACAAACTTTGCACACTTGTAGAGGAAGAGTGCGGCTACATGTGTATCATGTTTGGGGTCCAGAAGACCTTTCGGCCGGCTGGTACCGGGTCCCCAAATCTGGGCAATCAGGTGCAAAAAGGGGACTCGAGTATAAGCTAAGGGGGGCATTTTCAGCACAAAAAAATGTGCTGAAAATCTCGGCTTATACTCCAGTATAAACGGTAAACTTTCATTTAAATCAGTTGATATATTCCAAGGCCATCAAAACAAAAAATGTGCAAAGGCTTACACTTGGGCTTCTTTAGAAAGCAACCACAGCCTGAGTAGAAAAGCCTATCTCCTGTCAACATGCTACAGTAAAGGTCCCTTGCTTTCTGTGTGGTAGCAGTGGTCTATCTGCAGAGGTCAGAGCTAGAACTTTCAAATCAGCAAGGAGCATTTAGCTTCAGTGTATTTAGCTAATTTAAACTGAAATTTCAATTAAGTTTTAAACATTGAATGGACCAGGTATGTGTTTGCCTCCTCAGCCCTCTGTTTCACAGCTTTATGTTTACAAAAAAAATGATTAATGTCGAAGCTATTACTATCATGCAATAACACAACATAAGCAGCTTTGCTTAGGATTGAAAACTAATAAGGCTGGCCATAAAGGGGTCTGTCGCACCCCAATCCAGCAACTGCTCATGCAAAAACAACTTGAAGGAGGACCTCAAAGAGACAATGATCATGCCTGCAACACTTGTTAAAGCAGAATTCAACTTTGACATAAATAAATAAATACAAATTAAAAACGGGCCATGGAAGTTTCCTGCCATAATGTATTAGTATGCACCACATATTTGCACATTTTAGCAGGCCAACAAAGCTTTGACCATACTTTTCTCATCATCACCCCCACTCCCCTATCCCCCATTACCTTTTTGCTGGATAATCCACAAGACAAATACACACTCAGCGATTTAGAGGTGTTCTGTAGGGATTCACCATATTGCTGCTGCACACTGGGACCCATGCCACCATCTTCATCTGTGACATCATCAGGAGGCCAGCTTCTGCTTTTTTTTGGCAGCTATGACTATTTGTGTTGCATCATGTCACTAGGGGGCTGGCTATAAGACAGCCTTCTTTCTAAAGACACACTATGGCGCATTTGCAATAGCATACCCTCCTGGTATGCATGGCATGGATTTTCTAGGAGTGTCTGGGAAAGTGACATTCCATTCTCACCTAGGCAAAATCCTAGGAAGTGCAGGAAGAATCCACCCCCCCCCCGCCCCCCCAAAAAAGTGCATGAGGTTCAAAAAAAAATATTTTGAAAGAGGAGGGGGCAAGGGATGAGGTGGAAGAACATGGCTTGGGAGAACGAAGATGCACTGTAAGCAGCTTCAACACATTATGCTAGACCTGGTTTTCAGCAGTGACAGCAGTGATACATCTGGATGCAGCATGTTTGAGGTTGTTGAAGTAAATTAAGCGGCTTCTGCTCAGTTTCCAATGCTGATGTTTGAGGACATGACTCACAGCAACCATATCACAAAGTGTAGTGTATTCAGCCAGTGTCCTTTATTACATCATGCTGAGTGCCTGTACAGCTTATCCAGAGCAAAGCATTGTGGGAGCTGGCTGTTTATTAATGCTCCGAAGCTATTCAGATGTAAACTGCTGAGCAGGATTGGCAACACTTAGAAAATGAAATTCATACTACTCCACACAGGTCCTTACAGTTGTATGAGGGTGCCATCATGAAAAAAGCAAAGAGGTTACTTCATGGCTACATTTATGTAGGGCAGCAGGGTCCACACCCAATGTGACACGGCAACCAATAAGGTCTGTTCACATTGTCGTAGCTGTAGCATGTTGAGTTTGACACTCCTTGCCGCTTTTCAAACATGACCATTGAAGTCAATGGAACTTTGGAAAAAATATCTATTTTTTTCAGTTCTAAAGGAGAGTCTACAATGAAATATTGTGCCATAACAGTGTGCCAAGCATTTGGCATGCGATTGTGGCATTATATTTCAATGTAAAGTCCCCCTTACAAAAGAAAAAAAACAGGCAATCAGGAAGCAGCAGTAACTGCAGCAGTAACACCTGTACACCTGAAGCTCCCAAACTCAACTCCAAGTGCCCATTTACACATAGGCTTTTAGGATTGTTTAGAAGCTGCTGAGGTTAGAGGATCAACTTTCCCTAACCTGTCTCTCCTGAACACGGAAGAACTGCGTTCAGGATAGGAACGTTTCGACCGCCATCCGCAAAACCGATTTTGACACGTTTTTCATTTTCTTGCGGCCGGCGGTCAAAGTAGTTCAAGTGTACATGAAGCCTTTCAGAGGAGTCTGGAGTTTGCCGCCCATGTAAAAAAGCCCTTAATAAGATAACATATGTCAAAATGATCAGTAGATTCAAATATAGGCAGCTAAAGTTACATGAAAATCTCATTGTCTGGCTCAAAGTTTACCTTTGACATGCCTCTCAAGCTTCCTTATTGGTTCTTTAATATGAGTGCCTCCCGAACAAGCTGAATTTTTCCAGGAAAAAATCCAACTTCAATGTAACTGCAGCTGTCACTCTGTCACTTACACATGCTATTATTACTGAAAGTAACTTATGCATGTTCTGTTTTAGATTTTGAAACCTCTGTCAGGTTTTATTTTTTATTGCTGTCCGTATCCCTATTAGTGGTCTCCACCCTCTGTCATGGTGGTAACCTTTGTCTTTGGAACAGAAAGTAGAAGCAAAATCATAATGTTGCAGTTTTCACCCAGGAATGGAGAAGACATTTTCAAATGGAGACCCCTGGAGACACCTGGAGACAGCTGTCCAAAGCAGGATTTCCCCACACTTTAAGGAGATCTCAGCCTACTTCCTTCACAAGAAGTGAAGAGAATTCCCCCCATGGGGACACAGACAACAACGAAACCCTGATAGAGGTTCTCCCCATAAAAAAAAACTTTTGGCCTGAGCATTACTTAACTAAAAGTCTTTGTGTTCCCATTTAGTGTACTTGTTAAACAATTGTGTGTGGTACGTTCTCAGCTTTGTTATGGTGTTTCCTGCAATTACTCGTTCCCAGGGTCTGATTGGCAGCTCATGGGTGTGATATTTGTGCTGTTACATCACATTTGGCTAATGTGCAGAGAAGACATACTGCACAAATTTTTATAACAGTTCATCTGAGGAAATGTGTCTGCGCAACACATTTTCTGCAATTTCTGGATAAGCCTTTGTAAATTTTGATGTACACAGAGCTATAGGGTTTCCTACTAACCAAATAAGGTAGCACAAGGTGCAGTGAATATGTGCAAAGTGCAATAACCCATAACAACTGACTGGTAATAGTATTTCCATCTGGAACAAAGACAAAACCTGATTGGCTCTGGTGGGATACTAAATAAGGAAGCACACAAAGGGGCAAACTGCAAAAACCCACAATGATCTACCAGGACAAAGATATGTGGGTTACTTCTCTTTGTAGAGTTATTGCACTTTTTATTCCTCTTGAGATATACAATATCTCACAAAATAAAGTACACCCCTCACATGTGACAACACTGAAGAAATTACACTTTGCTACGATATAAAGTAGTGAGTGTTCAGCTTGTATAACAGTGTACATTTTCTGTTTCCTCAAAATAACCTAACACACAGCCATTAATGTCTAAACCGCTGGCAAAATGTGAGTACACCCTTACTGTGAAAATGTCCAAATTGGGGGCCAATTAAGCATGTTTCCTCCCCAGTATTACGTGATGAGAACGGTCCGAAGGACCGTTCTCATCGGTTAACCGATGAAGCTGACTGATGGTCTGATGTGCCTACACACCATAGGTTAAATAACCAATCGTGTCAGAACGCGGTGACGTAAAACACAACAATGTGCTGAAAAAAAAACGAAGTTCAATGCTTCCAAGCATGCGTCGACTTGATTCTGAGCATGCGTAGGTTTTTAATCGATGCTTTTGCATACTAACGATCGGTTTTGACCTATCGGTTAGGCGTCTATCGGTAAAATTTTAAAGCAAGTTCCTATTTTTTTGGCCGAAGGTTAACTAACCGATGGGGCCCACACACGATCGGTTTGGACCGATGAAAACGGTCCATCAGACCATTCTCATCGGATGGACCGATTGTGTGTATGCGGCCTTAGTGTTACAAGGTCTCAGGTGTAAATGGGGAGCAGGTGTGTTAAATTTGGTGTTATCGCTCTCAATCTCTCATACTGGTCACTGGAAGTTCAACATGGCACCTCATGGAACTCTCTGAGGGTCTGAAAAAAAGAATTGTTGCGCTACATAAAGATGGCCTAGGCTATAAGAAGATTGTCAAAACCCTGAAACTGAGCTGCAGCAAGGTGGCCAAAACATACAGCAGTTTAACAGGACAGGTTCCACTCAGAACAGAACATTAATGGCTGTGTGTTGAGTTATTTTGAACGGACTGCAAATTTACCCTATTACACTAACAGTACACTCACTACTTTACATTGTAGCAAAGTGTAATTTCTTCAGTGTTGTCACATTAAAAGATATAATAAAATATTTACAAAAATGTCAGGGGTGTACTTACTTTTGTGAGATACTGTATAACCCCCTCCCCTTTGAGACATCTGTTTAAAGGAAATGTATAGTGGTTGTACAAACTGTATGTTTTCTGTTTAGGTATTGACTTAAAATGGAACTATAGGCAAAAAAAAATTCGGGAAGGTTATAACTTCTGCTGGTTTATTTTTGCCATCAAATCTTGGGGAGATTTACTTTCACTTCCTGTCCCATAACTAAAGCAGGACGTGGAAAGGAAATCCCTGTAAATTAAGGGAACCCCCAGGCCACCAGATCTAGTGTCCCCATTGAAACATTTCTCCTCTATTATTTTCCTGGGGACTACGCAAAAATGTGGGATTTTCAATGCTCACTTTTCAATGCTAATGGTAAACAGGACAAATAGAGAGGGCGAATCTACCTAACGGGGGCACAGACAGCAATAAAAAAACAACAAGTGTTCGAATCCCTCTCCACTCCATCCAAAACTAAAGAAAAAGTCTTGTCTTTAATTATACTTTAGAAATAAAAAATAACCTTAAGAATCGAAAAATGAAATATCTGAAATTCTAAATACTGATGTAACTATTATTTGCACTGAGGCTTAGCCAAACAACATGCATTGCACACAGAGATGTCTCTGTCCACTTACTTGACCTTAATATTCCAAGCATATCACTACAAGGGACTCTAAAGTGTTGGTGAGAATAACTTTGGCACCAGTCACTTTGTAGAACAATTTTGAATGGTTTATTGCAGAACTGTAATAAATGGGATAAAGAGTGAGGAGCATGAAACCCTATTGGCACCTTGTCTCAACCAAAGGTAACAACATATGATCCTCTTCAAGACATTCTTTGTGCGCCTATGCTGGATGATTGCAGACCAACTGGACATGGGCTCTTTAGGGACCAAGTTTCTTATAGTATCTTGGCAGCAATTCCTACAGCAGGATAATTGAAATGTTTTTGTGTTTAACTTCTCCCTCAACCAATCACTTAGCACCTCTCTTCCATAGGGAAAAGCTGCAGGTGCTTCCTCAAGGCCAAGTACATCTTTTCCTAGAGTAGGCCAGCATTTTGTACTCATGTCCCCAAGGAGAAGACTTTTCCAACACACAACTTTGGACTAAAGCCCAAGGGAGATAATCCTCTTGCAAAGTTGTTCTCAACTATTTATCACCTTTCAATCTCACACCGCCAGGACAAGCTTCTCAGTGATTGGCTGTCCTGATAACTTTTAATAACTCAGGCTGTTAACCCCTTCTGTCACAGACTACTACAGCAGCTAGCACAAGCAGCAAGCAAATAGAACTTAGGGACACTTAGAAGGGAAGGAACATTTAGACTGGCTACACTTTAACTGCTTCCTGCAGATCGCAAAAACTTTACCCCCCTGTATATATTTTTTAACCCCTTCTTACCTTTTTCACTGGGGTATCGTAAATTAACATACTCACAATTTCAGCAAAACTAATGTTGTTGGATTCTGTTGCTGCACGACTGGCTCTTTTTACGTCATTACATCTCTTTCTGGTTCTATCAACCAGCCCCATGATAATGCACCATCATTTCCTTCCTTCAGTGCCTTGAATGCCTCATCTGGTGCTTCCTGGGATATTTGGTGTTGATATCCAGGAGCCTGCAGGAGCAAGGTTTATGTCATTTTTATTTTTCCTAGCTGAGAATGAAGGCAAAGGGACTCGTACACATGACCGAGTTTCTCGGGAAAAAAACCAGCAAGAAACTTGCTGTTTTTTTTTTTTTGCCCGAGGAAACCGGTCGTGTGTACACTTTTCGACGAGGAAACTGCCGAGGATCTCGTCGAGCCAAAAAGAGAGCATATCTTCTTTTTCCTCAAAGGGGATGGGGGAAATTTGGCTCGCCGAGATCCTCGACAGCCTAACAAGGAACTCGACGAGCAAAACGATGTGTTTCACCCGTCGAGTTTCTCGGTCGTGTGTACAAAATTAAGAGTGAGCAGGATTTCAAGCACAGAAAAAAAGGTCATGTTTCTAAAACCTCACACACACGATTGGATTTCCATTGGACAAATCTATGGATTTTTGTTCCGAAGGGAGTTGGCTGTGAACTTGTTCTGCATACAGACGGCAGCCAACATTCACGAAACAACCAGGTTTTTCTGCTCTTTAGAGCCACCCTTTGGGCAACTTCTGCTAATGTTGTGCTATGATTAGCATTGGTTCAGAGCATGCGTGTTTGTACTTTGGATTTTTTTTTTTTTTTTTTTTTTTTTTTCCACTTCAGACTCCGCTCATACTTGACAACGAGACTTGCTCACGGTTAGACCGCCCTTAACGTCTCTCTGGTGGCTTCGCATCATGCGTGGGGTTTTTTTTTTTTTTTTTTTTTTTTTTTTAACAGTTGCAAATTTGTCCTTTTTTTTTTTTTTTTTTTTTTTTTTTCCTTTTTCCTCCCCTTTTTTCCTCCTTTTTTTCTTTTTTTTTTCCCCCCTCCCCCCCCCCCCCCCCCCTGTGTGTGCCTTGCAATCTTCTTTTTTTTTTTTTTTTTTTTTTTTTGTTTTCTCACTTATCCACTTCTGTCATTCCTTGAACAAACTTTTCCGAAGATTTAAAAACTTTCCATTTTTCCCACACCTCATTATATCTATCCACTCCTCCTGTCTCTCCACAGGCCAGGTACTCCATCTCTTCTATGTATTCCACCCTTTCCATCAATTCTTTAATTGATGGCCTTTTTGGGTGTAGCCAGTTTTTTGGAATCAGGGCCTTTGCTGCATTTAGCAGCACTGGAACCAGGGTTATTGCGTATTGTTTTTTTGTTTTTTTCGGTTCCATGAAATAGACAGGGCAGTGGGCTACACGGGATCCTCTCCCCTGTTATTTTTTCGATATATTCCAGGGCTTCTTTCCAATACTCCTGTATTCTCGGGCAATCCCACCATATGTGCATAGTTGTCCCTTTTTGCTTACAATTCCTCCAACAAAGCTCTGAGTTTTTTGGATGGATTTTATTCATTCTTGATGGGGTCAAGTGCCATCGAACCATACACTTATAATTTGCTTCTATGGAAGTTATATCTGAGGCATAATTATAAACTGCACCTATCATTTGTGATTTGTCAATCTTTTTACCCAAATCGCTTTCCCATTTTTCTAGGCAGGGCAGTGTTTCCTGGGTCTCGAGCTCCGTTAATATTCCATATGCTTTTGATATACCATGTGTCAGTGGCCCATCTATACTGCATATTTTTTCTATTGGGTTTAATGTTTTTTCTTCACGAATCGGTTGTGGTAGTGTGCTCACAAAGTGTTTTAACTGTAAATACTCCCATTCACTCATCCGTTGCTCCCCTTCTCCCACTATTATATCCTGTCTTGCTTTTATTTTTCCCCGTGTGACAATATCTTTTAATTTTTTCTCACCCAATTGCTTGCCGAAACGTGTTCCATTACCTGGTGGGAAGAACTTTGTGCCTGCTAATGGGATTAATGGAGAGTTATACTCCCATTTTTCCCGTCTAAATAAAGTGTCCCATATTTTAAAAACATTTTTTGTTATACTATGTGTGTTTTGGGCCCAATTTCCTCGTCTTAGGTGGTATCCAAATGTTTCTGTTTAATTGTGCATTACTTATTTTCTCTTCCATACGTGCCCATTTTTTTTTGGTATGTGTATTTGTCCATTCTACTAACCTAGCTAAATTAACGGCAAAATAATATCTTTTTATGTCGGGGAGTCCCAACCCGCCTCCTTTTTTTTTCAGGCTCAGTTGTGTGTAGCTTATTCTGGCCTTTTACCTGCCCATATATATTTCGAGATTATTGTTTTAATTACCTTAAAGAAGCTTTGCGGTATCTTTATTGGGAGCATTTGGAGTTTATATGTTATCTTCGGTAGTATCATCATTTTAAACGCATTTATCTTTCCTATCCAGGAGATGTGTTTTCTTGCGAGATTTTTCAAGTCTTGGTTAATGTCATTAATTAAGGGGACGAAGTTGGCTATGTAGAGTTTTTCAACTGTTGGTGTGATCTTTATTCCTAAATATGTAATAGCTTCCTTTTCCCATGTAAATGGGAAATCCTTCTGCAGCTCTTCTGCTTCTTTTTTTTCTATCCCCACATTTAGAATTACTGTTTTTATCGGGTTTATTTTAAAGTTGGAAAGTTCACCGTATCTTTTTATTTCCTTTATAACGTTAGGGAGGGAAACTCTAGGTTTAGTCAGGTATAGGAGTACGTCGTCTGCGTATGCCGCCACCTTGTGTTCGTCATCTCCCACTCTCACCCCTCCTATGTCCGGGTTTTCCCGGATTTTTGCTAACAGTGGTTCCAGTGCTATTACATATAGGAGGGGTGAGAGCGGGCACCCCTGTCTGGTACCATTTTTCATTTCGAACGCAGACGACATACTCCCATTGACCTTTACCCTTGCCGTCGGGTGGCTATATAGGTTTTTTACCCATTTCAAAAATCTTGGTCCCAGACCTATATTTTGTAGAGTTTCCATCATAAACCCCCAGTCGACTCTGTCGAATGCTTTTTCAGCATCTAGAGACATGAGTACGACTGGGGGTTTCTTTTTTGGATCCTGTTGTAGCAGCAGCAGGGTCCTTATGCTATTATCTCTCCCCTCTCTGCCCGCTACAAAGCCTGCCTGATCTATATTTATTAATTCCGGCATTAAACTTTTTATCCTAGTTGCTAGTATTTTCGCATAAACCTTTAGGTCTGCGTTTAACAATGCTATTGGTCGATAGTTTGAACACAACGTTCCATCTTTTCCTGTTTTAGGGATTATAGAAATACTTGCTAGCAGCGATTCTTTTCTTATTTCCTCTTCCTCTCCTATTTTATTGAAGTAATTACACATCTCAGGGACCAAAAGTTCTCTAAATTTTTTATAATATTTAATCGGCAAACCGTCGGGGCCTGGACTCTTACCACCCGGTGTTTCCTGGAGGGCTCTATAAATCTCCTCTTGAGTTATAGAGGCATCCAGGGATTCCCTGTCGTTTTGAGTTATTTTAGGTAAGTTCACTTCTTTTAGGTATTCCTTGATTTTCCTTATTCTAATATTTTGCTGCTCTTGAGTTTCGTTAATTCTTATTGAATATAATGTACTATAATAAGTCTGAAAAGCTTCCGCAATTTCCGATGTCTTATATTTCATAAGACCGTCTTGGTTTTTTATTTTTTCTATGTAATTTTTTATTTTTTTTTTCCCTTGATATTCTGGCTAGATATTTCCCTGGTTTGTTCCCCCATTTATACCTCTCTTTTCCGACATTTTTGAATATTTTCCTTGTTTCTACCTTCATCAAGTCTCTGAGCTGGGCCCTCTTTATCACAATTTCTTGATATACCTCATTTTCTCCTCGCTCTTTATGCGTTTGTTCCAGTTCAAATAATTCAGATGTTAATTTTTCCATGTTTAATTTTCTTATCTTTTTTTTCCCTGCTCCAATTGCAATTAATTTCCCTCTAATGTATGCCTTATGGGCCTCCCAAACAGTTGCCATCTTTACTTCTGGTGTATTATTAAGAGTGAAATATTGTTCCAAGTCGATTTTTACTGTATTGTTTACCTCTGTATCCTCTATGAGTTCTTCGTTTAAGTTCCACGTTCCTTTTCTTTGCTCTATCTCTTTGAATCTTATTTTCACTATTACCGGAGCGTGATCTGAGATTGTGGTTACCCCTATTGATGTTTTAACTACGTCTTCCAACGACTCATGGTCTACCATTATATAATCCAATCTTGAATATGTTCCGTGCACAGAAGAGTAATATGTATAGTCCTTTTTGTTTGGATATGTAATCCTCCAAGGATCTATTAAACAGTGACTATGCATTTTTTTTCCCAATATTCTTAGCTGTTTAATATTTCGTCTCTGTGCTCCAGACATATTATCTAGATGATAATCCATTGAAAGATTGAGGTCTCCTGCTAAAATTACTTGACCTTGCTTGAAGTCCATTAAAACGTTCAAGAGCCCCCTCAGATATTTATGAGGTTGTCTATTTGGACAGTATATGTTTGCGAGCGTATATTTTTTCCCTTGGAGTACCCCTCTCAGAAACAAATAACGTCCATCTGGGTCAACTTTCCTATCTTCTATTGTAAAAGTGATGTTCTTCCCTATTCCTATAGCAACCCCCTTAGATCTTTTCTTTGGGGAGTCCCCGTAGTACCAAGTGGGGACTGCCCGAGAATACAGTCTAACATTTGAGTCCAAAGTTATGTGTGTCTCTTGCAAAAAAACTATTTCAGCGGAGTACCTTTCGACCTCTCTTAATACCATATGCCTTTTTTTCCGGGCAACTGAGACCTCTTACATTATATGTTATAAAATTTATATTTGTCATTTCTTTCTCTTTTTTTTTTTCTTTTTACCTTTCTCTGATAAGTATATTTTTTTCCGTTGCAAGACACACAGATCTAAGACCCCCCACCAGGCCCTTCTTTTTTCCCCCCTCCCCCCTCCCCCCCTCTCCCCTTCTCCTGTCTCCCCCCCCCCACCCTCCCCTCCCGTCATATCTTGCCCCCCTGTTCTTCATGTGGGGCTTTCTCATCGCCTCCCCCCCTCCCTCCCTTCCCCCCAATCGATCCCTGACCCTATGGTCTTTTAGAGCTTTTTCTATTTGGCGCTCCAGGCGCTCTTTTGCTCCTTGGGCTAAGGTGGAGTTCTATTTTAGCCCGGTCTCCTACCCCCCTATACTGGGGAATTGGGGAAGGAGTGCCCTCCGGATCCGCCCCCCTCTCCAGTCCCGCTCCTGTAGCTTACTGTTTAGAACCTCCCCATCCCTCCTCCCCCCCCCTTTCCCCCCCCCACTCCGCCATCTAACGTTTTCAGTCCTTTTTTGGTGTTGGGATATCTAATCTCTGACAAAATTCTGGCACTTCCTCTATAAACCTCAGTCTTGCCGAGATACCGTTTTTTCCTGCCTATCAGGCAGGCTGGGAAACCCCAATTATATTGTATATCATGTTCCTGCAAGACTCTTAACAATGGTTTTAAGTTTCTTCTTCTATTTAACGTCTCTTGTGATAGATCTTGGTATATTTGAATATTATGCTGATCGAATTCTAATGGCGACTTCCCTCTCAGTTTTCTCCATAGTTGGTTCTTCTCTTCCCAACTTTCAAATCGCACTATAATATCTCTAGGGTATTCCTGTGCTCTCTCTCTAGCTCGTCTTATCCTATGCGCACGTTCTATTTTTAGTGGGGAAGTTATTTCTCTCTCCAGTATTGGATTGCAAATTTTTCTTATTGTTTCTGAGAGATCCTCAGCCTCTGTCGTTTCTGGAACTCCGCGTATTCTTATATTCTTCCTTCTTTCCCTATTTTCTTGATCTTCTAATTTATACGCCTGTTCTCGTTGATTTATTTTTAATGCTTTTATTTCATCTTCTAATTTTTTAACTGAGGTTATGTTGTGATCGACTTTTTTCTCAACTTCTTCCACTCTTTCCAATATGTGCCCCATATTTCTCTCCATTTTTTCCATTTGCGTTTTAAGTGATCTTTCTAGAGCGGCAAACATTCCTTCCATTTCCTTTTTTGTTGGCAAAAGTGTAATGTCCTGCGTTTCTTCTCTGTCTCCCTGTCCCAGGTCCATCTCTTTATCTGTTTCTCTATCTTGATCTGTTTTTTTCTCTAATAGTGACTCTGAGAGAGTTTCTGAGTCTGTCAAGATATTAACAGTCCCTTTTTTCTTCTCTTTCTTCTTTTCCTTTTCTACCTGGCCTCCTCGGGTTATTGACGGTTTTTCTATCTGCTGATTTTCTCCATTTGTCCCATGGGTCACAAATTTGCACATTGGGCCTGGACTTTGACTTAAGCGGGGGACCTTTGGGATTGCCCCGCCTTTTACTCCTTTTCCCCTTGTGGTCATCCTTCACCCCCTTTCAGTCCTGCTGTAGTCCTGATTGCTTCCCCGTGCTTCTTGCTGCGCTTGTGATTAAACTACACCGCTTTACAGCAAATTCTATAGTAAGACCCCTTTGCACTTATGGGAGATGTATGCTGCACGGGACAATGCCCTTTGGTATCACGTTTTAAAGTTGATTTGGTATTTCTACTTTTTGGCTTTGATTTTAAATTAAAGACCTTCGGAGCACCCAGCACGTATATTAACCCCCTTCTTCTGTTGGTCACCAGTGCGCGTCGCACTCAATGACCTCCTTTTACAGGTTTTCAGGGTTTTTTAGTATGGTTAATTATACTGTTTGCTGTGCTTTAACCATTATATCCGTCAGTTTATAATTACGTTCTCTGCCAGGCCTGCGTGTACTTATATATTATAAATATTGCAGTATAATATAAAAAGGATCCAAGATGTGTTACATCTATGTTGTCTAAATAGAAGGGAGAAAAAAAAATTAGGGAACACGGAGAGAGGGGAAAAAAAAAAAGGGAATTCTCCCCGTCTCTCTCATCACTCCCAATGGGCAAAGGGGGGATGTAACGGGGGGCCGTCACCAAAGCTCTAGAATTACCAGCATCCTTATAATCACATCTCGACAAGCACAGGAAATGACAGAAAAGCACTCATGTCCCTTGTATCTCCTCATTGCCTGTCTTCATATCAGTCACCCAGTCTTCCAGTTACCAGTTCTTCTGTAAAAATGTCCCATTGAGATTTATGTATATGTATACTTATTTTTTTTTTTTTCCTTAGTTCTTTAACTCGTTCTTTAACTCATAAAAAGGACGTTTGTACTCACCACTCTGCCTCTTGCAATGAGCTCAAACATGTACTCACCAATCTGGTAATTTTCACGCAGGGAGAGGAAAGGATAGAGACTGCTGTGATATGTTTCCCTGTGTCTCTGGACCTACTTTTGCTGACATTGGCGGTGGGCTGGATCCTTTCCCATGGGATTTTTACTGCCGGGTTGCCTGGCGCCGTGTCTCCCCTTCCCTCAGCCTCCTCTTCTATATTACTGCCTGGAGGGGGGGTGCGGTGGGGAGGTGCGGCTCACCTCAATAGCTCAGCCACCCGTACACTCTGTTGGAGGGAGACTTATCAGCCTGTTGCCTCAGGGGGGGCTCCGGCCCCCGCTCAACTCTGGGAATCCCCCCCCTTACTTCAAGCACTGTCCCGGAGCTCCTTCCTCTCGTCTCCGCACGCCGCTGCAAACCACCGCCGCCACCCAATCAGCCGGCGTGAACCAGGAAGCCGGGGAAGCCGCACACGCAGCGCGTCAGGCTAACCCGATCGAGGGGGGTGAGGACCCGATCCAATCCGCTCCAGGGGTCCGAGACTTCAGCCCGGGGGGGGGGGGGGAGGTGGAGGGGGACGACCTAGCGGGAGGAACAGAGAATCCGGCTCCTAGACATCCTGGACATCCCCGGTCCTCAGAGCGGGCTGGAGAGCGAGCACCTCCGTCTAGCTACTCCTTCACACTGACCGCGCCATCTTCAGACTCCTCCCTCCTTCACCAGAAGGAGGGAGGAAGACTTTTCCAACACACAACTTTGGACTAAAGCCCAAGGGAGATAATCCTCTTGCAAAGTTGTTCTCAACTATTTATCACCTTTCAATCTCACACCGCCAGGACAAGCTTCTCAGTGATTGGCTGTCCTGATAACTTTTAATAACTCAGGCTGTTAACCCCTTCTGTCACAGACTACTACAGCAGCTAGCACAAGCAGCAAGCAAATAGAACTTAGGGACACTTAGAAGGGAAGGAACATTTAGACTGGCTACACTTTAACTGCTTCCTGCAGATCGCAAAAACTTTACCCCCCTGTATATATTTTTTAACCCCTTCTTACCTTTTTCACTGGGGTATCGTAAATTAACATACTCACAATTTCAGCAAAACTAATGTTGTTGGATTCTGTTGCTGCACGACTGGCTCTTTTTTACGTCATTACATCTCTTTCTGGTTCTATCAACCAGCCCCATGATAATGCACCATCATTTCCTTCCTTCAGTGCCTTGAATGCCTCATCTGGTGCTTCCTGGGATATTTGGTGTTGATATCCCAGGAGCCTGCAGGAGCAGGTTTATGTCATTTTTATTTTTCCTAGCTGAGAATGAAGGCAAAGGACTCGTACACATGACCGAGTTTCTCGGGAAAAAAACCAGCAAGAAACTTGCTGTTTTTTTTTTTTTGCCGAGGAAACCGGTCGTGTGTACACTTTTCGACGAGGAAACTGCCGAGGATCTCGTCGAGCCAAAAAGAGAGCATATCTTCTTTTTCCTCAAAGGGGATGGGGAAATTTGGCTCGCCGAGATCCTCGACAGCCTAACAAGGAACTCGACGAGCAAAACGATGTGTTTCACCCGTCGAGTTTCTCGGTCGTGTGTACAAAATTAAGAGTGAGCAGGATTTCAAGCACAGAAAAAAAGGTCATGTTTCTAAAACCTCACACACACGATTGGATTTCCATTGGACAAATCTATGGATTTTTGTTCCGAAGGGAGTTGGCTGTGAACTTGTTCTGCATACAGACGGCAGCCAACATTCACGAAACAACCAGGTTTTTCTGCTCTTTAGAGCCACCCTTTGGGCAACTTCTGCTAATGTTGTGCTATGATTAGCATTGGTTCAGAGCATGCGTGTTTGTACTTTGGATTTTAGTCCGACGGATTTGTGTACACATGGTCGGATAATCAGACGGAACACATTTGTTGTCAGACAAATTGAGAGCATGCACAGCCAACATTTGTTGTCGGAAATTCCAACAACAATTGTCCGATGGAGCATACAGACAGTCGGATTATCTGACAAAACACGTCCATCACACAATTGTTGTCGGAATATCCGATCGTGTGTACGGGCCTTTACATTGTGGAGGGGGAGAAATACAATGGGACAAAATAGATTTTTTGAGTGAAGGTCCACTTTTGATACATAAAAACATAGGAACGTTCCCCACAGGGTAAGCAGCAAAATACACAGAGTATATATTTGTAAAACACTGATTACTTTATTTAATGGACAAAAATCAAATATACAAAGAGTTTAAAATATGAGCTCTGGTTGATAGCCTAAGAACAAGGTAAACAAAAAATGATGGTAACATTATACATTATAGGAACAATTGTTGCAAAGTACAATATAGCCCCCAGTCATAGACTTTACCGGTGTTCGCACAAATTTTTTGTCTGTTCGCATGTTCTGGTGCGAACTGAACCAGGGGGGTGTTCGGCTCATCCCTACTCTGTAGATAACTCAAAGGTAATAAAAAGAGGAGGATAGCTTCTCTAAATGGCATTGCATATGACTGCAATGGATCATTGGAAACTTAGATCAAATGTAAGCAAGTAAATACTATGACTGTTGCATAGTCTGCAAGGCCATCTCCAGCCAAGACGTTTACTTTAATTATGGATAGAGCAGAAAAGAGTTAAGCCTCTGTCAGTTATTTTTTTGCGGTCTGTGAGTCTGCTGGGGAGACACCCTATTCATGCCAGGACGGGAAGTACTAGTAATATATTTTTAATGGGAACACAAACAAATACATATTTTTACTAGAATAGGGAAGGCTTAGAACTTCTGAAAACATTGTTATTGTTGTTTCTGTCTGCCTGTCTAAGTAACAGCGGCTCCGCTTATTTATTGTTTGGGTGGAACAGGCACAGGAAGTGAATACAAATCTCTCCAATGGATCAGACACATTTTTTTTTTCCGTACATTATCAAAGAAAAAATAAAACAAAACATTTTATCCGAAGTTTGGCTTTAAAAAATTAGCAATTCATTAAAATGTATGTAAATCCTAACAATGACCTTCTCTCATTTGCTCCATTTAGGTCTTTTAAATATGTATTTTTTTATTGTCTGTTTTATGATGACGGTTCGATATGTGGAAAAATTAAAATTCTGTTGACCCGTCCAGACATTTAGTGCTGTCCTGTGCACACCTCAGGGTTACCATCTTTGCCAAGTTCACTTGTGTGACCTACGCAATATCTCTCCCCTTTGTTATGGAGATGTGGTGTTCTTTAGTCCTAACATATCTCCTATTATTGGAACACACTGGAGTTTATTTACTAAAACTGGAGAGTGCTAAATCGGTGCCAGCTGTTGCATAGTAGCCAATCAGATTCCTACTTCAAGTGTAAAAACAATAGTGTGGTGCCTTAATATAAAAACGTTTTACATAACGTATAGATAGATACGTGCAAGAGATGGAAAACATAAAGTCCAAAAATAGCAAAATAAAATTCCATCATGTGTATGATGAGTGAGTTAAAAACACTGGCCCGGATTCATGTAGAATCGCGTATCTTTGTGCGGGCGTAACGTATCCTATTTACGTTACGCCTCCGCAACTTTGACAGGCAAGTGCCGTATTCTCAAACCAAAGTTGCGGCGGCGTAGCGTAAATAGGCCGGCGTAAGCCCACCTAATTCAAATGTGGTAGATGTGGGCGTGTGTTATGTAAATTTAATGTGACCCCACGTAAATTACGCTTTTTACGAACGGTGCATGCGCCGTCCGTGAAAGTATCCCAGTGCGCATGCTCCAAATTAACCCGCAAGAAGCCAATGCTTTCGATGTGAACGTAAATGACGCCCAAACCTTTTCGTGAACGACTTACGCAAACGACGTAAAATGTGAAAAATTTGACGCTGGCCCGACGTCCATACCTAACATTGGTACGCCTCATGTACGCCTCATATAGCAGGGGTAACTTTACGCCGGGAAAAGCCTAACGTAAACGGCGTATCTGTACTGCGTCGGCCGGGCGTACGTTCGTGAATTCGCGTATCTAGCTGATTTACATATTTCTAGGCGTAAATCAGAGTACACGCCCCTAGCGGCCAGTGTAAATATGCAGTTAAGATACGACGGCGTAAGAGACTTACGCCGATCGGATCTAATACAAATCTATGCGTAACTGATTCTGAGAATCAGGCGCATAGATACGACGGCTCGGACTCAGAGTTACGACGGCGTATCTGGAGATACGCCGGCGTAACTCGTACGTGAATCCGGGCCACTGTGTGTAACAATGGCAGTGCTCATGTAGATGCTTCTCAGAAGGTGCCCCAGTGACCTGCCATCACCAGTAAGTGAATTCAAAACTCACCAAATCGAATGGCTTCTATTACAGTAGCATCT